>NC_064286.1:18994454-19024613 GCF_019186545.1 Solanum stenotomum
CTACTTGATAGGTTTTTAAGAGTTGAAGATGAAGACTTGGTGAGTCCTCATAGATTCGAGGGCAATAACCAACATGTTCTTTTTATGTCTCTCTAGTATTTGCTTAGGTTTTGAGTGGGCTTAGTCCCAATGTTATATTCAAGTATTAGATGGTTTTGAGACATATTGTATAAAGTCTAGAAAGTCTTCCGCTTGCTATTTATTGAAAGTATCTTCGTGTGTGAAGAAAGTTTTTAATTCCTTATAGTTTTGGTGTCTATGCGATGAATGAATGCTAAGAGGCTTGTATTAGACCTCTTCGAGGTCGAGTACGCCAGTTACGACTAGGGGGTGCTCCCGAGTCGTGACAAGGGTATAGGTTTAGTGTATAGGGTTTAGGTTTTAGGGCTAGTCTTTAGGATTTGGGGTTTAGGGTTTAGGGTTTATGATTTATGGTTTTGGGTTCATAGTTTAGGGTTTAGGGTTAAGGGTCTAGGGTGTTTGGATTCATATTTAGGATTTAGGGTTTATGGTTAGGGTTTAAGGTTTAGGATTTTCAATTTTGGGTTTAGGGTTTAGGATTTAAGGTTTAGGATTCTTGGTTTGGGTTAGGGTTTAATGTTTAAGGTTTCGAGTTTAGGGTTTAGAATTTAATGATAAAAGTTAGGGTTTAGGGTTTTGGGTTTAGGGTTTTGAGTTTAGACTTTATGGTTTAGGGTTTAGGGTTTAGGGTTTATGGTTTAGAGTTTAAGGTGTAGGGTTTAGGGTTTAGGTTTCATGGTTTTGGCTTTAGGGTTTTTGGTTTTGGGTTTAGGGTTTAGGATTTAGGGTTTAGGGGTAAGGGGTTAGAGGTTAGAGGTTAGGGGTTAGGGTTTAGGGTTTAGGGTTTAGTGTTTAGTGTTTAGGGTTTACGGTTTAGGGTTAAGCTTTAGGCTTAGGATTTAGGGGTTAGGATTTAGGGTTTATGGCTATCGTTAAGGGGTTTAGGGTTTATGAGTTTAGGGGTAAGGGGTTAGGGTTTAGTGGTTAGGGTTCGGGTTTTATGGCTTAGTGTTTAGAGTTTGGGATTTAGGGTTTAGGATTTAGGGTTTAGGGTTTAGGGTTTAGGTTTAGGGGGTTAGGGTTTAGGGTTTAGTGCTTAGGGTTTAGAGTTTGGTATTTAGCGTTTAGTTTTTAGGGTTAGGGTTAAGGGTTAAGAGTTTAGGGTTTAGGATTTTGCATTTAGGGTTTAGTGTTAAGGTTAAGGGCTCAGGGTTTAGGTTTAGTGTTTAGGATTTAGGGTTTAGGGTTAGTCTTTAGAATTTAGGGTTTAAGGTTTAGGGCTTAGGATTTAGGGTTTTGGGTTCAGAGTTAAGGGTTTAGGGTATAGGGTCTAGTGTTTTGGGTTTCATTTTTAGGATTTAGGGTTTATGGTTTAGGGTTTGAGGTTTAGGATTTATGATTTAGGGTTTAGGGTTTAGGATTTATAGTTTAGGTTAGGGTTTAATGTTTAAGGTTTCGAGGTTAGGGTTTAAGATTATTATTATTATTTTTAAAAAAAAAAAAAATCTTAATTATTTTTTTAAGGGATTATGGTTATGGGTTAAGGTTTAGGGTTTAGGTTTTAGGGTTTAGGGTTTAGCGTTTAGGGATTTAGGGTTTAGGGTTTAGGGGTTAGGGGTTAGGGGTTAGGGGTTAGGGTTTAGGGTTTACGGTTTAGGGTTTAGTGTTTACGGTTTAGGGTTTGTGGTTTATGGTTTAGGGTTTAGGGTTAGGGTTTAGGGGTTATGGTTTAGGGTTAGGGTTTGGGGTTATGGTTTAGGGTTTAGGGTTTAGGGGTTTGGGGTTTAGGGTTTTGGGGTAAGGGTTTAGGGGTTAGGGTTTAGGGGTTAGGGGTTAGGGTTTAGGGTTTTGGGTTTATGGTTTAGTGTTTAGGGTTTAGGGTTTATGGTTTGTGGTTTACGGTTAGGGTTTAGGATTGGGGCTTAGGGGTTAGGGTTTATTGTTTAGGTTTCATAGTTTATCGTTAAGGGGTTTTAAGGTTTATGGTCTATGATTTAGGGGGAAGGGGTTAGGGTTTAGTGGTTATGGTTTAGGGTTTAGGACTTATTGTTTAGAGTTTGGGTTTTAGGGTTTAGGGTTTTGGGTTTAGGGTTAAGGGTTAATGATTAAGAGTTTAGGGTTTAGGATTTTGAATTTAGGGTTTAGTGTTAGGGTTTGGGTTTTATGGTTTAGGATTTTAGGTTTAGGATTTATAGTTTATGGTTTAGGGTTTAGAGTTTAGGGTTAGAATTAAGGGTTTAGAATTTAGAGTTGAGGGTTTACGGTTTAGGGTTTATGGTGTATGGTTTTGACTTTTGGAGTTAGGGTTTAGGGTTAACGATTTAGGTTTAGGGTTAGGATTAATGGTTTAGGGATAAGGTTTAGGGTTTAGGGTATATTACTTAGTTTTTAGGGTTTAGTGTTTAGGGTTTAGGGTTTAGGATTTAAGGTTTTGTTTAAGGGTTTTGATTCAAGGATTTAGGACTTACTGTTTAGGGTTTAGGGTTTAGGGTTTTGACTTTAGGATTTAAGATTTAGGATTCAGGGTGTATGGTTTAGGTTTAGCGTTTAGGATTAATCGCTTAGGGATATGGTTTAGGGTTTACGATTTAGGGTTTAGGGTTAGGGTTTAGGGTTCAGAGTTTAGGAATTAAGGTTTAGAGTTTAGCATTAATGGTTAAGGGCTTAGGGTTTAGGGTTTAGGGTTTTGGATTTAAGGTTTAGAATTTGGCTTTAGGGTTTAAGGTTTAGTATTTATGGTTTAGGACTTAATGTTTAGAGTTTAGGTTTTAGGGTTTACGATTTAGTGTTTAGGGTTGATAGTATAGGCTTTAAGGTTTTGGGTTTAGAGTTTATGGTTGAAAGTTTTGCGTATAGGGTTTTGAGTTTTAAGTTTATCGTTAAGGGTTTAAGGTTTAAGGTTTAGGGTTTAGGTTTTAGGGTTTTGGGTTTAGGAGTTTAGGGTTAAGGGTTTAGGGTTTAAGTTTTAGGTTTAGGGTTTTGGATTTAGGGTTTAGGGTTTTGGGTTATGGTTTAGGATTTTGGGTTTAGGTTTTATGGTTTAAGGTTTAGTGTTAATGGTTAAGGGGTTTAGGGTTTAGAGTTTAGGGTTTAGGGTCTAGAGTTTAGGGTTTATGGGTTTAGGCGTTATGGATTAAGGCTTAGGGTTTAGGGCTTAGGTTTTAGGGTTTAGGGTTTAGGGTTTAGGGTTTAGGATTTATGGTTTTGGGATTAAGATTTAGGATTTATGGTTTAGGGTTAGTGTTTAGGTTTTATGGTTTAGGATTTAAGGATTAGGATTTATGGTTTAGGGCTTATAGTTTATGGTTTAGGGTTTAAAGTTTAGGGTTAGGGTTTATGCTTTGGGGCTTAGAGTTTAGAGTTTAGGGTTATGGTTTAGGGTTTAGGGTGTATGGTTTTGACTTTGGGACTTAAGGTTTAGGATTTAGGGTTTAGTGTTAGGGTTTAGAGTTAAGGTTTAGGTTTTAGGGTCTAGGATTTATGATTTAGGATTTAGGGTTTAGGGATTAGGGTTTAGGGTTTAGGGTTTAGGTTTTAGGATTTAAGGTTTTGGGATTACGATTTAGGATATATGGTTTAGGGTTAGTGTTTAAGTTTTATGGTTTAGGATTTAAGGTTTAGGAATTATGGTTTAGGTCTTATAGTTTATGGTTTAGGGTTTAAAATTTAGGGTTAGAGTTTATGCTTTAGGGCTTAGAGTTTATAGTTAAGGGTTATGGTTTAGGGTTTAGGGTTTAGGGTTTAGGGTTTAGGATTTAAGGTTTTGGTATTAGGATTAAGGATATATGGTTTAGGGTTAGTGTTTAGGTTTTATGGTTTAGGATTTAAGGTTTAGGAATTATGGTTTAGGTCTTATAGTTTATGGTTTAGGGTTTAAAGTTTAGGGTTAGGGTTTATGCTTTAGGGCTTAGAGTTTAGAGTTTGGGGTTATGGTTTAGGGTTTAGCGTGTATGGTTTTGACTTTAGGACTTAGGGTTTAGGGTTTAGGGTTCACGATTTTGGTTTAGGGTTTAGGATTAATAGTTTAGGGTTAGTGTTTAGGTTTTATGGTTTAGGATTTATGGTTTAGGGCTTATAGTTTATGGTTTAGGGTTTAAAGTTTAGGGTTAGGGTTTATGCTTTAGGGCTTAGAGTTTATAGTTTAGGGTTAGGGTTTAGGGTTTAGGGTTTAGGGTTTTGAGTTTAGGGTTTAGGATTTAAGGTTTTGGGATTAGGATTTAGGATATATGGTTTAGGGTTAGTGTTTAGGTTTTATGGTTTAGGATTTAAGGTTTAGGAATTATTGTTCAGGTCTTATAGTTTATGGTTTAGGGTTTAAAGTTTAGGGTTAGGGTTTATGCTTTAGGGCTTAGAGTTTAGAGTTTAGGGTTATGGTTTAGGGTTTAGGGTGTATGGTTTTGACTTTAGGACTTAGGGTTTAGGGTTAAGGGTTTACGATTTTGGTTTAAGGTTTAGGATTAATAGTTTAGGGTTAGTGTTTAGGTTTTATGGTTTAGGATTTAAGGTTTAGGATTTATGGTTTAGGGCTTATAGTTTATGGTTTAGGGCTTAAAGTTTAGGGTTAGGTTTTATGCTTTAGGGCTTAGAGTTTATAGTTTAGGGTTATGGTTTAGGGTTTAGGGTGTATGGTTTTGACTTATGGACATAGGGTTTAGGGTTTAGGGTTTACAATTTTGGTTTAGGGTTTAGGATTAATGGTTTAGGGCTAGGGTTAGTGTTTAGGGTTTATTATTTAGGGTTTAGGATTTAGGGTTTAGGGGTTAGGGTTTAGGGTTTAGGGTTTAGGGTTTAAGATTTAAGGTTTAGGGTTTAGGATTTCAGATTTAGGGTTAAGGGTTAGTGTTTAGGTTTTATTGTTTAGGGTTTAGGGTATAGGATTTATGGTTTAGGGTTTTTAATTTATGGTGTAGGGTTTTGTGATTATGGTTAGGGTTTAGGGTTTAGGGTTAGTGTTTAGGATTTTTGGTTTAGGGTTTAGGGTTTATGGTATTGGGCTTTGGGTTTAGAGTTTAGGGATTAGGGTTTAGGGTCTAGTGTTTTGGGTTTCATTTTTAGGATTTAGGGTTTATGGTTTAGGGTTTAAGGCTTAGTATTTAGGATTTAGGGTTTAGGGTTTAGGATTTAAGGTTTAGGATTTAGAGTTTAGTTTAGGGTTTAATGTTTAAGGTTTTGAGTTTAGGGTTTAAGATTTAACGTTTATGATTAAGGCTTAGGGTTTTGAGTTTACGGTTTAGGGTTTATTGTGTAGGGTTTATGGTTTAAGGTTTAGGGTTTATGGTTAAGGGTTTAAGGTTTAGGGTTTGGGTTTTAGTGTTTAGATTTAGGGTTTAGGGGTTTAGGGTTTAGGGGTTAGGGTTTTGGGGTTAGGGGTTAGTGTTTACGGTTTAGGGTTAAGTGTTTAGGGTTTAGGGTTTATTATTTATGGTTTAGGGTTAGGGTTAGGGGATACGATTTAGGTGTTAGGGTTTAGGGTTTATGGTTTATGGTTAAGGGGTTTTGGGTTTAGGGTCTATGATTTAGGGTTTATGGGTTTAGAAGGAAGGGGTTAGGGTTTAGTGGTTAGGGTTCAGGGTTTTGGTCGTAAGATTTAGAATTTGGGATATAAGGTTTAGGGTTTAGGGGTTAGGGTTTAGGGTTTAGGATTTAGGTTTACGGGTTAAGGGTTAGGAGTTTAGGGTTGAGGATTTAAGGTTTAGGTTGGATTTGGGGATTAGTGTTAGGGTTTAGGTTTTATGGTTTAGGATTTAGTGTTTAGGAGTTTGCGTTTAGGGTTTATATTTTTTGGTTTAGAGTTTAGAGTTTAGGGTTAGGGTTAGGTTTTATGGTTTAGGATTTAGTGTTTAGGATTTTTGGTTTAGGATTTAGTGTTTAGGGCTTAGGGTATAGGTTTAGTGTATAGGGTTTAGGGTTTTGGGCTAGGCTTTAGGATTTGGGGTTTAGGGTTTAGGGTTTATGATTTATGGTTTTGGGTTTAGAGTTTAGGGTTTAGGGTCTAGGGTTTTTGGATTCATATTTGGGATTTAGGGTTTATGGTTTAGGGTTTAGGGTTTAGGATTTTCGATTTAGGGTTTAGGGTTTAGTATTTAAGGTTTAGGATTTTTGGTTTAAGTTAGGGTTTAATGTTTAAGGTTTTGAGTTTAGGTTTAAGATTTAGGGTTTAGAATTTAACGGTTAAAGTTAGGGTTTAGGGTTTTGGGTTTAGGGTTTTGAGTTTAGAGTTTATGGTTTAGGGTTTGGGGTTTAGGGTTTAGGGTTTATGGTTTAGAGTTTAAGGTTTAGGGTTTAGGGTTTAGGTTTTATGGTTTAGGCTTTAGGGTTTTGGGTTTTGGATAGGGTTTAAGGTTTAGGATTTGGGATTTAAGGTTTAGTGTTTAGGATTTAAGGTTTAGGATTTATAGTTTAGGTTAGGGTTTAAGGTTTAAGGTTTCGAGTTTAGGTTTTAAGATTTAACTTTTAGGATTTGGGTTTAGGGTTTAGGGATTATGGTTATGCATTTAAGGTTTAGGGTTTAGGTTTTAGGATTTAGGGTTTAGCGTTTAGGGATTTAGGGTTTAGGGTTTAGGGGTTAGGGTTTAGGGGTTAGGGGTTAGGGTTTTGGGTTGAGGGTTCAGGGTTTATTGTTTAGGGTTTAGGGTTTGTGGTTTATGGTTTAAGGTCAGGGTTTGGGGTTAGGGTTTAGGGTTTAAGGTTTAGTGTTTAGGGTTTATGGTTAAGGGTTTAATGTTTAGGGTTTAGGTTTTGGCTTTTAGGGTTTAGGGTTTAGGGTTTAGGGGTGTAGGGTTTAGGGGTTAGGGTTTAGGGTTTAGGGTTTAGTGTTTAGGGTTTAGGGTTTATGATTTATTGTTTAGGGTTAGGGTTTAGGGATTTAGGGTTAGGGTTTAAGGGTTATGGTTTAGGGTTAGCGTTTAGGGTTTTGGTTTGGGGTTTAGGGTTTAGGAGTTTAGAGTTTAGGGTTTTGGGGTTAGGGTTTCGGGTTAGGTGTTAGGGGTTAGGGTTTAGGGTTTAGGGTTTATGGTTTAGTGTTTAGGGTTTAAGGTTTATGGTTTATGGTTTAGGGTTAGGGTTTAGGATTAGGGCTTAGGGGTTAGGGTTTATGGTTTAGGTTTCATAGTTTATGGTTTAGGGGGTCTATGGTTTAGGGTTTATAGGTTTAGGGGGAAGGGGTTAGGGTTTAGTGGTTAGGGTTCAGGGTTTAGGACTTAGTGTTTAGAGTTTCGGATTTAGGGTTTAGTGCTTAGGGTTTAGGGTTTAGGGTTAAGGGTTAAGGGTTAAAAGTTTTGGGTTTAGGATATTGGATTTAGGGTTTAGTGTTAGGGTTTAGGTTTTATGGTTTAGGATTTAGGGTTTAGGATTTTAGGGTTAGGGTTTATAGGTTATGGTTTAGGGTTTAGAATTTAGAGTTGAGGGTTTATGGTTTAGGGTGTTGGGTTTAAGGTTTAGGGTTTAGGGTTTTGGGTTTTGGAGTTTAGGGTTAAGGGTTTAGGGTTTAGGGTTTTGGGTTAGGGTTTAGGATTTTGGGTTTAGGTTTTATGGTTTAAGGTTTAGTATTAATGGTTTATGGGTTTAGGGTCTAGAGTTTAGGGTTTATGTGTTTAGGCGTTATGGGTTAAGGCTTAGGGTTTAGGGTTTAGGGTTTAGGGTTTAGAATTTAAGGTTTTGGGATTAGGATTAAGGATTTATGGTTTAGGGTTGGTGTTTAGGTTTTACGGTTTAGGATTTAAGGTTTAGGATTTATGGTTTAGGGCTTATAGTTTATGGTTTAGGGTTTAAAGTTTAGGGTTAGGGTTTATGCTTTAGGGATTTGAGTTTAGAGTTTAGGGTTATTGTTTAAGGTTTAGGGTTTAGGGTCTAGGGTTTAAGATTTAAGGTTTAGGGTTTAGGATTTCAGATTTGGGGTTAAAGGTTAGTGTTTAGGTTTTATTGTTTAGGGTTTAGGGTATATGATACATGGTTTAGGGTTTTTAGTTTATGGTTTAGGGTTTTGAGATTAGGGTTAGGGTTTAGGGTTTAGGGTTAGTCTTTAGTATTTAGGGTTTAGGGTTTAGGGTTTATGGTTTAGGATTTTGGGTTTAGGGTTTAGGGTCTAGTGTTTTGGGTTTCATTTTTTGGATTTGGGGTTTATGGTTTAGGGTTTAAGGCTTACTATTTAGGATTTAGGGTTTAGGGTTTAGGATTTAAGGTTTAGGATTTAGTGTTTGGTTTAGGGTTTAATGTTTAAGGTTTTGAGTTTAGGGTTTAAGATTTAACGTTTAGGATTAGGGCTTAGGGTTTTGAGTTTAGGGTTTAGGGTTTATGGTACAAGGTTTAGGGTTTAGGGTTTATGGTTAAGGGTTTAAGGTTTAGGGTTTAGGTTTTAGGGTTTAGGGTTTAGGGTTTAGGGTTGAGGGGTTTAGGGTTTAGGGTTTAGGGGTTAGGGTTTTGGGGTTAGAGGTTAGTGTTTAGGGTTTAGTGTTAAGTGTTTAGGGTTTAGGCTTTATAATTTATGGTTTAGGGTTAGGGTTTGGGGTTACGGTTTAGGTGTTAGTGTTTATTTTTTATGGTTTATGGTTAAGGGGTTTAGGGTTTATGGTTTATGGTTAAGGGGTTTAGGGTTTAGGGGTTAGGGTTTTGGGGTTAGGGGTTAGGGGTTAGTGTTTAGGGTTTAGTGTTAAGTGTTTAGGGTTTAGGCTTTATAATTTATGGTTTAGGGTTAGGGTTTGGGGTTACGGTTTAGGACTTAGTGTTTATTTTTTATGGTTTATGGTTAAGGGGTTTAGGGTTTATGGTTTATGGTTAAGGGGTTTAGGGTTTAGGGCTTAGGGTTTAGGGTTTTGTGGCTTAGGGTTTACAGTTTTGGTCTTAGGGTTTAGAGTTTGGGATATAAGGTTTAGTGTTTAGGGTTTAGGTTTACGGGTTATGGGTTAGGAGTTCAGGGTTGAGGATTTAAGGTTTAGGGTTTAGGATTTTGGATTTGGGGATTGATGTTAGGGTTTAGGTTTTATGGTTTAGGATTTAGGGTTTAGGAGTTTGCGTTTAGGGTTTATATTTTTTGGTTTAGGGTTTAGAGTTTAGGGTTAGGGTTAGGTTTTATGGTTTAGGATTTAGTGTTTAGGATTTGTGATTTAGGATTTAGTGTTTACGGCTTAGGGTATAGGTTTAGTGTATAGGGTTTAGGGTTTAGGGCTAGTCTTTAGGATTTGGGGTTTAGGGTTTAGGGTTTATGATTTATGGTTTTGGGTTTAGAGTTTAGGGTTTAGGGTTAAGGGTCTAGGGGTTTTGGATTCATATTTAGGATTTAGGGTTTATGGTTTAGGGTTTAAGGTTTAGGATTTTCGATTTAGGAATTAGGGTTTAGGATTTGAGGTTTAGGATTTTTGGTTTAGGTTAGGGTTTAATGTTTAAGGTTTTGAGTTTAGGGTTTAAGATTTAGGGTTTAGAATTTAACGGTTACGGTTAGAGTTTAGGGTAGAGGGTTTTGAGTTTAGAGTTTATGATTTATGGTTTAGGGTTTAGGGTTTAGGGTTTATGGTTTAGAGTTTAAGGTTTAGGGTTTAGGGTTTAGGTTTTAGGGTTTACACTTTAGGGTTTTGGGTTTTGGGTTTAGGGTGTAGGGTTTACGATTTAGGGGTAAGGGGTTAGAGGTTAGAGGTTAGGGGTTAGGGTTTAGGGTTTAGGGTTTAGTATTTAGGGTTTAGGGTTTAGGGTTTAGGGTTAGGGTTTAGGGGTTAGGATTTAGGGTTTAGGGTTTATGGGTTTAGGGGAAAGGGGTTAGGGTTTAGTGGTTAGGGTTCGGGGTTTATGGCTTAGTGTTTAGAGTTTGGGATTTAGGGTTTAGGGTTTAAGGTTTAGGTTTAGGGGGTTAGGGTTTAGGGTTTAGGGTTTAGGGTTTAGAGTTTGGTATTTAGCGCTTAGGGTTTAGGGTTAAGGTTAAGGGTTAAGAGTTTAGGGTTTAGGATTTTGGATTTAGGGTTTTGGGTTAAGGTTTATGTTTTATGGTGTAGGATTTAGGATTTTGGGTTTAAGATTTACAGTTTAGGGGTCAGGGTTTAGGTTTAGTGTTTAGGATTTAGGGTTTAGGGTTTGTCTTTAGGATTTAAGGTTTATGCTTTAGGGTTTTGGGTTAAGAGTTTAGAGTTTAGGGTTTAGGGTCTAGTATTTTGGGTTTCATTTTTAGGATTTAGGGTTTATGGTTTAGGGTTTAAGGTTTAGTATTTAGGATTTAGGGTTTAGGGTTTAGGATTTATGGTTTAGGATTTATAGTTTAGGTTAGTGTTTAAGGTTTAAGGTTTCGAGTTTAGGGTTTAAAATTTAACTTTTAGAATTAGGGTTTAGGGTTTAGGGATTATGGTTATGGGTTTAAGGTTTAGGTTTAGGTTTTAGGGTTTAGGGTTTAGGGGTTAGGGCTTAGGGGTAAGGGTTTAGGGTCTAGTCTTTTGGGTTTCATTGTTAGGATTTAGGGTTTATGGTTTAGGGTTTAAGGCTTAGTATTTAGGATTTAGGATTTAGGATTTAGGGTTTAGAGTTTAGTTTAGGGTTTAATGTTTAAGGTTTTGAGTTTAGGGTTTAAGATTTGACGTTTAGGATTAGGACTTAGGGTTTTGAGAGTACGATTTAGGGTTTCTTGTTTAGGGTTTATGGTTTAAGGTTTAGGGTTTAGGGTTTATGGTTAAGGGTTTAAGGTTTAGGGTTTAGGTTTTAGGGTTTAGGTTTAGGGTTTAGGGGTTTAGGGTTTAGGGTTTTGGGGTTAGGGTTTTGGGGTAAGGGGTTAGGGGTTAGTGTTTAGGGTTTATAATTTATGGTTTAGGGTTAGGGTTTGGGGTTATGGTTTAAGTGTTAGGGTTTAGGGTTTACGGTTTATGGTTAAGGGGTTTAGGGTTTATGGTCTATGATTTAGGGTTTATGGGTTTAGAGGGAAGGGTTTAGGGTTTAGTGGTTAGGGTTTAGGGTTTAGGGCTCAGGGTTTAGAGTTTGGGATATAAGGTTTAGGGTTTAGGGTTTTGGGCTTAGGTTTACAGGTTAAGGGTTAGGAGTTTAGGGTTGAGGATACAAGGTTTAGGGTTTTGGATTTTGGATTTGGGGATTAGTGTTAGGGTTTAGGTTTTATGGTTTAGGATTTAGGGTTTAGGAGTTTTCGTTTAGGGTTTATATTTTTCGGTTTAGGGTTTAGAGTTTGGGGTTAGGTTTTATGGTTTAGTATTTAGTGTTTAGGATTTGTGGTTTAGGATTTAGTGTTTAGGGCTTAGGGTATAGGTTTAGTGTATAGGGTTTAGGGTTTAGGGCTAGGCTTTAGGATTTGGGGTTTAGGGTTTAGGGTTTATGATTTATGGTTTTGGGTTTGAGTTTAGGGTTTAGGGTTTAGGGTTTAGGGTTTAGGGTTAAGTGTTTAGGATTTAGGGTTTATAATTTATGGTTTAGGGTTAGGGTTTGGGGTTACGATTTAGGTGTTAGGGTTTAGGGTTATGGTTTATGGTTAAGGGGTTTTGGGTTTAGGGTCTATGATTTAGTGTTTATAGGTTTAGAGGGAAGGTGTTAGGGTTTAGTGGTTAGGGTTTAGGGTTTAGGGCTTAGGGTTTAGAATTTGGGATATATGGTTTAGGGTTTAGGGGTTAGCGTTTAGGGTTTAAGGTTTAGGTTTACGGGTTAAGGGTTAGGAGTTTAGGGTTGAGGATTTAAGGTTTTGGGTTTAGGATTTTGGATTTGGGGATTAGTGTTAGGGTTTAGGTTTTATGGTTTAGGATTTAGTGTTCAGGAGTATGCGTTAAGGGTTTATATTTTTTGGTTTAGGGTTTAGAGTTTTGGGTTAGGGTTAGGTTTTATGGTTTAGGATTTAATGTTTAGGATTTGTGGTTTAGGATTTAGTGTTTAGGGCTTTGGGTATAGGTTTAGTGTATAGGGTTTAGGGCTAGTCTTTAGGAGTTGGGGTTTAGGGTTTAGGGTTTATGATTTTTGGTTTTGGGTTTAGAGTTTAGGGTTTAGGGTTTAGGGTCTAGGGTTTTTGGATTCATATTTAGGATTTAGGGTTTATGGTTTAGGGTTTAAGGTTTAGGATTTTCGATTTAGGGTTTAGGGTTTAGGATTTAAGGTTTAGGATTTTTGGTTTAAGTTAGGGTTTAATGTTTAAGGTTTTGAGTTTAGGGTTTAAGATTTAGGGTTTAGAATTTAACGGTTAAAGTTACGGTTTAGGGTTTTGGGTTTAGGGTTTTGAGTTTAGAGTTTATGGTTTAGGGTTTAGGGTTTAGGGTTTACGATTTAGAGTTTAAGGTTTAGGGTTTAGGGTTTAGGTTTTATGGTTTAGGCTTTAGGGTTTTGGGTTTTGGGTAGGGTTTAAGGTTTAGGATTTAGGATTTAGGGTTTAGTGTTTAGGATTTAAGGTTTAGGATTTATAGTTTAGGTTAGGGTTTAAGGTTTAAGGTTTCGAGTTTAGGGTTTAAGATTTAACTTTTAGGATTAGGGTTTAGGGTTTAGGGATTATGGTTATGCGTTTAAGGTTTAGGGTTTAGGTTTTAGGGTTTAGGGTTTAGCGTTTAGGGATTTAGGTATTAGGTTTAGGGGTTAGGGTTTAGGGGTTAGGGGTTAGGGTTTAGGGTTTAGGGTTCAGGGTTTAGTGTTTAGGGTTTAGGGTTTGTGGTTTATGGTTTAAGGTTAGGGTTCGAGGTTAGGGTTTAGGGTTTAAGGTTTAGGGTTTAGGGTTTATGGATAAGGGTTTAATGTGTAAGGTGTAGGTTTTGGGTTTTAGGGTTTAGGGTTTAGGGTTTAGGGTTTAGGGGTTTAGGGTTTAGGGGTTAGGGTTTAGGGTTTAGGGTTTAGTGTTTAAGGTTTAGGGTTTATGATTTGTTGTTTAGGGTTTAGGGTTTAGCGTTTAGGGATTTAGGGTTTAGGTTTAGGGGTTAGGGTTTAGGGGTTAGGGGTTAGGGTTTAGGGTTTAGGGTTCAGGGTTTAGTGTTTAGGGTTTAGGGTTTGTGGTTTATGGTTTAAGGTTAGGGTTCGAGGTTAGGGTTTAGGGTTTAAGGTTTAGGGTTTAGGGTTTATGGATAAGGGTTTAATGTGTAAGGTGTAGGTTTTGGGTTTTAGGGTTTAGGGTTTAGGGTTTAGGGTTTAGGGGTTTAGGGTTTAGGGGTTAGGGTTTAGGGTTTAGGGTTTAGTGTTTAGGGTTTAGGGTTTATGATTTATTGTTTAGGGTAAGGGTTTAGGGATTTAGGGTTAGGGTTTGAGGGTTATGGTTTAGGGTTAGCGTTTAGGGTTATGGTTTAGGGTTTAGGGTTTAGGAGTTTAGGGTTTAGGGTTTTGGGGTTAGGCTTTAGGGGTTAGGTGTTAGGGGTTAGGGTTTAGGGTTTAAGGTTTAGTGTTTAGGGTTTAGGGTTTATGGTTTATGGTTTAGGGTTAGGATTTAGGATTAGGGCTTAGGGGTTAGGGTTTATGGTTTAGGTTTCATAGTTTATGGTTAAGGGGTTTAAGGTTTAGGGTCTATGGTTTAGGGTTTATGGGTTTAGGGGGAAGGGGTTAGGGTTTAGTGGTTAGGGTTCAGGGTTTAGGACTTAGTGTTTAGAGTTTGGGATTTACGGTTTAGGGTTTAGGGTTTAGGGTTAAGGGTTAAGGGTTAAGGGTTAAGAGTTTTGGGTTTAGGATATTGGATTTAGGGTTTAGTGTTAGGGTTTAGGTTTTATGGTTTAGGATTTAGGGTTTAGGATTTTAGGGTTAGGGTTTATAGTTTATGATTTAGGGTTTAGAATTTAGAGTTGAGGGTCTATGGTTTAGGGTTTAGGGTTTAAGGTTTTGGGTTTTGTGTTTTGGAGTTTAGGGTTAAGGGTTTAGGGTTTAGGGTTTTGGGTTAGGGTTTAGGATTTTGGGTTTAGGTTTTATGGTTTAAGGTTTAGTGTTAATGGTTTATGGGTTTAGGGTCTAGAGTTTAGGGTTTATGTGTTTAGGCGTTATGGGTTAAGGCTTAGGGTTTAGGGTTTAGGGTTTAGGGTTTAGGATTTAAGGTTTTGGGATTAGGATTTAGGATTTGTGGATTAGGGTTGGTGTTTAGGTTTTACGGTTTAGGATTTAAGGTTTAGGATTTATAGTTTATGGTTTAGGGTTTAAAGTTTAGGGTTTAAAGTTTAGGGTTAGGGTGTATGCTTTAGGGCTTTGAGTTTAGAGTTTAGGGTTATGGTTTAGGGTTTATGGTGCATGATTTTGACTTTAGGACTAAGGGTTTAGGGTTTACGGTTTATGATTTTGGTTTAGGGTTTAGGATTAATGGTTTAGGGCTATGGTTTAGTGTTTAGGGTTTATGATTTAGTGTTTAGGATTTAGGGTTTAGGGTTTAGTGTTTAGGGTCTAGGGTTTAAGATTTAAGGTTTAGGGTTTATGATTTCAGATTTAGGGTTAAAGGTTAGTGTTTAGGTTTTATTGTTTAGGGTTTAGGGTATACGATACATGGTTTAGGGTTTTTAGTTTATGGTTTAGGGTTTTGAGATTAGGGTTAGGGTTTAGGGTTTAGGGTTAGTCTTTAGTATTTAGGGTTTAGGGTTTAGGGTTTAGGGTTTATGGTTTAGGGTTTTGGGTTTAGAGTTTAGGGTTTAGGGTTTATGCTCTAGTGTTTTGGGTTTCATTTTTAGGATTTAGGGTTTAAGGCTTAGTATTTAGGATTTAGGGTTTAGGGTTTAGGATTTAAGGTTTAGGATTTAGTGTTTGGTTTAGGGTTTAATGTTTAAGGTTTTGAGTTTAGGGTTTAAGATTTAACGTTTAGGATTAGGGCTTAGGGTTTTGAGTTTACGGTTTAGGGTTTACGGTACAAGGTTTAGGGTTTAGGCTTTATGGTTAAGGGTTTAAGGTTTAGGGTTTAGGTTTTAGGGTTTAGGGTTTAGGGTCTAGGGTTGAGGGGTTAAGGGTTTAGGGTTTTGGGGTTAGGGGTTAGTGTTTAGGGTTTAGTGTTAAGTGTTTAGGGTTTAGGCTTTATAATTTATGGTTTAGGGTTAGGATTTAGGGTTACGATTTAGGTGTTAGTGTTTATTTTTTATGGTTTATGGTTAAGGGGTTTAGGGTTTATGGTTTATGGTTAAGGGGTTTAGGGTTTAGGGATTAGGGTTTAAGGTTTTTTGGCTTAGGGTTTAGAGTTTTGGGCTTAGGGTTTAGAGTTTAGGATATAAGGTTTGGGGTTTAAGGTTAAGGGTTTAGGGTTTAGGTTTACGGGTTAAGGGTTAGGAGTTCAGGGTTGAGGATTTAAGGTTTAGGGTTTAGGATTTTGGATTTGGGGATTGATGTTAGGGTTTAGGTTTTATGGTTTAGGATTTAGGGTTTAGGGTTTATATTTTTTGGTTTAGGGTTTAGAGTTTAGGGTTAGGGTTAGGTTTTATGGTTTAGGATTTAGTGTTTAGGATTTGTGATTTAGGATTTAGTGTTTACGGCTTAGGGTATAGGTTTAGTGTATAGGGTTTAGGGTTTAGGGCTAGTCTTTAGGATTTGGGGTTTAGGGTTTAGGGTTTATGATTTATGGTTTTGGGTTTAGAGTTTAGGGTTTAGGGTTAAGGGTCTAGGGTTTTTGGATTCATATTTAGGATTTAGGGTTTATGGTTTAGGGTTTAAGGTTTAGGATTTTCGATTTAGGGATTAGGGTTTAGGATTTGAGGTTGAGGATTTTTGGTTTAGGTTAGGGTTTAATGTTTAAGGTTTTGAGTTTAGGGTTTAAGATTTAGGGTTTAGAATTTAACGGTTACGGTTAGAGTTTAGGGTAGAGGGTTTTGAGTTTAGAGTTTATGATTTATGGTTTAGGGTTTAGGGTTTAGGGTTTATGGTTTAGAGTTTAAGGTTTAAGGTTTAGGGTTTAGGTTTTAGGGTTTACACTTTAGGGTTTTGGATTTTGGGTTTAGGGTTTAGGGTTTACGATTTAGGGTTAAGTGGTTAGAGGTTAGAGGTTAGGGGTTAGGGTTTAGGGTTTAGGGTTTAGGGTTTGGTGTTTAGGGTTTAGGGTTTAGGGTTTAGGGTTAGGCTATAGGGTTAGGGTTTAGGGGTTAGGATTTAGGGTTTATGGATATCATTAAGGGGTTTAGGGTTTATGGGTTTAGAGGTAAGGGGTTAGGGTTAGGGTATAGTGGTTAGGGTTCGGGGTTTATGGCTTAGTGTTTAGAGTTTGGGATTTAGGGTTTAGGGTTTAGGGTTTAGGTTTAGGGGGTTAGGGTTCAGGGTTTAGGGCTTAGGGTTTAAAGTTTGGTATTTAGCGCTTAGGGTTTAGGGTTAAGGTTAAGGGTTAAGAGTTTAGGGTTTAGGATTTTGGATTTAGGGTTTAGTGTTAAGGTTTAGGTTTTATGGTTTAGGATTTAGGATTTTGGGTTTAAGATTTAGAGTTTAGGGGTCAGGGTTTAGGTTTAGTGTTTAGGATTTAGGGTTTAGGGTTAGTCTTGAGGATTTAGGGTTTAAGGTTTAGGGTTTATGCTTTAGGGTTTTGGGTTTAGAGTTTAGAGTTTAGGGTTTAGGGTCTAGTGTTTTGGGTTTCATTTTTAGGATTTAGGGTTTATGGTTTAGGGTTTAAGGTTTAGTATTTAGGATTTAGGGTTTAGGGTTTAGGATTTAAGGTTTAGGATTTATAGTTTAGGTTAGTGTTTAAGGTTTAAGGTTTCGAGTTTAGGGTTTAAAATTTAACTTTTAGAATTAGGGTTTAGGGTTTAGGGATTATGGTTTTGGGTTTAAGGTTTAGGTTTAGGTTTTAGGGTTTAGTGTTTAGCGTTTAGGGATTTAGGGTTTAGGGTTTAGGGTTTAGGGGTTAGGGCTTAGGGGTTAGGGTTTAGGGTCTAGTCTTTTGGGTTTCATTTTTAGGATTTAGGGTTTATGGTTTAGGGTTTAAGGCTTAGTATTTAGGATTTTGGGTTTAGGGTTTAGGATTTAAGGTTTAGGATTTAGTGTTTGGTTTAGGGTTTATTGTTTAAGGTTTTGAGTTTAGGGTTTAAGATTTAATGTTTAGGATTAGGGCTTAGGCTTTTGAGTTTATGGTTTAGGGTTTATTGTTTAGTGTTTACGGTACATGGTTTGGGGTTTAGGGTTTATGGTTAAGGGTTTAAGGTTTAGGGTTTAGGTTTTAGGGTTCAGGGTTTAGGGGTTTAGGGTTTAGGGTTTAGGGCTTAGGGTTTTGGGGTTAGGGGTTAGTGTTTAGGGTTTAGTGTTAAGTGTTTAGGGTTTAGGCTTTATAATTTATGATTTAGGGTTAGGGTTTGGGGTTACGGTTTAGGTGTTAGTGTTTATTTTTTATGGTTTATGGTGAAGGGGTTTAGGGTTTATGGTTTATGGTTAAGGGGTTTAGGGTTTAGGGCTTAGGGTTTAGGGCTTTTTGGCTTAAGGTTTAGAGTTTTGGGCTTAGGGTTTAGAGTTTGGGATATAAGGTTTAGGGTTTAGGGTTTAGGGTTTAGGTTTAAGGGTTAAGGGTTAGAAGTTTAGGGTTGAGGATTTAATGTTTGGGGTTTAGGATTTTGGATTTGGGGATTAGTGTTAGGGTTTAGGTTTTATGGTTCAGGATTTAGGGTTTAGGAGTTTGCGTTTAGGGTTTATATTTTTTGGTTTAGAGTTTAGAGTTTAGGGTTAGGGTTAGGTTTTATGGTTTAGGATTTAGTGTTTAGGATTTGTGGTTTAGTATTTAGTGTTTAGGGCTTAGGGTATAGGTTTAGTGTATAGGGTTTAGGGTTTAGGGTTAGTCTTTAGGATTTGGGGTTTAGGGTTTAGGGTTTATGATTTACGGTTTTGGGTTAAGAGTTTAGGGTTTAGGGTTAAGGTTCTAGTGTTTTTGGATTCATATTTAGGATTTAGGGTTTATGGTTTAGGGTTTAAGGTTTTGGATATTCGATTTAGGGATTAGGGTTTAGGATTTGAGGTTTAGGATTTTTGGTTTAGGTTAGGGTTTAATGTTTAAGCTTTTGAGTTTAGGGTTTAAGATTTAGGGTTTTGAATTTAACCGTTACGGTTAGAATTTAGGGTTTAGGGTTTAGGGTTTTGAGTTTAGAGTTTATGATTTAGGGTTTAGGGTTTAGGGTTTAGGGTTTATGGTTTAGAGTTTAAGGTTTAGGGTTTAGGGTTTAGGTTTTAGGGTTTACACTTTAGGGTTTTGGGTTTTGGGTTTAGGCTTTAGGGTTTACGGTTTAGGGGTAAGGGGTTAGAGGTTAGAGGTTAGGGGTTAGTGTTTAGGGTTTAGTGTTAAGTGTTTAGGGTTTAGGCTTTATAATTTATGGTTTAGGGTTAGGGTTTGGGGTTACGGTTTAGGTGTTAGTGTTTATTTTTTATGGTTTATGGTTAAGGGGTTTAGGGTTTATGGTTTATGGTTAAGGGGTTTAGGGTTTAGGGGTTAGGGTTTAGGGCTTTTTGGCTTAAGGTTTAGAGTTTTGGGCTTAGAGTTTAGAGTTTGGGATATAAGGTTTAGGGTTTAGGGTTTAGGGTTTAGGGTTTAGGTTTAAGGGTTAAGGGTTAGGAGTTTAGGGTTGAGGATTTAATGTTTGGGGTTTAGGATTTTGGATTTGGGGATTAGTGTTAGGGTTTAGGTTTTATGGTTTAGGATTTAGGGTTTAGGAGTTTGCGTTTAGGGTTTATATTTTTTGGTTTAGAGTTTAGAGTTTAGGGTTAGGGTTAGGTTTTATGGTTTAGGATTTAGTGTTTAGGATTTGTGGTTTAGGATTTAGTGTTTAGGGCTTAGGGTATAGGTTTAGTGTATAGGGTTTAGGGTTTAGGGTTAGTCTTTAGGATTTGGGGTTTAGGGTTTAGGGTTTATGATTTACGGTTTTGGGTTAAGAGTTTAGGGTTTAGGGTTAAGGTTCTAGGGTTTTTGGATTCATATTTAGGATTTAGGGTTTATGGTTTAGGGTTTAAGGTTTAGGATATTCGATTTAGGGATTAGGGTTTAGGATTTGAGGTTTAGGATTTTTGGTTTAGGTTAGGGTTTAATGTTTAAGCTTTTGAGTTTAGGGTTTAAGATTTAGGGTTTTGAATTTAACCGTTACGGTTAGCATTTAGGGTTTAGGGTTTAGGGTTTGAGTTTAGATTTTTTGATTTAGGGTTTAGGGTTTAGGGTTTATGGTTTATGGTTTAGAGTTTAAGGTTTAGGGTTTAGGGTTTAGGTTTTAGGGTTTACACTTTAGGGTTTTGGGTTTTGGGTTTAGGCTTTAGGGTTTACGGTTTAGGGGTAAGGGGTTAGAGGTTAGAGGTTAGGGGTTAGGGTTTAGGGTTTAGGGTTTAGTGTTTAGGGTTTAGGGTTTAGGGTTTAGGGTTTAGGGTTAGGCTTTAGGGTTAGGGTTTAGGGGTTAGGATTTAGGGTTTATGGATATCATTAAGGGGTTTAAGGTTTATGGGTTTAGGGGTAAGGGGTTAGGGTTTAGTGGTTAGGGATCGGGGTTTATGGCTTAGTGTTTAGAGTTTGGGATTTAGGGTTTAGGGTTTAGGGTTTAGGTTTAGGGGGTTAGGGCTTAGGGTTTAGGGCTTAGGGTTTAGAGTTTGGTATTTAGCGTTTAGGGTTTAGGGTTAAGGTTAAGGGTTAAGAGTTTAGGGTTTAGGATTTTTGATTTAGGGTTTAGGGTTAAGGTTTAGGTTTTATGGTTTAGGATTTAGGATTTTGGGTTTAGGATTTAGAGTTTAGGGCTCAGGGTTTAGGTTTAGTATTTAGGATTTAGGGTTTAGGGTTAGTATTTAGGATTTAGGGTTTAAGGTTTAGGGTTTATGCTTTAGGGTTTTGGATTTAGAGTTTAGGGTTTAGGGTTTAGTGTCTAGTGTTTTGGGTTTCATTTTTAGGATTTAGGGTTTATGGTTTAGGGTTTAAGGTTTAGTATTTAGGATTTAGGGTTTGGGGTTGAGGGTTTAGGATTTATAGTTTAGGTTAGTGTTTAAGGTTTAAGGTTTCGAGTTTAGGGTTTAAAATTTAACTTTTAGGATTAGGGTTTAGGGTTATAGGTTTAAGGTTTAGGTTTAGGTTTTAGGGTTGAGGGTTTAGCATTTAGGGATTTAGGGTTTAGGGTTTAGGGGTTAGGGCTTAGGGGTAAGGGTTTAGGGTCTAGTCTTTTGGGTTTCATATTTAGGATTTTGGGTTTAGTGTTTAGGGTTTAAGGCTTAGTATTTAGGATTTAGTGTTTAGGGTTTAGGATTTAAGGAGTAGGATTTAGAGTTTAGTTTAAGGTTTAATGTTTAAGGTTTTGAGTTTAGGGTTTAAGATTTAACGTTTAGCATTAGGACTTAGGGTTTTGAGATTACGGTTTAGGGTTTATTGTTTAGGGTTTACGATTTACGGTTTAAGGTTTAGGGTTTAGGGTTTATGGTTAAGGGTTTAAGGTTTAGGGTTTAGGTTTTAGGGTTTAGCTTTAGGGTTTAGGGGTTTAGGGTTTAGGGTTTAGGGGTTAGGGTTTAGGGGTTAGGGGTTAAGGGTTAGTGTTTAGGGTTTAGGGTTAAGTGTTTAGAGTTTAGGGTTTATAATTTATGGTTTAGGGTTAGGGTTTGGGTTTACGGTTTAGGTGTTAGGGTTTAGGGTTTACGGTTTATGGTTAAGGGGTTTAGGGTTTAGGGTCTATGATTTAGGGTTTATGGGTTTAGAGGGAAGGGTTTAGGGTTTAGTGGTTAGGGTTTAGGGTTTAGGGCTCAGGGTTTAGAGTTTGGGATATAAGGTTTAGGGTTTAGGGTTTTGGGTTTAGGTTTACGGGTTAAGCGTTAGGAGTTTAGGGTTGAGGATACAAGGTTTAGGGTTTCGGATTTTGGATTTGGGGATTAGTGTTAGGGTTTAGGTTTTATGGTGTAGGATTTAGGGTTGAGGAGTTTCCGTTTAGGGTTTATATTTTTTGGTTTAGGGTTTAGAGTTTAGGGTTAGGTTTTATGGTTTAGGATTTAGTGTTTAGGATTTGTGGTTTAGGATTTAGTGTTTAGGGCTTAGGGTATAGGTTTAGTGTATAGGGTTTAGGGTTTAGGGCCAGGCTTTAGTATTTGGGGTTTAGGGTTTAGGATTTATGATTTATGGTTTTGGGTTTAGAGTTTAGGGATCAGGGATTAGGGGTTTAGGGTTTAGGGTTTAGGGTTTAGGGGTTAGGGTTTTGGGGTTAGGGGTTAGGGGTTAGTGTTTAGGGTTTAGGGTTTATAATTTATGGTTTAGGGTTAGGGTTTGGGGTTACGGTTTAGGTGTTAGGGTTTAGGGTTTATGGTTTATGGTTAAGGGGTTTTGGGTTTAGGGTCTATGATTTTGGGTTTATGGGTTTAGAGGGAAGGGGTTAGGGTTTAGTGGTTAGGGTTTAGTGGTTAGGGTTCAGGGTTTAGGGCTTAGGGTTTAGAGTTTGGGATATAAGGTTTAGAGTTTAGGGTTTAGGGTTTATGGTTTATGGTTAAGGGGTCTTGGGTTTAGGGTCTATGATTTAGGGTTTATGGGTTTAGAGGGAAGGGGCTAGGGTTTAGTGGTTAGGGTTCAGGGTTTAGGGCTTGGGGTTTAGAGTTTGGGATATAAGGTTTAGGGTTTAGGGGTTAGGGTTTAAGGTTTAGGATTTTTGGTTTAGGGCTTATAGTTTTTGGTTTAGGGTTTAAAGTTTAGGGTTAGGGTTTATGCTTTAGGGCTTTGAGTTTAGAGTTTAGGGTTATGGTTTAGGGTTTAGGGTGTATGGTTTTGACTTTAGGACTTAGGGTTTAGGGTTTAGGGTTTATGATTTTGGTTTAGGGTTTAGGATTAATGGTTTAGGGCTAGGGTTTAGTGTTTAGGGTTTATGATTTAGTGTTTAGGATTTAGGGTTTAGGGTTTAGGGTTTAGGGTTTAGGGTGTAAGATTTAAGGTTTAGGGTTTAGGATTTCAGATTTAGGGTTTAAGGTTAGTGTTTAAGTTTTATTGTTTAGAGTTTAGGGTATATGATACATGGTTTAGGGTTTTTAGTTTATGGTTTAGGGTTTTGAGATTAGGGTTAGGGTTTAGGGTTTAGGGTTAGTCTTTATTATTTAGGGTTTAGGGTTTATGGTTTAGGGTTTTGGGTTTAGAGTTTAGGGTTTAGGGTTTAGGGTCTAGTGTTTTGGGTTTCATTTTTAGGATTTAGGGTTTATGGTTTAGGGTTTAAGGCTTAGTATTTAAGATTTAGGGTTTGGGTTTTAGGATTTAAGGTTTAGGATTTTGTGTTTGGTTTAGGGTTTAATGTTTAAGGTTTTAAGTTTAGGGTTTAAGATTTAACTTTTAGGATTAGGGCTTAGGGTTTTGAGTTTACGATTTAGGGTTTATTGTTTAGGGTTTGTGGTTTATGGTTAAGGGTTTAGGGTTTAGGGCTTAGGGTTTTGGGTTTTTTGGCTTAGGGTTTAGAGTTTTGGGCTTAGGGTTTAGAGTTTGGGATATAAGGTTTAGGGTTTAGGGTTTAGGGTTGAGGGTTCAGGGTTTAGGTTTACGGGTTAAGGGTTAGGAGTTTAGGGTTGAGGATTTAAGGTTTAGGGTTTAGGATTTTGGATTTGGGGATTAGTGTTAGGGTTTAGGTTTTATGGTTTAGGATTTCAGGTTTAGGAGTTTGCGTTTAGGGTTTATATTTTTTGGTTTAGGGTTTTGAGTTTAGGGTTAGGGTTAGGTTTTATGGTTTAGGATTTAGTGTTTAGGATTTGTGGTTTAGGATTTAGTGTTTAGGGCTTAGGGTATACGTTTAGTGTATAGGATTTAGGGTTTAGGGCTAGTCTTTAGGATTTGGGGTTTAGGGTTTAGGATTTTTGATTTTTGGTTTTGGGTTTAGAGTTTAGGGTTTAGGGTTAAGGGTCTAGGGTTTTTGGATTCATATTTAGGATTTAGGGTTTATGGTTTAGGATTTTCGATTTAGGGATTAGGGTTTAGGATTTGAGGTTTAGGATTTTTGGTTTAGGTTAGGGTTTAATGTTTAAGGTTTTAAGTTTAGGGTTTAAGATTTAACTTTTAGGATTAGGGCTTAGGGTTTTGAGTTTACGATTTAGGGTTTATTGTTTAGGGTTTGTGGTTTATGGTTAAGGGTTTAGGGTTTAGGGCTTAGGGTTTTGGGTTTTTTGGCTTAGGGTTTAGAGTTTTGGGCTTAGGGTTTAGAGTTTGGGATATAAGGTTTAGGGTTTAGGGTTTAGGGTTGAGGGTTCAGGGTTTAGGTTTACGGGTTAAGGGTTAGGAGTTTAGGGTTGAGGATTTAAGGTTTAGGGTTTAGGATTTTGGATTTGGGGATTAGTGTTAGGGTTTAGGTTTTATGGTTTAGGATTTCAGGTTTAGGAGTTTGCGTTTAGGGTTTATATTTTTTGGTTTAGGGTTTTGAGTTTAGGGTTAGGGTTAGGTTTTATGGTTTAGGATTTAGTGTTTAGGATTTGTGGTTTAGGATTTAGTGTTTAGGGCTTAGGGTATACGTTTAGTGTATAGGATTTAGGGTTTAGGGCTAGTCTTTAGGATTTGGGGTTTAGGGTTTAGGATTTTTGATTTTTGGTTTTGGGTTTAGAGTTTAGGGTTTAGGGTTAAGGGTCTAGGGTTTTTGGATTCATATTTAGGATTTAGGGTTTATGGTTTAGGATTTTCGATTTAGGGATTAGGGTTTAGGATTTGAGGTTTAGGATTTTTGGTTTAGGTTAGGGTTTAATGTTTAAGGTTTTAAGTTTTGGGTTTAAGATTTAGGGTTTAGAATTTAACGGTTACGGTTAGAGTTTAGGGTTTAAGGTTTAGGGTTTTGAGTTTAGAGTTTATGATTTAGGGTTTAGGGCTTAGGGTTTAGGGTTTATGGTTTAGAGTTTAAGGGTTAGGGTTTTGGGTTTTGGGTTTAGGCTTTAGGGTTTACGGTTTAGGGGCAAGGGGTTAGAGGTTAGAGGTTAGGGGTTAGGGTTTACGGTTTAGGGTTTAGTGTTTAGGGTTTAGGGTTTAGGGTTTAGGGTTTAGGGTTAGGCTTTAGGGTTAGGGTTTAGGGGTTAGGATTTAGGGTTTATGGATATCATTAAGGGGTTTAGGGTTTATGGGTTTAGGGGTAAGGGTTAGGGTTTAGTGGTTAGGGTTCGGGGTTTATGGCTTAGTGTTTAGAGTTTGGGATTTAGGGTTTAGGGTTTAGGGTCTAGGTATAGGGGGTTAGGGTTTAGGGTTTAGGTCTTAGGGTTTAGAGTTTGGTATTTAGCGTTTAGGGTTTACGATTATGGTTAAGGGTTAAGAGTTTAGGGTTTAGGATTTTCGATTTAGGGTTTAGGGTTAGGTTTAGGTTTTATGGTTTAGTATTTAGGATTTTGGGTTTAAGATTTAGAGTTTAGGGCTCAGGGTTTAGGTTTAGTGTTTAGGATTTAGGGATTAGGGTTAGTCTTTAGGATTTAGGGTTTAAGGTTTAGGGTTTATGCTTTAGGGTTTTGGGTTTAGAGTTTAGGGTTTAGGGTTTAGGGTCTAGTGTTTTGGGTTTCATTTTTAGGATTTAGGGTTTATGGTTTAGGGTTTAAGGTTTAG
Source organism: Solanum stenotomum (assembly GCF_019186545.1). Taxonomy (NCBI): domain Eukaryota; kingdom Viridiplantae; phylum Streptophyta; class Magnoliopsida; order Solanales; family Solanaceae; genus Solanum; species Solanum stenotomum. The sequence continues at coordinate 19,018,822 of NC_064286.1, forward strand.
TATTTAGGATTTAGGGTTTAAGGTTTAGGATTTATAGTTTAGGTTAGTGTTTAAGGTTTAAGGTTTCGAGTTTAGGGTTTAAAATTTAACTTTTAGGATTAGGGTTTAGGGTTTAGGGTTTAGGGATTATGGTTATAGGTTTAAGGTTTAGGTTTAGGTTTTAGGGTTTAGGGTTTAGCGTTTAGGGATTTAGGGTTTAGGGTTTAGGGGTTATGGCTTAGGTGTAAGGGTTTAGGGTCTAGTCTTTTGGGTTTGATTTTTAGGATTTAGGGTTTAAGGCTTAGTATTTAGGATTTAGTATTTAGGGTTTAGGATTTAAGGTTTAGGATTTAGAGTTTAGTTTAGGGTTTAATGTTTAAGGTTTTGAGTTTAGGGTTTAAGATTTAACGTTTAGGATTAGGACTTAGGGTTTTGAGATTACGATTTAGGGTTTATTGTTTAGGGTTTACGGTTTAAGGTTTAGGGTTTAGGGTTTATGGTTAAGGGTTTAAGGTTTAGGGTTTAGGTTTAAGGTTTAGGGGTTTAGGGTTTAGGGTTTAGGGGGTAGGGTTTTGGGGTTAGGGGTTAGGGGTCAGTTTTTAGGGTTTAGGGTTAAGTGTTTTGAGTTTAGTGTTTATAATTTACGGTTTAGGGTTAGGGTTTGGGGTTACGGTTTAGGTGTTAGGGTTTAGGGTTTATGGTTTATGGTTAAGGGGTTTAGGGTTTAGGGTCTATGATTTAGGGTTTATGGGTTTAGAGGGAAGGGTTTAGGGTTTAGTGGTTAGGGTTCAGGGTTTAGGGCTCAGGGTTTAGAGTTTGGGATATAAGGTTTAGGGTTTAGGGGTTAGGGTTTAGGGTTTTGGGTTTAGGTTTACTGGTCAAGGGTTAGGAGTTTTGGGTTGAGGATACAAGGTTTAGGGTTTCGGATTTTGGGATTATGGTTATGGGTTTAAGGTTTAGGGTTTAGGTTTAGGGTTTAGCGTTTAGGGATTTAGGGTTTAGGGTTTTGGAGTTAGGGTTTAGGGGTTAGGGGTTAGGGTTTAGGGTTTAGGGTTTAGGGTTTAGTGTTTAGGGTTTAGGGTTTAGGGTTTGTGGTTTATGGTTTAGGGTTAGGGTTCGGGGTTAGGGTTTAGGGTGTAGGGTTTATGGTTTATGGTTAAGGGTTTAATGTTTAGGGTTTAGGTTTTGGGTTTTTAGGGTTTAGGGTTTAGGGGTTTAGGGTTTAGGGGTTAGGATTTAGGGTTTAAAGTTTAGTGTTTAGGGTTTAGGGTTTATGATTTATTGCTTAGGGTTAGGGTTTAGGGATTTAGGGTTAGGGTTTAAGGGTTATGGTTTAGGGTTAGGGTTTAGGGTTATGGTTTAGGGTTTTGGGTTTAGGGGTTTAGGGTTTAGGGTTTTGGGGTTAGGGTTTAGGGGTTAGGTGTTAGGGGTTAGGGTTTAGGGTTATGGTTTCTGGTTTAGTGTTTAGGATTTAAGGTTTATGGTTTATGGTTTAGGGTTAGGGTTTAGGATTAGGGCTTAGGGTTTAGGATTTATGGTTTAGGTTTCATAGTTTATGGTTAAGGGGTTTAAGGTTTAGGGGGAAGGGGGAAGGGTTTAGGGTTTATGGGCTTTGGGGGAAGGGGTTAGGGTTTAGTGGTTAGGTTTCAGGGTTTAGGACTTAGTGTTTAGAGTTTGGGATTTGGGGTTTAAGGTTTAGGGTTTAGGGTTAAGTGTAAAGGGTTAAGACTTTAGGGTTTAGGATTTAGGATTTAGGGTTTAGTGTTAGGGTTTGGGTTTTATGGTTTAGGATTTAGGGTTTAGGATTTTAGAGTTAGGGTTTATAGTTTATGGTTTAGGGTTTAGAGTTTAGGGTTAGAGTTTAGGGTTTAGAATTTAGAGTTAAGGGTTTAGGGTTTAAGGTGTATGGTTTTGGACTTTTGGAGTTAGGGTTTAGGGTTTACGATTTATGTTTAGTGTTAGGATTAATGGTTTAGGGATAAGGTTTAGGGTTTAGGGTTTAGGGTTTATAATTTAGTTTTTAGGGTTTTGGGTTTAGGATTTTAGGTTTTGTTTAAGGGTTTTGATTTAAAGATTTAGCACTTAGGTTTTAGGGTTTCGGGTTTAGGGTTTTGACTTTAGGATTTAAGATTTAGGGTTTAGGGTGTATGGTTTAGGTTTAGCGTTTAGGATTAATTGTTTAAGGTTATGGTTTAGGGTTTATGGTTTAGTGTTTACGGTTAGAGTTTAGGGTTTAGAGTTTAGGAATTAAGGTTTAGAGTTTAGCATTAAGGGTTAAGGATTTAGGGTTTTGGATTTAAGGTTTAGAATTTGGGTTTAGGGTTTAGGGTTTAGTATATATGGTTCAGGACTTAGTGTTTAGAGTTTAGGGTTTAGGGTTTACGATTTAGTGTTTTGGGTTGATGGTATAGGCTTTAAAGTTTTGGGTTTAGAGTTTATGGTTTAAGGTTTAGGGTTTAGGGTTTGAGTTTTAAGTTTATCGTTAAGGGTTTAAGGTTTAAGGTTTAGGGTTTAGGTTTTAGGGTTTAGGGTTTTGGGTTTTGGGTTTTTGAGTTTAGGGTTAAGGCTTTAGGGTTTAGGTTTTAGGTTTAGGGTTTTGGATTTAGGGTTTAAGGTTTTGGGTTAGGGTTTAGGATTTTGGGTTTAGGTTTTATGGTTTAAGGTTTAATGTTAATGGTTAAGGGGTTTAGGGTTTAGGGTTTAGAGTTTAGGGTTTAGGGTCTAGAGTTTAGGGTTTATGGGTTTAGGCGTTATGGGTTAAGGCTTAGGGTTTAGGGCTTAGGGCTTAGGGTTTACGGTTAGGGTTTAGGGTTTAGAGTTTAGGAATTAAGGTTTAGAGTTTAGCATTAAGGGTTAAGGATTTAGGGTTTAGGGTTTAGGGTTTTGGATTTAAGGTTTAGAATTTGGGTTTAGGGTTTAGGGTTTAGGGTTTAGTATTTATGGTTTAGGGCTTAGGGTTTAGAGTTTAGGTTTTAGGGTTTATGATTTAGTGTTTAGGGTTGATTGTATAGGCTTTAAGGTTTTGGGTTTAGAGTTTATGGTTTAAGGTTTAGGGTTTAGGGTTTTTAGTTTTAAGTTTATCGTTAAGGGTTTAAGGTTTAAGGTTTAGGGATTAGGTTTTAGGGTTTTGGGTTTAGGAGTTTAGTGTTAAGGGTTTGGGGTTTAGGTTTTAGGTTTAGGGTTTTGGATTTAGGGTTTAGGGTTTTGGGTTAGGGTTTAGGATTTTGGGTTTAGGTTTTATGGTTTAAGGTTTAGTGTTAATGGTTAAGGGGTTTTGGGTTTAGAGTTTTGGGTTTAGGGTCTAGAGTTTAGGGTTTATGGGTTTAGGCGTTATGGGTTAAGGCTTAGGGTTTAGGGCTTAGGGTTTAGGGTTTAGGGTTTAGAGTTTAGGATTTAAGGTTTTGGGATTAGGATTTAGGATTTATGGTTTAGGGTTAGTGTTTAGGTTTTAGGGTTTAGGATTTAAGGTTTAGGATTTATGGTTTTGGGCTTATAGTTTATGGTTTAGGGTTTAAAGTTTACGATTAGGGTTTTTGGGTTTAGGGCTTAGAGTTTAAAGTTTAGGGTTATGGTTTAGGGTTTAGGGTGTATGGTTTTGACTTTAGGACTTAGGGTTTAGGGTTTAGGGTTTAAGATTTTGGTTTAGGGTTTAGGATTAATGGTTTAGGGCTAGGGTTTAGTGTTTAGGGTTTATGATTTAGGGTTTAGGATTTAGGGTTTAGGGGTTAGGGTTTAGGGTTTAGGGTTTAAGATTTAAGGTTTAGAGTTTAGGATTTCAGATTTAGGGTTAAGGGTTAGTGTTTAGGTTTTATTGTTTAGGGTTTAGGGTATATGATTTATGGTTTAGGGTTTTTAGTTTATGGTTTAGTGTTTTGAGATTAGGGTTAGGGTTTAGGGTTTAGAGTTAGTCTTTAGTATTTTGGGTTTAGGGTTTAGGGTTTATGGTTTAGGGTTTTGGGGTTAGAGTTTAGGGTTTAGGGTTTAGGGTCTAGTGTTTTGGGTTTCATTTTTAGGATTTAGGGTTTATGGTTTAGGGTTTAAGGCTTAGTATTTAGGTTTTAGTGTTTAGTGTTTAGGATTCAAGGTTTAGGATTTAGAGTTTAGTTTAGGGTTTAATGTTTAAGGTTTTGAGTTTAGGGTATAATATTTAACGTTTAGTATAGGGCTTAGGGTTTTGAGTTTACGGTTTAGGGTTTACGGTTTAAGGTTTAGCCTTTAGGGTTTATGGTTAAGGGTTTAAGGTTTAGGATTTAGGTTTTAGGGTTTAGGTTTTAGGGTTTAGGTTTAGGGTTTAGGGTTTAGGGGTTTAGGGGTTAGGGTTTTGGGGTTAGGGGTTAGTGTTTAGGGTTTAGTGTTAAGTGTTTAGGGTTTAGGGTTTATAATTTATGGTTTAGGGTTTGGGTTTAGGGTTTATGGTTAAGGGTTTAAGGTTTAGGGTTTAAGTTTTAGGCTTTAGGTTTTAGGGTTTAGGTTTAGGGTTTAGGGTTTAGGGGTTTAGGGTTTAGGGGTTAGGGTTTTGGGGTTAGGGGTTAGTGTTTAGGGTTTAGTGTTAAGTGTTTAGGGTTTAGGGTTTATAATTTATGGTTTAGGGTTAGGGTTTGGGGTTACGGTTTAGGTGTTAGGGTTTATTTTTTATGCTTTATGGTTAAGGGGTTTAGGGTTTATGGTTTATGGTTAAGGGGTTTAGGGTTTAGGGCTTAGGGTTTAGAGTTTTGGGCTTAGGGTTTAGAGTTTTGGATATAAGGTTTAGGGTTTAGGGTTTATGTTTTCGGGTTAAGGGTTAGGAGTTAAGGGTTGAGGATTTATGGTTTAAGGTATAGGATTTTGGATTTGGGGATTAGTGTTAGGGTTATGGTTTAGGATTTAGGGTTTAGGAGTTTGCGTTTAGGGTTTATATTTTTTGGTTTAGGGTTTAGAGCATAGGGTTAGGGTTAGGTTTTATGGTTTAGGATTTAGTGTTTAGGATTTGTGGCTTAGGATTTAGTGTTTAGGGCTTAGGGTATAGGTTTAGTGTATAGGGTTTAGGGTTTAGGGCTAGTCTTTAGGATTTAGGGCTTAGGGTTTAGGGTTTATGATTTATGGTTTTGGGTTTAGAGTTTAGGGTTTAGGGTTAAGGGTCTAGGGTTTTTGGATTCATATTTAGGATTTAGGGTTTATGGTTGAGGGTTTAAGGTTTAGGATTTTCGATTTAGGGTTTAGGGTTTAGGATTTTTGGTTTAGGTTAGGTTTAATGTTTAAGGTTTTGAGTTTAGGGTGTAGAATTTAACAGTTAAGGTTAGGGTTTAGGGTTTTGGGTTTAGGGTTTTGAGTTTAGAGTTTATGGTTTAGGATTTAGGGTTTAGGGTTTAGGGTTTATGATTTAGAGTTTAAGGTTTAGGGTTTAGGGTTTAGGGTTTAGGGTTTGCACCTTAGGGTTTTGGGTTTTGGGTTTTGGGTTTAGCGTTTAGGGGTTAGGGTTTAGGGGTAAGGGGTTAGAGGTTAGAGGTTAGGGGTTAGGGTTTAGGGTTTAGGGTTTATGGTTTAGGGTTTAAGGTTTAGGATTTTTGATTTAGGCTTTAGGGTTTAGGATTTGAGGTTTAGGATTTTTGGTTTAGGTTAGGCTTTAATGTTTAAGGTTTCGAGTTTAGGGTTTAAGATTTAGGGTTCAGAATTTAACGGTTAAGGTTAGGGTTTAGGGTTTTGGGTTTAGGGTTTTGAGTTTAGAGTTTATGGTTTAGGATTTAGGGTTTAGGGTTTAGGGTTTAGGGTTTATGGTTTAGAGTTTAAAGTTTAGGGTTTAGGGTTTAGGTTTTAGGGTTTACACTTTAGGGTTT
>NC_064286.1:19024937-19140824 GCF_019186545.1 Solanum stenotomum
GGTTTAGGGTTTAGGGTTTAGGGTTTAGGGTTTGGGGTTACGGTTTAGGTGTTAGGGTTTATTTTTTATGCTTTATGGTTAAGGAGTTAAGGGTTTATGGTTTATGGTTAAGGGGTTTAGGGTTTAGGGCTTAGGGTTTAGAGTTTTGGGCTTAGGGTTTAGAGTTTGGGATATAAGGTTTAGGGTTTAGGGTTTAGGGTTTAGGTTTTCGGGTTAAGGGTTAGGAGTTTAGGGTTGAGGATTTAAGGTTTAGGGTATAGGATTTTGGATTTGGGGATTAGTGTTAGGGTTTAGGTTTTATGGTTTAGGATTTAGGGTTTAGGAGTTTGCGTTTAGGGTTTATATTTTTTGGTTTAGGGTTTAGAGCTTAGGGTTAGGGTTAGGTTTTATGGTTTAGGATTTAGTGTTTAGGATTTGTGGCTTAGGATTTAGTGTTTAGGGCTTAAGGTATAGGTTTAGTGTATAGGGTTTAGGGTTTAAGGCTAGTCTTTAGGATTTAGGGTTTAGGGTTTAGGGTTTATGATTTATGGTTTTGGGTTTAGAGTTTATGGTTTAGGGTTAAGGGTCTAGGGTTTTTGGATTCATATTGAGGATTTAGGGTTTATGGTTTAGGGTTTAAGGTTTAGGATTTTTGATTTAGGGTTTAGGGTTTAGGATTTTTGGTTTAGGTTAGGGTTTAATGTTTAAGGTTTTGAGTTTAGGGTTTAAGATTTAGGGTGTAGAATTTAACGGTCAAGGTTAGGGTTTAGGGTTTAGGGTTTTGGGTTTAGGGTTTTGAGTTTAGAGTTTATGGTTTAGGATTTAGGGTTTAGGGTTTAGGGTTTATGATTTAGAGTTTAAGGTTTAGGGTTTAGGGTTTAGGTTTTAGGGTTTACACCTTAGGGTTTTGGATTTTGGGTTTTGGGTTTAGCGTTTAGGGGTTAGGGTTTAGTGGTAAGGGGTTAGAGGTTAGAGGTTAGGGGTTAGGGTTTAGGGTTTAGGGTTTATGGTTTAGGGTTTAAGGTTTAGGATTTTTGATTTAGTCTTTAGGGTTTAGGATTTGAGGTTTAGGATTTTTGGTTTAGGTTAGGCTTTAATGTTTAAGATTTCGAGTTTAGGGTTTATGATTTAGGGTTTAGAATTTAACGGTTAAGGTTAGGGTTTAGGGTTTTGGTTTTAGGGTTTTCAGTTTAGAGTTTATGGTTTAGGATTTAGGGTTTAGGGTTTAGGGTTTAGAATTTATGGTTTAGAGTTTAAAGTTTAGGGTTTGGGGTTTAGGTTTTAGGGTTTACACTTTAGGGTTTTGGGTTTTGGGTTTAGGGTTTAGGGTTTAGGGTTTAGGGTTTAGGGGTAAGGGGTTAGAGGTTAGAGGTTAGGGGTTAGGGTTTAGGGTTTAGGGTTTATGGTTTAGGGTTAGGCTTTAAGGTTAGGGTTTAGGGGTTAGGATTTAGGGTTTATGGATTTCGTTAAAGGGTTTAGGGTTTATGGGTTTAGGGGTAAAGTGTTAGGGTTTAGTGGTTAGCGTTCGGGGTTTATGGCTTAGTGTTTAGAATTTGGGATTTAGGGTTTAGGATTTAGGGTTTAGGGTTTAGGGTTTAGGTTTAGGGGGTTAGTGTTTAGTGTTTAGTGCTTAGGGTTTAGAGTTTGGTATTTAGCGTTTAGGGTTTAGTGTTAAGGTTAAGGGTTAAGAGTATAGGGTTTAGGATTTTGGATTTATGGTTTATGGTTAAGGTTTAGGTTTTATGGTTTATGATTTATGATTTTGGGTTTAGGATTTAGAGTTTAGGGCTTGGGGTTTAGGTTTAGTGTTTAGGATTTATGGTTTAGGGTTAGTCTTTAGGATTTAGGGTTTAAGGTTTAGGGTTTATAGTTTAGGGTTTTGTGTTCATAGTTTAGGGTTTAGGGTTTAGGGTCTAGTGTTTTGGGTTTCATTTTTAGGATTTAGGGTTTATGGTTTAGGGTTTAAGGTTTAGGATTTAGGATTTAGGGTTTAGGGTTTAGGATTTAAGGTTTAGGATTTATAGTTTATGTTAGGGTTTAAGGTTTAGGATTTAGGGCTTAGGGTTTAAAATTAAACTTTTACGATTAGGGTTTAGGGATTATGGTTATGGGTTTAAGGTTTAGGGTTTAGGGTTTAGGGTTTAGGGGTTAGGGGTTAGGGTTTAGGGTGTAGGGTTTAGGGTTTAGTGTTACGGTTTAGGGTGTAGGGTTTAGGGTTTAGTGTTATGGTTTAGGGTTTGTGTTTTATGGTTTTGGTTTAGGGTTTGGTTAAGGTTTAGGGTTTAAGGTTTAGGAATTAGGTTTTAGGTTTTAGGGTTTAGGGTTTAGGGGTTTAGGGTTTAGGGTTTAGGGTTGAGGGGTTAGGGGTTAGGGTTTAGGGTTTTTGGTTTAGTGTTTAGGGTTTAGGGTTTATGATTTATATTTTAGTGTTATGGTTTAGGGTTTAGGGTTTAGGGTTTAGGGTTTGGGGTTACGGTTTAGGTGTTAGGGTTTATTTTTTATGCTTTATGGTTAAGGGGTTTAGGGTTTCTGGTTTATGATTAAGGGGTTTGGGGTTTAGGGCTTAGGGTTTAGAGTTTTGGGCTTAGGGTTTAGAGTTTTGGGCTGAGGGTTTAGAGTTTGGGATATAAGGTTTAGGGTTTAGGGTTTAGGTTTTCGGGTTAAGGGTTAGGAGTTTAGGGTTGAGGATTTAAGGTTTAGGGTATAGGATTTTGGATTTGGGGATTAGTGTTAGGGTTTAGGTTTTATGGTTTAGGATTTAGGGTTTAGGAGTTTGCGTTTAGGGTTTATATTTTTTGGTTTAGGGTTTAGAGCTTGGGGTTAGGGTTAGGTTTTATGGTTTAGGATTTAGTGTTTAGGATTTGTGGCTTAGGATTTAGTGTTTAGGGCTTAAGGTATAGGTTTAGTGTATAGGGTTTAGGGTTTAGGGCTTGTCTTTAGGATTTAGGGTTTAGGGTTTAGGGTTTATGATTTATGGTTTTGGGTATAGAGTTTAGGGTTTAGGGTTAAGGGTCTAGGGTTTTTGGATTCATATTTAGGATTTAGGGTTTATGGTTTAGGGTTTAAGGTTTAGGATTTTCGATTTAGGGTTTAGGGTTTAGGATTTTTGGTTTAGGTTAGGGTTTAAAGTTTAAGGTTTTGAGTTTAGGGTTTAAGATTTAAGGTGTAGAATTTAACGGTTAAGGTTAGGGTTTAGGGTTTTGGGTTTAGGGTTTTGAGTTTAGAGTTTATGGTTTAGGAGTTAGGGTTTAGGGTTTAGGGTTTATGATTTAGAGTTTAAGGTTTAGGGTTTAGCGTTTAGGTTTTAGGGTTTACACCTTAGGGTTTTGGGTTTTGGGTTTTGGGTTTTGGGTTTTGGGTTTAGGGGTAAGGGGTTAGAGGTTAGAGGTTAGGGGTTAGGGTTTAGGGTTTAGGGTTTATGGTTTAGGGTTTAAGGTTTAGGATTTTTGATTTAGGCTTTAGGGTTTAGGATTTGAGGTTTAGGATTTTTGGTTCAGGTTAGGCTTTAATGTTTAAGGTTTCGAGTTTAGGGTTTAAGATTTAGGTTTTAGAATTTAACGGTTAAGGTTAGGGTTTAGGGTTTAGGGTTTTGGGTTTAAGGTTTTGAGTTTAGAGTTTATGGTTTAGGATTTAGGGTTTAGGGTTTAGGGTTTATGGTTTAGAGTTTAAGGTTTAGGGTTTAGGGTTTAGGTTTTAGGGTTTACACTTTAGGGTTTAGGGTTTTGGGTTTAGGGTTTAGGGTTTAGGGGTAATGGGTTAGAAGTTAGAGGTTAGGGGTTAGGGTTTAGGGTTTAGGGTTTAGTTTTTAGGGTTTAGTGTTTATGGTTTACGGTTAGGCTTTAAGTTTAGGGTTTAGGGTTTAGGATTTAGGGTTTATGGATTTCATTAAAGGGTTTAGGGTTTATGGGTTTAGGGGTAAGGGGTTAGGGTTTAGTGGTTAGCGTTCGGGGTTTATGGCTTAGTGTTTAGAATTTGGGATTTAGGGTTTAGGATTTAGGGTTTAGGATTTAGGGTTTAGGTTTAGGGGGTTAGTGTTTAGTGTTTAGTGCTTTGGGTTTAGAGTTTGGTATTTAGCGTTTAGGGTTTAGTGTTAAGGTTAAGGGTTAAGAGTATAGGGTTTAGGATTTTGGATTTATGGTTTAGGGTTAAGGTTTAGGTTTTATGGTTTATGATTTAGGATTTTGGGTTTAGGATTTAGAGTTTAGGGCTTGGGGTTTAGGTTTAGTGTTTAGGATTTAGGGTTTAGGGTTAGTCTTTAGGATTTAGGGTTTAAGGTTTAGGGTTTATGGTTTAGGGTTTTGTGTTCATAGTTTAGGGTTTAGGGTTTAGGGTCTAGTGTTTTGGGTTTCATTTTTAGGATTTAGGGTTTATGGTTTAGGGTTTAAGGTTTAGGATTTAGGATTTAGGGTTTAGGGTTTAGGATTTAAGGTTTAGGATTTATAGTTTATGTTAGGGTTTAAGGTTTAGGATTTAGGGTTTAGGGTTTAAAATTTAACTTTTACGATTAGGGTTTATGGATTATGGTTATGGGTTTAAGGTTTAGGGTTTAGGGGTTAGGGGTTAGGGTTTAGGGTGTAGGGTTTAGAGTTTAGTGTTAGGGTTTAGGGTTTGTGTTTTATGGTTTTGGTTTAGGGTTTGGTTAAGGTTTAGGGTTTAAGGTCTAGGGTTTAGGGTTTATGGTTAAGGGTTTAAGGTTTAGGAATTAGGTTTTAGGTTTTAGGGTTTAGGGTTTAGGGGTTTAGGGTTTAGGGTTTAGGGTTGAGGGGTTAGGGGTTAGGGTTTAGGGTTTTTGGTTTAGTGTTTAGGGTTTAGGGTTTATGATTTATATTTTAGGGTTATGGTTTAGGGTTAGGGTTTAGGGATTTAGGGTTAGGGTTTAGGGGTTATAGTTTAGGGTTAGGGTTTAGGGCTTAGGTTTTTGTGGTTTAGGGTTTAGGGTTTTGGGTTAGGGGTTAGGGGTTAGGGTTTAGGGTTTAGGGTTTAGGGTTTAGTATTTATGGTTTAGGGTTTATGGTTTATGGTTTAGTATTTATGGTTTAGGGTTTATGGTTTATGGTTTAGGGTTAGGGTTTAGGATTAGGGTTTAGGGGTTAGGGTTTAGGGTTTAGGTTTCATACTTTATGGTTAAGGTGTTTAAGGTTTAGGGTCTATGGTTTAGCGTTTATGGGTTTGGAAGGGGTTAGGGTTTAGTGGTTAGAGTTCAGGGTTTAGAACTTAGTGTTTAGAGTTTGGGATTTAGGGTTTAAGGTTTTGGGTTTTGGGTTAAGGGTTAAGGATTAAGAGTTTAAGGTTTAGGATTTTGGATTTAGGGTTTAGTGTTAGGGTTTAGGTTTTATTGTTTAGGATTTAGGGTTTAGGATTCTAGGTTTAGGATTTATAGTTTATGGTTTAGGGTTTTAAGTTTAGGGTTAGAGTTTAGGGTTTAGAGTTTATAGTTGAGGGTTTACGGTTTAGGGTTTAGGGTGTATGGTTTTGACTTTTAGAGTTAGGGTTTAGGGTTTACGATTTAGGTTTGGGTTTAGGATTAATGGTTTAGGGATAAGTTTTAGGGTTTAGGGTTTAGGGTTTAGGGTTTATATTTTAGTTTTTAGGGTTTAGTGTTTTGGGTTGTGGTTTAGTATTTAGGGTTTTGTTTAAGGGTTTTGATTCAAGGATTTAGGACATAGGGTTTAGGGTTTAGGGTTTTGACTTTAGGATTTAAGATTTAGGGTTTAGGGTGTATGGTTTAGGTTTAGCGTTTAGGATTAATCGTTTAGGGTTATGGTTTAGGGTTTACAGTTTAGGGTTTAGCGTTAGGGTTTAGGAATTAAGGTTTAGAGTTTAGCATTAAGGGTTAAGGGTTTAGGGTTTTGGATTTAAGGTTTAGAATTTGGGGTTAGGGTTTAGGGTATAGGTTTAGTGTATAGGGTTTAGTGTTTAGGGCTTAGGGTATAGGTTCAGTGTTAAAATTTTGGGTTTCGAGTTTAGGGTTTAGGGTCTAGGGTTTATGGGTTTAGTGTTTTGGGGTTAGGGTTTACGATTTGCAGTATAGGGTTTAGGTCTTAGTGTTTAAAGTTGTGGGTTTAGGGTTTAGGTTTAAGGGTTTTGGGTTTAAGGTTTTGGGTCTAGGGTTTAGGGTTTAGGTTTCAGTGTTTAGGATTTAGGGTTTAGGGTTTAGGGTTTAGGGTTTAGGATTTAGGATTTAGGGTTTAGGTTTTAGGGTTTAGTGTCTAGGGTTTAGAATTTAGGATTTAGGGTTTAGGTTTTAGGGTTTAGTGTCTAGGGTTTAGAATTTAGGGTTTGGGGTTTATTGTTTAAGGTTTAAAGTTTAGGGCTTAGGCTTTAGGATTTAGAGTTTAAGGGTTAGGGTTTAGGGTTTATGGTTTACGATTTGGGTTTAGGATTAATGGTTTTGGGTTAGGGTTTAGGNTGAGGTTTAGGATTTTTGGTTTAGGTTAGGCTTTAATGTTTAAGGTTTCGAGTTAAGGGTTTAAGATTTAGGGTTTAGAATTTAACGGTTAAGGTTAGGGTTTAGGGTTTTGGGTTTAGGGTTTTGAGTTTAGAGTTTATGGTTTAGGATTTAGGGTTTAGGGTTTAGGGTTTATGGTTTAGAGTTTAAAGTTTAGGTTTTAGGGTTTACACTTTAGGGTTTTGGGTTTTGGGTTTTGGGTTTAGGGTTTAGGGGTTAGGGTTTAGGGGTAAGGGGTTAGAGGTTAGAGGTTAGGGGTTAGGGTTTAGGGTTTTGGGTTTAGTTTTTAGGGTTTAGGGTTTATGGTTTAGGGTTAGGCTTTAAGGTTAGGGTTTAGGGGTTAGGATTTAGGGTTTGTGGATTTCGTTAAAGGGTTTAGGGTTTATTCGTTTAGGGGTAAGGGGTTAGGGTTTAGTGGTTAGCATTCGGGGTTTATGGCTTAGTGTTTAGAATTTGGGATTTAGGGTTTAGGATTTAGGGTTTAGGGTTTAGGGTTTAGGTTTAGGGGGTTAGTGTTTAGGGTTTAGTGCTTAGGGTTTAGAGTTTGGTATTTAGCGTTTAGGGTTTAGTGTTAAGGTTAAGGGTTAAGAGTATAGGGTTTAGGATTTTGGATTTAATGGTTTAGGGTTAAGGTTTAGGTTTTATGGTTTATGATTTAAGATTTTGGGTTTAGGATTTAGAGTTTAGGGCTTGGGGTTTAGGTTTATTGTTTAGGATTTAGGGTTTAGGGTTAGTCTTTAGGATTTAGGGTTTAAGGTTTAGGGTTTATGGTTTAGGGTTTTATGTTCATAGTTTAGGGTATAGGGTTTAGGGTCTAGTGTTTTGGGTTTCATTTTTAGGATTTAGGGTTTATGGTTTAGGGTTTAAGGTTTAGGATTTAGGATTTAGGGTTTAGGGTTTAGGATTTAAGGTTTAGGATTTATAGTTTATGTTAGGGTTTAAGGTTTAGGATTTAGGGTTTAGGGTTTANGGTTTTATTGTTTAGGGTTTAGGGTTTAGGATTTAGAATTTAGGGTTTAGGGTTTGGGATTAGATTTTAGGGTTTAGGGTTTGGGGTTGTAGGTTTAGGGATTAGGGTAAAGGGTTTAGGGGTTAGGGTCTAGTGTTTTGGCTTTCTTTTTTAGGATTTAGTGTTTATGGTTTAGGGTTTAAGGCTTAGTATTTAAGATTTAGGGTTTAGGGTTAAGGATTTAAGGTTTAGGATTTAGTGTTTGGTTTAGGGTTTAATGTTTAAGGTTTTGAGTTTAGGGTTTAAGATTTAATGTTTAGGATTAGGGCTTAGGGTTTTGAGTTTACGGTTTAGGGTTTATTGTTTAGGGTTTACGGTACAAGGTTTAGGGTTTAGGGTTTGTGGTTAAGGGTTTAAGGTTTAGGGTTTAGGTTTTAGGGTTTAGGGTTTAGGGTTTAGGGTTTAGGGGTTTAGGGTTTAGGGTTTAGGGGTTAGGGTTTTGGGGTTAGGGGTTAGTGTTTAGGGTTTAGTGTTAAGTGTTTAGGGTTTAGGCTTTATAATTTATGGTTTAGGGTTAGGGTTTGGGGTTACGGTTTAGGTGTTAGTGTTTATTTTTTATGGTTTATGGTTAAGGGGTTTAGGGTTTATGGTTTATGGTTAAGGGGTTTAGGGTTTAGGGCTTAGGGTTTAGTGTTTTTTGGTTTAGGGTTTAGAGTTTTGGGCTTAGGGTTTAGAGTTTGGGATATAAGGTTTAGGGTTTAGGGTTTAGGGTTTAGGGGTTTAGGGTTTAGGGTTTGGGGTTTAGGGTTTAGGTTTACGGGTTAAGGGTTAGGAGTTTAGGGTTGAGGATTTAAAGTTTAGGGTTTAGGATTTTGGATTTGGGGATTAGTGTTAGGATTTAGGTTTTATGGTTTAGGATTTTGGGTTTAGGAGTTTGCGTTTAGGGTTTATATTTTTTGGTTTAGGGTTTTGAGTTTAGGGTTAGGGTTAGGTTTTATGGTTTAGGATTTAGTGTTTAGGATTTGTGGTTTAGGATTTAGTGTTTAGGGCTTAGGGTATAGGTTTAGTGTATAGGGTTTAGGGTTTAGGGCTAGTCTTTAGGATTTGGGGTTTAGGGTTTAGGGTTTATGATTTATAGTTTTAGGTTTAGAGTTTAGGGTTTAGGGTTAAGGGTCTAGGGTTTTTGGATTCATATTTAGGATTTAGGGTTTATCGTTTAGGATTTTCGATTTAGGGATTAGGGTTTAGGATTTGAGGTTTAGGTTTTTTGGTTTAGGTTAGGGTTTAATGTTTAAGGTTTTGAGTTTTGGGTTTAAGATTTAGGGTTTAGAATTTAACGGTTATGGTTAGAGTTTAGGGTTTAGGGTTTTGAGTTTAGAGTTTATGATTTAGGGTTTAGGGTTTATGGTGTAGAGTTTAAGGTTTAGGGTTTAGAATTTAGGTTTTAGGGTTTACACTTTAGGGTTTTGGGTTTTGGGTTTAGGGTTTAGGGTTTACGGTTTAGTGGTAAGGGGTTAGAGGTTAGGGGTTAGGGTTTAGGGTTTAGGGTTTAGTGTTTAGGGTTTAGGGTTTAGGGTTTAGGTTTTAGGGTTAGGTTTTAGGGTTAGGGTTTAGGGGTTAGGATTTATGGTTTATGGATATCATTAAGGGGTTTAGGGTTTATGGGTTTAGGGGTAAGTGGTTAGGGTTTAGTGGTTAGGGTTCGGGGTTTATGGCTTAGTGTTTAGAGTTTGGGATTTAGGGTTTAGGGTTTAGGGTTTAGGTTTAGGGGGTTAGGGGGTTAGGGTTACGGTTTAGAGTTTGGTATTTAGCATTTAGTGTTTAGGGTTAAGGTTAAGGGTTAAGAGTTTAGGGTTTAGGATTTTGGATTTAGGGTTTAGGGTTAAGGTTTAGGTTTTAGGGTTTAGGATTTAGGATTTTGGGTTTAGGATTTAGAGTTTAGGGCTCAGGGTTTAGGTTTAGTGTTTAGGATTTGGGGTTTAGGGTTAGTCTTTAGGATTTAGGGTTTAAGGTTTAGGGTTTATGCTTTAGAGTTTTGGGTTTAGAGTTTAGGGTTTAGGGTTTAGGGTCTAGTGTTTTGGGTTTCATTTTTAGGATTTAGGGTTTATGGTTTAGGGTTTGAAGTTTAGTATTTAGGATTTAAGGTTTAGGGTTTAGGATTTAAGGTTTAGGATTTAGAGTTTAGTTTAGGGTTTAATGTTTAAGGTTTTGAGTTTAGGGTTTAAGATTTAACGTTTAGGATTAGGACTTAGGGCTTTGAGATTACGGTTTAGGGTTTATTGTTTAGGGTTTATGGTTGAAGGTTTACGGTTTAGGGTTTATGGTTAAGAGTTTAAGATTTAGGGTTTAGGTTTTAGGGTTTAGGTTTAGGGTTTAGGGGTTTAAGGTTTAGGGTTTAGGGGTTAGGGTTTTGGGGTTAGGGGTTAGGGTTTAGTGTTTAGGGTTTAGGGTTAAGTGTTTAGAGTTTAGGGTTTATAATTTATGGTTTAGGGTTAGGGTTTGAGGTTACGGTTTAGGTGTTAGGGTTTAGGGTTTACGGTTTATGGTTAGGGGGTTTAGGGTTTAGGGTCTATGATTTAGGGTTTATGGGTTTAGAGGGAAGGGTTTAGGGTTTAGTGGTCAGGGTTCAGGGTTTAGGGCTCAGGGCTTAGAGTTTGGGATATAAGGTTTAGGGTTTAGGGGTTAGGGTTTAGGGTTTTGGGTTTAGATTTACGGGTTAAGGGTTAGGATTTGTGGCTTAGGATTTAGTGTTTAGGGCTTAGGCTATAGGTTTAGTGTATAGGGTTTAGGGTTTAGGGCTAGTCTTTAGGATTTAGGGTTTAGGGTTTAGGGTTTATGATTTATGGTTTTGGGTTTAGAGTTTAGGGTTTAGGGTTAACGGTCTAGGGTTTTTGTATTCGTATTTAGGATTTAGGGTTTATGGTTTAGGGTTTAAGGTTTAGGATTTTTGATTTAGGGTTTAGGGTTTAGGATTTGAGGTTTAGGATTTTTGGTTTAGGTTAGGGTTTAATGTTTAAGGTTTTGAGTTTAGGGTTTAAGATTTAGGGTTTAGAATTTAACGGTTAAGGTTAGGGTTTAGGGTTTTGGGTTTAGGGTTTTGAGTTTAGAGTTTATGGTTTAGGATTTAGGGTTTAGGGTTTAGGGTTTATGATTTAGAGTTTAAGGTTTAGGGTTTAGGGTTTAGGTTTTATGGTTTACACCTTAGGGTTTTGGGTTTTGGGTTTTGGGTTTTGGGTTTAGGGTTTAGGGGTAAGGGGTTAGAGGTTAGAGGTTAGGGGTTAAGGTTTAGGGTTTAGGGTTTATGGTTTAGGGTTTAAGGTTTAGGATTTTTGATTTAGGGTTTAGGGTTTAGGGTTTGAGGTTTAGGATTTTTGGTTTAGTTTAGGCTTTAATGTTTAAGGTTTCGAGTTTAGGGTTTAATATTTAGGGTTTAGAATTTAACGGTTAAGGTTAGGGTTTAGGGTTTTGAGTTTAGAGTTTATGGTTTAGGATTTAGGGTTTAGGGTTTATGGTTTAGAATTTAAGGTTTAGGGTTCAGGGTTTAGGTTTTAGGGTTTACACTTTGGGGTTTTGGGTTTTGGGTTTTGGGTTTAGGGTTTAGGGTTTAGGGGTAAGGGGTTAGCGGTTAGAGGTTAAGGGTTAGGGTTTAGGGTTTAGGGTTTAGTGTTTAGGGTTTAGGGTTTATGGTTTAGGGTTAGGCTTTAAGGTTAGGGTTTAGGGGTTAGGATTTAGGGTTTATGGATATCGTTAAGGGGTTTAGGGTTTATGGGTTTAGGGGTAAGGGGTTAGGGTTTAGTGGTTAGGGTTCGGGGTTTATGGCCTAGTGTTTAGAATTTGGGATTTAGGGTGTAGGATTTAGGGTTTAGGGTTTAGGGTTTAGGTTTAGGGGGTTAATGTTTAGGGTTTAGAGTTTGGTATTTAGTGTTTAGGGTTTAGTGTTAAGGTTAAGGGTTGAAAGTATAGGGTTTAGGATTTTGGATTTATTATTTAGGGTTAAGGTTTAGGTTTTATGGTTTATGATTTAGGATTTTGGGTTTAGGATTTAGAGTTTAGGGCTTGGGGTTTAGGTTTAGTGTTTAGTATTTAGGGTTTAGGGTTAGTCTTTAGGATTTAGGGTTTAAGGTTTAGGGTTTATGGTTTGGGGTTTTGTGTTCATAGTTTAGGGTTTAGGGTTTAGGGTCTAGTGTTTTGGGTTTCATTTTTAGGATTTAGGGTTTATGGTTTAGGGTTTAAGGTTTAGGATTTAGGATTTAAGGTTGAGGGTTTAGGATTTAAGGTTTAGGATTTATAGTTTATGTTAGGGTTTAAGGTTTAGGATTTAGGGTTTAGGGTTTAAAATTTAACTTTTACGATTATGGTTTAGGGTTAGGGTTTAGGATTAGGGTTTAGGGGTTAGGGTTTAGGGTTTAGGTTTCATAGTTTATGGTTAAGGGGTTTAAGGTTTAGGGTCTATGGTTTAGCTTTTATGGGTTTGGAAGGGGTTAGGGTTTAGTGGTTAGAGTTCAGGGTTTAGGACTTAGTGTTTAGAGTTTGGGATTTAGGGTTTTGGGTTTTGGGTTAAGGGTTAAGGATTAAGAGTTTAAGGTTTAGGATTTTGGATTTAGGGTTTAGGTTTTATGGTTTAGGATTTAGGGTTTAGGATTTTAGGTTTAGGATTTATAGTTTATGGTTTAGGGTTTTGAGTTTAGGGTTAGAGTTTAGGGTTTAGAGTTTAGAGTTGAGGGTTTACGGTTTAGGGTTTAGGGTGTATGGTTTTGACTTTTAGAGTTAGGGTTTAGGGTTTACGATTTAGGTTTAGGGTTAGGATTAATGGTTTAGGGTTTAGGGTTTAGGGTTTTTAATTTAGTTTTTAGGGTTTAGTGTTTAGGGTTGAGGTTTAGTATTTTGGGTTTTGTTTAAGGGTTTTGACTCAAGGATTTAGGACATAGGGTTTAGGGTTTAGGGTTTTGACTTTAGGATTTAAGATTTAGGGTTTGGGGTGTATGGTTTAGGTTTAGCGTTTAGGATTAATCGTTTAGGGTTATGGTTTAGGGTTTACGATTTAGGGTTTAGGGTTAGGGTTTAGGAATTAAGGTTTAGAGTTTAGCATTAAGGGTTAAGGGTTTAGGGTTTTGGATTTAAGGTTTAGAATTTGGGGTTAGGGTTTAGGGTATAGGTTTAGTGTATAGGGTTTAGTGTTTAGGGCTTAGGGTATAGGTTTAGTGTTAAAATTTTGGGTTTCGAGTTTAGGGTTTAGGGTCTAGGGTTTATGGGTTTAGTGTTTAGGGGTTAGGGTTTACGGTTTGCGGTATAGGGTTTAGGTCTTAGTGTTTAAAGTTGGGGGTTTAGGGTTTAGGTTTTAGGGTTTTGGGTTTAAGGTTTTGGGTCTAGGGTTTAGGGTTTAGGGTTCAGTGTTTAGGATTTAGGGTTTAGGGTTTAGGGTTTAGGATTTAGGATTTAGGGTTTAGGTTTTAGGGTTTAGTGTCTAGGGTTTAGAATTTAGGGTTTGGGGTTTATTGTTTAAGGTTTAAAGTTTAGGGCTTAGGCTTTAAGTCTTAGAGTTTAAGGTTTAGGGTTTAGGGTTTATGGTTTACGATTAGGGTTTAGGATTAATGGTTTTGGATTAGGGTTTAGGGTTTAGGATTTATGGTTTAGGATTTAGGATTTAAGGTTTAGGGTGTACGGTTTAGGATTTAGGATTTAAGGTTTAGCGTTAGTATTTAGGTTTTATTGTTTAGGGTTTAGGGTTTAGGATTTAGAATTTAGGGTTTAGGGTTTAGGATTAGATTTTAGGGTTTAGGGTTTGGGGTTGTAGGTTTAGGGTTTTGGGTAAAGGGTTTAGGGGTTAGGGTTTAGGGTTAAGTTTTTTTTTTTTTCTGAAGAACGACCCTTAAGGGGGTCAGGGCTGAGCAACACCCCCAGGCCTTATCATATATATAAAAAACAAATATACAGAGAGGGGGACTCCAAACTTAAGGTGGGTCCTAGGTCGACCTACCTACTAAGGTTAGTCAACTCAACCCAATACAGTATGACATATTATTTAAACTAAGCACCTAGAGAGGACTCTCTCTTAATACAAATTTACTAATAATACATAAATAAGGGAGACTCTCCCCTTACACGAACTTGAAACTAAGCCTACTCAAACTACTATATCTAAAAGACATAGTAAATTTGAGAATAATATAGCTCATGAAACAAAAGTTTTTGTACTTCATTTTTGTATTCCATGGTCCACCATCTCGTGATCAAATTCTTCAAAGAAACTCTGTCCTGCCTCACTCCAAATATAGCTGAATGAAATTGCCAAATGTGATTAGCGAAATGTCCAGTCACAAAGATGTGGTCAATCGTATCCCATCCAGACTTGATGCAGCAGGAACACTTAACAGGAGCCACTCCAAATGAAGTTGTTTTGTCATTTGTAGGAAGTTTTCCTCTCAAGGCTCTCCATAATAGAAAGGAGACCTTAAAGAGAATGTGTATGTGGCAAATATATTTGTACAACTTGATTTTGGGCCTTTTAGTTATGATACTCTCCCATGCAGAAGCACAACTGAATCTTCCATTATCAGTAAGTTTCCAGATAGGTTAGTGTACAACACCTTCTTAAAACTGAATCTGCATATTTAAAATCTTTGGGACCATTAAGGGAGGTGCATGCTGTCTAACCATATTTTCATTCCACCCTCCATTAAGAATGTATTGAGAAATAGTAGTGTTGTTGAGCTTAGTGCTTTCATTGGTATTATGAGCAAGAGGGCCTTCCCCTAGCCAATCATCCCACCAAAAGCTGCAAGTACCAGAGTGAATCTTCCAAATGATGTGTTCTTCTACCTTGGGTTTGTTTTGGTTCATATATTTCCAAACCAAAGACTGACCCGTATCCCACTTCTTAGCAACAAGATTAGCTCTTTGACAATACTTGGCCTTGATGTTCTCCCAAGATGCCTAGTGATATTTTTTCTTGTCTTTTTCTCTTCCCCAGAAAAAATATGCAGTTAATCTTTTGATGTACTGAAGGGTGGTTTTGGGAGGGGAAATAGTAGCCATGGTGTGAATGGGAATGGACTGGAGGACATGCTTCACTAGAGTTAATCTACCCCCAAAGTTCAGCATCCTAGCTTGCCACCCACTAATCCTTTTAGCTACCTTATGAACCAGCTGAGAGTAGTAGATAATTCTCTGCCCCCCAATGTACAAAGGACATCCCAGATAGCTAATGGGATTGTCCTTCTGTGTAAATCCAAATTCCTCCTAAATCATTTCAGCAATGTCTTGATAAGAATCTACAGGAAACATGAAGTGGCTCTTGTCTCTATTAATAAGCTGGTCAGACACCTGTTCATATGTAGTCAGAGTCTTCATAATAAGTTGAATAGCAAGTCTTTTTCCTAAGGTAAAAATAATAACATCATCTGCAAAGCTAAGATGGTTTATCTGAGGACCTCTAGGGTCTAGAGATTAAGGTTTATGGGTTTAGGTGTTATGGGTTAAGGCTTAGGGTTTAGGGCTTAGGGTTTAAGGTTTAGGGTTTAGGGTTTAGGGTTTAGGACTTAAGGTTTTGAGATTAGGATTTAGGATTTATGGTTTAGGGTTAGTGTTTAGGTTTTATGGTTTAGAATTTAAGGATTAGGATTTATGGTTTAGGGCTTATAGTTTATGGTTTAGGGTTTAAAGTTTAGGGTTAGGGTTTATGCTTTAGGTCTTAGAGTTTAGAGTTTAGGGTTATGGTTTAGGGTTTAGGGTGTATGGTTTTGACTTTAGGACTTAAGGTTTAGGGTTTAGAGTTTAGTGTTAGGGTTTAGAGTTAAGGTTTAGGGTTTAGGGTCTAGGATTTATGACTTAGGGTTTAGGGTTTAGGGTTTAGGGTTTAGGATTTATGATTTTGGGATTAGGATTTAGGATATATGGTTTAGGGTTAGTGTTTAGGGTTTATGGTTTAGGATTTAAGGTTTAGGATTTATTGTTTAGGGCTTATAGTTTATGGTTTAGGGTTTAAAGTTTAGGGTTAGGGTTTATGTTTTAGGGCTTAGAGTTTAGAGTTTAGGGTTATGGTTTAGGGTTTAGGGTGTATGGTTTTGACTTTAGGACTTAGGGTTTAGGGTTTAGGGTTTACAATTTTGGTTTAGGGTTTAGGATTAATGGTTTAGGGTTAGTGTTTAGGTTTTATGGTTTAGGATTAATGGTTTAGGGTTAGTGTTTAGGTTTTATGGTTTAGGATTTAAGCTTTACGATTTATGGTTTAGGGCTTATAGTTTATGGTTTAGGGTTTAAAGTTTAGGGTTAGGGTTTATGCTTTAGGGCTTAGAGTTTAGAGTTTAGGGTTATGGTTTAGGGTTTAGGGTGTATGGTTTTGACTTTAGGACTTAGGGTTTAGGGTTTAGGGTTTACGATTTTGGTTTAAGGTGTAGGATTAATGGTTTAGGCTAGGGTTTAGTGTTTAGAGTTTATGATTTAGGCTTTAGGATTTAGGGTTTAGGGGTTAGGGTTTAGGGTTTAGGGTTTAGGTTTAAGATTTAAGGTTTAGGGTTTAGGATTTCAGATTTAGGGTTAAGGGTTAGTGTTTAGGTTTTATTGTTTAGGGTTTAGGGTCTAGTGTTTTGGGTTTTATTTTTAGGGTTTAGGGTTTATGGTTTAGGGTTTAAGGCTTAGTATTTAGGATTTAGGGTTTAAGGTTTAGGATTTAAGGTTTAGGATTTAGAGTTTAGTTTAGGGTTTAATGTTTAAGGTTTTGAGTTTAGGGTTTAAGATTTAACGTTTAGGATTAGGGCTTAGGGTTTTGAGTTTACGATTTAGGGTTTATTGTTTAGGGTTTACGGTTTAAGGTTTAGGGTTTAGGGTTTACGGTTAAGGGTTTAAGGTTTAGGGTTTAGGTTTTAGGGTTTAGGTTTAGGGTTTAGGGGTTTAGGGTTTAGGGTTTAGGGGTTAGAGTTTTGGGGTTAGGGGTTAGGGGTTAGGGGTTAGTGTTTAGGGTTTAGGGTTTAAGGTTTATAATTTATGGTTTAGGGTTAGGGTTTGGGGTTACGGTTTAGGTGTTAGGGTTTAGCGTTTATGGTTTATGGTTAAGGGGTTTAGGGTTTAGGTCTATGATTTAGGGTTTATGGGTTTAGTGGTTAGGGTTTAGGGTTTAGGGCTTAGGGTTTAGAGTTTGGGATATAATGTTTAGGGTTTAAGGGTTAGGGTTTAGGTTTATGGGTTAAGGGTTAGGAGTTTAGGTTTGAGGATTTAAGGTTTAGGGTTTAGGATTTTGGATTTGGGGATTAGTGTTGGGGTTTAGGTTTTATGGTTTAGGATTTAGGGTTTAGGAGTTTGTGTTTAGGGCTTATATTTTTTGGTTTAGGGTTTAGAGTTTACGGTTAGGGTTAGGTTTTATGGTTTAGGGTTTAGTGTTTAGGATTTGTGGTTTAGGATTAAGAGTTTAGGGCTTAGGGTATAGGTTTAGTGTATAGGGTTTAGGGTTTTGGTCTAGGCTTTAGGATTTGGGGTTTAGGGTTTAGGGTTTATGATTTATGGTTTTGGGTTTAGCGATTAGGGTTTAGGGTCTAGGGTTTTTGGATTCATATTTAGGATTTAGGGTTTAGGGTTTAGGGTTTAAGGTTTAGGATTTTTGTTTTAGGGTTTAGGGTTTAGGATTTAAGGTTTAGGAATTTTGGTTTAACTTAGGGTTTAATGTTTAAGGTTTCAAGTTTAGGGTTTAAGATTTTGGGTTTAGAATTTAACGGTTAAGGTTGGGGTTTAGGGTTTTGAGTTTAGAGTTTAGGGTTTAGGGTTTATGGTTTAGAGTTTAAGATTTAGGGTTTAGGGTTTAAGTTTTATGGTTTAGGCTTTAGGGTTTTGGGTTTTGGGTTTAGGGTTAAGGGTTTAGGGTTTAGGGGTTAGAGGTTAGAGGTTAGGGGTTAGGGTTTAGGGTTTAGGGTTTAGTGTTTAGGGTTTAGGGTTTAGGGTGTATGGTTTGGGGTTAGGCTTTAGGGTTAGGGTTTAGGGGTTAGGATTTAGGGTTTACGAATTAAGGTTTAGAGGTTAGCATTACAGGTTAAGGGTTTAGGGTTTTGGATTTAAGGTTTAGAATTTGGGTTTAGGGTTTAGGGTATAGGTTTAGTGTATATGGTTTAGTGTTTAGGGCTTAGGGTATAGGTTTTGTGTAGAGGGTTTAGGGTTTAGTGCTAGGCTTTAGGATTTGGGGTTTAGGGTTTAGGGTTTATGATTTATGGTTTTGGGTTTAGAGTTTAGGGTTTGGGGTTAAGGGTCTAGGGTTTTTGGATTCATATTTAGGATTTAAGGTTTATGGTTTAGGGTTTAAGGTTTAGGATTTTTGATTTAGGGTTTAGGGTTTAGGATTTGAGGTTTAGGATTTTTGGTTTAGGTTAGGGATTAATGTTTAAGGTTTCGAGTTTAGGGTTTAAGATTTAGGGTTTAGAATTTAACGGTTAAGGTTAGGGTTTAGGGTTTTGGGTTTAGGGTTTTGAGTTTAGAGTTCATGGTTTAGGGTTTAGGGTTTTGGGTTTAGGGTTTTGAGTTTAGAGTTCATGGTTTAGGGTTTAGGGTTTAGGGTTTAGGATTTAGGGTTTATGGTTTAGAGTTTAAGGTTTAGGGTTTAGGTTTTAGGGTTTAGGTTTTAGGGTTTACACTTTAGGGTTTTGTGTTTTGGGTTTAGGGTTTAGGGTTTAGTGTTTAGGGGTAAGGGGTTTAGAGGTTAGAGGTTAGGGGTTAGGGTTTAGGGTTTAGGGTTTACGGTTTAGAGTTTAAGGTTTAGGGTTTAGGGTGTAGGGTTTAGGGTTTAGGGTTTACACTTTAGGGTTTTGGGTTTTGGGTTTAGGGTTTAGGGTTTAGGGTTTAGGGGTAAGGGGTTTAGAGGTTAGAGGTTAGGGGTTAGGGTTTAGGGTTTAGGGTTTAGTGTTTAGGGTTTAGGGTTTAGGGTTAGGCTATAGGATTAGGGTTTAAGGGTTAGGATTTAGGGTTTATGGATATCATTAAGGGGTTTAGGGTTTATGGGTTTAGGGGTAAGGGGTTAGGGTTTAGTGGTTAGGGTTCAGGGTTTATGGCTTAGTGTTTAGAGTTTGGGATTTAGGGTTTAGGGTTTAGGGTTTAGGTTTAGGGGGTTAGGGTTTAAGGTTTAGAGCTTAGGGTTTAGAGTTTGGTATTTAGCGTTTAGGGTTTAGGGTTAAGGTTAAGGGTTAAGAGTTTAGCTTTTAGGATTTTGGATTTAGGGTTCAGGGTTAAGGTTCAGGTTTTATGGTTTAGGATTTAGGATTTTGGGTTTAGGATTTAGAGTTTAGGGCTTAGGATTTAGGGTTTAGGGTTAGTCTTTAGGATTTAGGGTTTAAGGTTTAGGGTCTATGCTTTAGGGTTTTGGGTTTAGAGTTTAGGGTTTAGGGTTTAGGGTCTAGTGTTTTGGGTTTCATTTTTAGGATTTAGGGTTTATGGTTTAGGGTTTAAGGCGTAGTATTTTTTATTTTATTTTTTTTTTATTTGAACGACCCTTGAGGGGGTCAGGGGCTTAGCAACACCCCCAGGCCTTAGCATAAATAAAAAGCCCTAAAGAGCTCAAAAAATATACAAGGAGGGGGACATAAACCTTACCTCCGATCCTATGGTGGGTATCAAGTCGACCTACCTACTAAGGTTAGTCGACTCATTCCCATACTATAAAGGGAAAACCTAGAACTAAGCACCTAAGGAGAGGACTCCTCTCAATACAAAGCTTCTAGGAAAACATAAATAAGGGAGACTCTCCCTTTACAATTCAAAAAACAGACAAAAAACCCCTATACCTAATTCACGAAACTATACTTTAAACTATAGTTAAGTTGAGTAGGTTGTGATCATGCTCATGGCGGTTCGTGGATCTTCTTGGTTTTTCTTCTCCTGAAACTTGCCATTCCAATCATGTCCAGTTGGTAGTATGCTCTTGCTTCCTTTGGTAGTTGTTGGCTGTTGTAGTATATTTGTGGGGTTGTGACCTTGTGACTTTGTTTCGCCAAGGAGTCGGCAACAATATTAGCTTCTCTGAATATATGTTTGCATGTAAAGCTGTGGGTCTGTCTGATGAGATGTTGGAGCTGCTGTATCTGTGTGTTGACACTCCAGGGAGGCTTAGCTTTAAGTGTTATCCAATGCATCAATAGCTGCGAATCCACTTCTAACACGACATTCCTGTGTCCTAACTGTACTGCCCAGGTCAGTCCAAATATGGCTGCACCTATTTCTGCTTGGTTATTGGTTCCTTCCCCTAGAGGTGTGGCAAAAGCGAGAAGGATTTCTCCATTGAGATCTCTGATTATACCTCCTGCACCTATTCTTCCAGGGTTACATAAAGCACTACCATCTGTATTCAGCTTTACCCATTGTTCACTTGGTCTTTTCCATGCTACCCTGGTTACTTTTGTGTCATGGTAACATCCCTCTGCCAGCCTGATCATATCTTTCCAATTGGAGGGCCATTTGATGTAGGGGTAGGTATTCGTTATGAGCTTGCAATTATCCTTGTATATTGCATATTTCACTCTGGAAACATTAGACTGTTTCCCACCATATTTCTTTGCACACCTGTTTTTCCATAAGTTCCAGCAAATGAATATTGGAGTAGCTTGGAGAATGGTTTTATGGGCTTCATTGTTGTATTTGGTCGACCACCAATTCATAATTAGCTGTGTAAGGGAGTTTTGTCCAGTATTGACCCCAGCATGTACAGCAAAAAACCTCCACACTAGTGTTGCAAATTGACCAGTGCTGAAGGTGTGATTAATAGTATCCCATCCAGGTCTACTGCAGCAGTAACAGCCAGCAGGCTCTCCCCCAAATCTGGTTATTTTTTCATTTGTGGGAAGTTTACCTTTCAGAGCCCTCCATAACAAAAAAGAGCATTTAAAAGGAATGTTTTTCTGCCAAATAAAGGCATAAAATTGTAGTTTGTTTCTCTTTTCCCTGATTTCATTCCAAGCCGAGGAGCAAGTGAATTTACCATTAGGATTTAATTTCCACATTGGTTGATCCGGGACCCCTTGCTGATGTTGAATCTGAATATCGAGGATGCTGGTAACCATATTCTGAGGGACTTGTAGCACCATTTCTAAGTTCCATTGACCATCAATCAGGAAGTCTGCTACTGTAGCGTTGTTGAACCTGTTGCTCTTATCAGAAAAATTGGCTAGGGGACCAATTCCTAACCAATTATCCCACCAGAAGGAACAGGTGCCTGAATTGATTTGCCAGTGGATATGTTCCTCCATCTTCCCTTTGTTGTGCATTAGATGTTTCCAAATTAGAGACTCACCCGTGTCCCATTTTTTGCTGATAGGATTAGACCTTTGACAATACTTAGCTTTTAGGAACTCCCCCCAAAGAGTATGTTTTGATCTAAATATCCACCATTGTTTGTATTGGAATGTTGTGCATACATCTTTCATATTTCTCATTCCAATACCTCCCTCCTCATAAGGAAAGCTCAAATTTCTCCAAGATGCCCAATGGTATTTTTTCCTCTCATTTTTCCACCCCCAAAAGAAATCAGCCAGAAGGCCCTGAATTTGCTTGATAACAGTAGAGGGAGGAGAGATAGCCGAGATGGTGTGGATAGGGATTGATTGCAAGACATGTTTTACTAAAGTCGCCCTGCCTCTATAGCTCAAGATTTTAGCTTTCCAACCTGTAATTCTTTTCAGCACTTTGCTGATGAGATCTGAGAAATATATGATTCTTGGTCTGCCCATGTATAGAGGGCAGCCAAGGTAGATAATGAGACCCTCCTTCTGCTTAAAGCCTGTAAGTCTTTTGATCCTTTCCCTAGTGCTATTGAAGGCATTAGAATGGATCAAAAAATGACTTTTATCTTTGTTCACTAATTGCCCCGATGTTGCCTCATATGTGTGTAATGTTTGCATAATAAGTTCCAAGGACTTTTTCCTCCCAGAAGTGAAAATAATAATATCATCCGCAAAGCTAAGATGATTCACTTGGGGTCCTCTCTTCTCCATGAAGAAACCATGGTAATCTAGCCTGTTATGGAGTCTGTTCAGAGATCTTGACAGAACTTCAGCCCCTAAAATAAATAGGGCAGGTGAGAGAGGGTCACCTTGCTTCAGTCCTCTGGTCGATTGGAAGAAACCATGTCTTTTCCCGTTAACGATGATGGAGTACCAGTTATTCGCCATGATCCTCCATACCATGTCAATGAATATCTCATCAAAGCCCATTCTCCTAAGAACCAAGCAAATGTACGCCCAGGACACCCTATCATAAGCCTTAGCCATATCCAATTTAATGACCACATTGCTACCAATGTTAGGTTTTTTAATCTGATGGATAATCTCCTGAGCCAGCATGATATTTTCTGAAATGCTTCTACCCTTGACGAAACCTGATTGGTTAAGAGAAATCAGGTTGGGTAGAATAGGTCCCATTCTCAAACTTAGAAGCTTAGAAATGATTTTGTTGGTGAAGTTGCTTAGACTAATGGGCCTGAATTCAGAAAGTTTATTTGGATTGTTAACTTTGGGCAACAAAACAATGCAGGAATGGGAAAAATACTTCGGGATCATTTGTCCACTGAAGAATGCCAAAATGACAGCTAACAGGTCATTCTTGATAATCTGCCAGCATTTCTGAAAAAAGCACCCATTCATGCCATCTGGACCTGCTGCGGAATTGGGGTTCATAGAAAACACCACTTCTTTTAACTCCTCGATAGTAGGCAAGGCAGTAAGGCTGGCATTATGTTCGTGGTTAATCATTCTGGGAATACAGTCAAGGGGCCCTTCATAAATGAACTTATCCTCTCCTGTAAATATCTGTTGGAAGTGACTGCATGCTGCATCTGCAATATTCTCATCTCCTTGTATCCATTCCCCATCATCGCCTGCAACTCTGTGTATAAATAGTCTCCTCCTTCTCCCTCTTAATAAGGAATGAAAGTATTTTGAGTTGCTATCTCCCTCTTTAAACCACTGGAGCTGGGTTTTTTGCTTTAGAATAGAATCCTCCAGTTTCAAAAATCTGATATACTCAGCATTGATTTCATGTAGAGCAGTTCTGTTTTCCTCAGAATTGTTCTGTATAAAGGACTCTTCAACCATTTTAACTTTGTTCTCATATTCCTTGACTTTGATAAAAATATCACCAAATTCTCCCTTAGACCAACTACTAAGAGTACGTGCCAGTCTTTTGAGTTTCTGATGAAACTTCCACATGCTGTTCCCTTCTTGCTCCCTATCCCAACAAGCTTGAACAATGTCTAGGAAATTAGGTTGGTCCGCCCAGCAATTTAAGAACTTGAAGTATTTAATATGGTCCTCACTTCTGTTATTCATTTCCATCAGCAAGGGGCAGTGGTCAGAGCCTACTGATGGGAGATGAATGACAGTAGTTTGAGGCATATGTTCCAGCCAAGGGTCATTTATCATAGCCCTGTCCAATCTCTTCCAAACCCTGCTGTGTATACCCCTGTTATTAGACCATGTAAATTTCTGTCCACTGAAACCAAGGTCCATAAGACCACAAGCTTCGATCACAGCAATGAATTCCAGACTTTTTCTCATATTGTAAGGCACCCCTCCCAGTTTCTCATCAATGGAAGTAATAACATTATAGTCACCCACTGCACACCACGGGGAGTTGGTTGTGGTATTAGCATGAACTAGCATTCTGTCCCATAGAGGTCTTCTAAGGTGGTCTTTGCATTTGGCATAAACAAAGGTTGTGATGAAAGGAGTTTGTAACTTATTATGGGCAATTTCACAAGTGATCTGTTGCTCATCTTCCTCTAATACTTTACAGTCAACCTCCAAAGTCCAAAACAACCATATCTTGCCATTGCAATTACTCATA
The DNA here is from genome assembly GCF_019186545.1 of Solanum stenotomum. NCBI lineage: Eukaryota > Viridiplantae > Streptophyta > Magnoliopsida > Solanales > Solanaceae > Solanum > Solanum stenotomum. The sequence goes on from NC_064286.1 coordinate 19,048,121, forward strand.
GCATGGTCCATAGCAAGTTCGTATTTAAAATTCTGGACCTGTGCACAGTCTGAGAAAGGTTCCAGAATGGCTATAATAGAAATTTGATGCATCTTCCGAAGCACTTTGAGTCTTTCCATAACACCCTGAGTGTTAATCCCTCTTACATTCCAAATAAGTGTACTAATCATTGGGCTGATTTGGATGTAAAGAGCCTGGTGTTTGGTCTGCCTGCAGTAACAGCAGTAGGATTTTGTACTTTGGTCTTCTGGAACCTGTCATCATACTTTCCTCTAGGCGATAACCCTTGTTGACTCGTTACTTGTTGTATTTCCTCTTCAAGAGCATTGGAATTATGTGGACTAAATGCTTTAATCAATAGTTCACTAGTCTCTTCATCTTCATCTTGATCTTGTATGGATTTATTATCCATGTCCAGTTCATCCTCTGAAGCTTCCACTTCATATTCATCAATAAGTGGCACAGAATTAATCTTGCAGGCTGCTTTTTTATCTGGTGGCTCATGAGGTGTGGGAGTGAGATACTGAGTTTGAAGGGGAGTGATATCCATACCCTGCTGATCATCTACCATAATAAATTTTTTGCATGTGCTATCCTGATCACCCTGCTCCTCCCTCTTGTCATCTGTCTGTTGTGCATTCAGTCTCTTCTTAGCTGCTTCCCTCTTCTTTTTGCTGGGTTTGTTCTTGCTCTTGGGGGTGATCCCTTGTTTGCTGGTGCTAGCTTTGGACCCCATATCCTTTGCCATAGCTGCCCCTCTTTGGTTAGTATTTTCCTCTCTGTCTGCCTGTTGCTTGAATCCTTCAGTTTCTGTAACAGTACCGTGCTGTTCTTTTGTACTTTGTGCTATTGCTGTGTGTTGTTGTTGTATTTTCTGTTGCTGTCTTATGTTGTGTGGATGCTTCATAGGGGTTGCAGAGGCTCTAAGGTCAGTACTATGGTCAGTGTATACCCCCTCATGCATAACATGAGTCAGATTCCCCCCTTTGGACACCCCTTCCTGCAAGTTAGAATGGTTCTCCTGACTTCCCCCTTCCATCCCTCCTTCAACTTCAACATTGCACTCAATAGATACATTATTAGGGTGTGCGGGGATTGGGAGCATTGAGTCAATACCTGTGCTCTTGCCATCTTCCTTGTTGCCAGTTTGTACTGCTTGGTTAGTGCCTGTTACAGGCCTGTTTTGTGTTTCCTGTGTTTGCAGCCTTCCATTTCTGGTATGTTCCTCCTTTTCTTCATTGTGCTCTTCCTGCATATTCAGATTAGTAAAGGAATTATGGGTAAGATTATTTGACGTACCTGTTTGCTGATTTGCCGTCCTTTTTTGTGGTGAAGTTGGTCTCCAAACTGTTTTTTGGACTCTTTCTTCTTGTTGTTTGTTGTGTTTCCTTTTTTGTGTTTGCCATTCCTCTTCCCTTTGCTGTATTGTTTGCCTCTGGAGATTAGCCTCCTTTTTCCTTTGAGTTTGCTCCTCCTCTTTTTCCTTTTCTTTGGTCTGGTTGTTGTCTTTGCTTTTTTTCAATTGCTCCCCTTTGTTGTTGTCTGTCTTTTCTGCCTCCAGTTCCTTCCTTTGTTTGAATTCCTCATCTCTTATTTTGAAGTTGCACTCATATATCATGTGTCCTTGATGTTTGCAGTATTCACAATATGGAGGAATACTTTCGTATTCAATGGTTTGCCATCTCCCTATGGTAAGATCTGCCTCATCTAACCCAATCCATACATGTCTAGGTCTAGCCTTAGTTAAGTCAACTTGGACTTTTACCTTAGCCATGCTAGCTCTGGTTCGTTTAATGGAAGCTGTGTCCAGGTACAAGACTTTGCCTATAGGAGATAAAAGGGGTGTTATGAACTCCTTTTTGAAACAGTGCCACGGTAGCCCTGGTAGGAGTATCCATATAGGTACAATGGGTGTTTCTTCCTCAGGTCTGAAGTTCGGAGTCCAAGTCTGTATCCTCATAAGTTTGCCTTCGATAGTCATTCTCTATTGTGTCCACACTGTGTTATAATCGAGTTCATTTTCCAAATCAATAAACACATGTCTTGCATTGTAATGAGCTATATTGGCACCCCCCGTTAGTTGAGTTTGCGTGATAAAGCTCTTTCTGATAAGTTCCATCTTAGGCATAGTGCTGCTAAATTTTCCTATCAAGGTGTATTTGCAATCCACAGCCAACTTTGTCATAAAATCATCCATATCGTAAATGACAACCGGCAGTCCTTGTTTGGAAGTAATTTTAGGAGGCACCAGCTCAATGGGAATTTCTTGTTGGGCTTGATTGTGCCTAAGTTTAGCAGCCATGGTTTGCACTACTGTATAAGGTGCTGGATCACTAATTTGGTCTTTTTTGGTATGCTGAATGTTGCTAGGATTGGTCTGATCATTGGATTGATTTGGATTGTGGATATGCTGACTTTTTTGGGCCTGGGGTACATGCTTCTCAAAATTATTGGAAATTTTAGGGAAAGTATTGTGGTAGTTACTAGGTTCAGAACTCCCCCCCTGTTTATACTGCTGATTTTGCACCAGATTATCAGTTCCTTTGTGTTGGTGTTGATCCATTTGTTGATGGGTTCTAGTGTCTCCCCTTACCTGTTCCTGTTCGATCAGGCTACCTGCCTGTTGCCCCTTTGCATTCATGTGTAATCGATCTTCACTATCACTCAGAGCTACAGCATTGAAAACGAAATTGGATTTAGTGGACTTACCTGATTGAGTTCCCTCCTCACTTGGAGCATTGTCATGCGACTTGATGTTGCTGGCTTGTTGTACCTGCAGATGATCAGTACTAAGAACAGCATTTGAATATACCTCTTTACCTGGCTTTTGCTGTCCCTCATTGTTTGGATTTGTATCAGTCATCTTAACTCCAAAAGAGAATTGGGATGAGCCTTCCACATCAATTACTTCAATGGCTTTGTTGCCTGCAGTCACCAGGCGATCCTTTAGAGTTGGCCCTGTTCTTTGCTGTTCTTTGGATTGCACTTCAATATCCCTCTCCTCTATTACATGTCGAGATGTTTTTCGACTGGTCGAATCTTCATGATTATGGGACGAGTTCCCTTTTTGGTTGGGTTCATGCTTACTCATTGACTTTGGCATTTCCGGCTGGTGAAATTCTATTTGCTGTGGCTGAATTCCGATCAACTTCGCCGGAATTTCCTTTTGGACCTGCATTTGAGTTACATTAACAGAGATATTAGTAAGTTCAGTCTGATTACCAGCAGAAAGTTTGCCTTGAAGAATATCGTCGTTAATTTTCTTCTGTGGCGTTTTTCCACCACCGGAATCATGGTCGCCGGCGATACGAGCATCCATTTCACTCGAAATTTCAGTGAGATGTAGCTCTTCATCTGGGGAGTAATCCCTAGTGTTCAAACCTCCTCGAATTTGCTGGGAAGATGTTCGAATTTGAAGGCGGCGTTCCGGCGATTTCTCAGAGATTTCCGCAGATTTCACTTCTTCAGATCTCACGATTGGGACGATAAAATCAGCTGATTTTTTAGTATATTGTAGCTCTTTACTAGGAGAATCATTCCCCCTAAGCACTTTGTCACGAAACACATCATTATGATCTGAGGGAATGTTTTTTCGAATCCCATCTAACTCCCTCTCCGAAATCGCGATATTGATCGCCTCATTGAGACTCGATTTCACAGAGTTGCTGGATGAAGTAGTGGGCGATTGTTGGTGGGTTTTACTCCTCTGATCCATGCGCTCCTAATAGGATTGATTCGGCGGCCTGAACAGGTCCTCCGGCGGCTCACGCGCCATTTCAGGCTGGTACAGTAGCCGTTGGAACTGTAGCCGTTATTCTGAAAATTGAGAGAATTTCGCGTAGAGTGAGAAATTAGAGAGAGAGAAAAATTGGAAAATGAGGAAGCGATAAGGCTTAGTATTTAGGATTTAGGGTTTAGGGTTTAGGATTTAAGGTTTAGGATTTAGAGTTTGGTTTATGATTTAATGTTTAAGGTTTTGAGTTTAGGGTTTAAGATTTAATGTTTAGGATTAGGGCTTAGGGTTTTGAGTTTACGGTTGAGGGTTTATTGTTTAGGGTTTACGGTTTAAGGTTTAGGGTTTAGGGTATATGGTTAAGGGTTTAAGGTTTAGGGTTTAGGTTTTAGGGTTTAGGGTTTAGGGTTTAGGGGTTTAGGGTTTAGTGGTTAGGGTTTTGGGGTTAGGTGTCACGACCCAAGCCTAGGGCCTAGACGTGACATGGCGAATGAGGAACCCGAAGGAACCCAAACAAGCCTCTCAAACTGGTCATCACACTTCATCGGTCGCGGAAGCACATTCAACATTAATTAACGGGAAATAGAGACTAAGGGCAAACCATTTCAAAATAACATCATAGAACAAGAGTCAAGCTCATTTACAAAATTCTTGTCCAACGCACACCTCTACATACATAGATAGGACGGGGGCCATGACATACTACCGGCTCCCCTCATAGTCAAAATACAATTGCAAGCTAAAGTCTCAAAACATAGGATTAGGAAACATAACATAGCCCTCGAATCATTGAGGACACACCAACAAACTCGGATAAGCACCGTACTAGCCACGTGAATGGAGAGAAGGATTAAGAGTAGCTCCGGTCCCTACATGGTGACATCATGTAGGCAAAATATGCGTTAGTACTTGGAATGCACTAAGTATGCGGGGTGCAACAAAACAATAGACAAGGACACAATCGAAATACAAGAAATAGTTTCATAGGCATTATGAATAACAATATGAGGATGCATGATCAAAGTGAAGTCAAAACATGTTTAAGTAAATCTATACTAATAGTAGATATCATATGTGTATGCATGATCCAACCAATCTATAACCCCAACTTAGGATGGGGGATGCCGTTCACACCCGGACACCCTGGTGGCAAGGTATAAACCCCTCACATGGTTGATGTTGGTCACACCCCAAGCATCCTAGGTGGTGAGATATAAACCTCTCACATGGTTGATGTTGGTCACACCCCAAGCATCCTAGGTGGTGAGATATAAACCTCTCACATGGTTGTCCGGTTCTTTTCCCCCGGACCGGGCATGGTCATGCAACACTTTATATAGGAAATTCCCATTAGGCTCTAATGCAATCTCACGTATGGAATGAACATATACACAAGCTTAGTTTGTCATCAACACATCTCTGGATTGCCATACATCTCATAACTCAAGCTTTAAAGCATCGATTCATCAATTCTCCATAGTTGGACATTTTGTCAAACACCTTGAAGGCATGTAATGGAATCAAAGAGCATGGAAAATAGGGTAGTAATTATGCAGCCAAACCAGTGAACAACCTACAACAACACCTTTTAACACCCACAATACCACATGAAAATCTCCACATCCATTCCAAATTTAGATTCAAGTTCTAGAGTCACAACATGCTCAAAACAATCACTTTTCATGTTTAAAATTCAATGTGCAGGAAATTATTACAAAGAACAAGACTAATTTATGAATCTTAACTTAAACCATGAATTAGTGAGTAGAATAGAGTCTAGGCACTATGGGTGGAAGGACCCATGAGTTCAACACCACATACCTTGAGTTCTTATGAAGGTCTTGAGAGTGTCTTCAATGGAAGCTTGGAACTTGGAGCAAGAGTCTCTTCAATCTTGAGGAAGGTTTTGGATTAGGGTTCTTGAGAGAACTTGAGAGAAAATGTGTCTAAGTATGGGAGAGGTGTTTTGGGAAATGTTTTAGAGATGGGAATTGAACTAATGGTATATAGGAAATAACATATGCCCTTTGGAAAAATGGTCCAACACTTAGAAAAAAAAATGAGGCGGGTGAACAGTAAAAACGCTCACTGGAAATTGCATTTCCTGCCGGACAGATTTTACGAAAATGGGCATAACTTCTTCGTCCGAACTCCGAATGAGGTGAAACGAAGTGCGTTAGGTAGCTAACTCAAAGGGCTTTCCATGGATATGTTATGGGCCACCCAATTATTTGTGTGCTAGGAGATATGACCCTCCAAAGTAGACCCTCGAAAAAGGCTTCACTTGGAAATTTCGGATTTTGATACGGTTGCTCTAAAATTTGGGTTAGACCCATTTCCCACTCAATTTGACCCCCTAAACAAGAATATGAAGTCGGATTTTCGAAAAACGAAACGGATTTTTTTTGATATAGCTAAACAAGTTTCCGGTAACTTCCGAAGCACATTTTTAAGAACCTTTTGGGTCATTTCAATATCTCCCCCTTGGGAACATTCGTCCCCGAATGTGGAAGAGACGTACAAGGCAAGACTTAGTAAGAACATATCAGCCCCAACATGAATGCAAAAATTTTATTTAAACATCACTTCAAGATTTCAAAACTTAGTGTAAAGCATCCATAACTCATCAATTTAAACATATATGCACATTAATGATTCAGGGGCTGAAATGTAAGACTCAATGGAGTACAAAGGACTTGATTTAATACCTTAGGCTTGAGTGGAGTTGAATAGATAAGGATAACGTCTTTGCATGTCCGCTTCGGCCTCCCAAGTAGCACTCTCCACTTGTTGATTTCTCCAAAGCACCTTAACGGACGCCACTTCTTTGTTCCTCAACCTTTTAACTTGTCTATCTAAGATCTGAACCGGGACTTCTTCATACGTCAAATTATCTTCTACAACACCCACAACCTCAAGAGGTACAATAGCGTTAGGATCACCAACACATTTCCTCAACATCGATACATGGAATACCGGATGAACTAATTCCATCTCCTTGGGCAACCCCAACTCATAGGCTACTTTACCAACCCTTCTTATTATCTCATAAGGACCGACATACCTAGGACTTAATTTCCCCTTCTTACCAAAACGAACCACACCTTTCATTGGAGAAACTTTCAAATAAACCCAATCACCCACTTTGAATTCAAGATCCCGTCTCCTCACATCGGCATAAGACTTTTGACGACTTTGGGCTGTTTTCAACCTCTCCCTAATCATCCTTACCTTCTCAAGAGCATCCATGACCAGATCCGGACCCAACAAGGCCACCTCTCCAACTTCAAACCACCCAACCGGTGACCTACACCGTCTACCATAAAGTGCCTCAAAAGGAGCCATACCGATACTAGAATGATAACTATTGTTGTATGCAAATTCAATCAAAGGAAGATGATCATCCCAACTACCTTTCAACTCCAATACACAAGCTCTAAGCATATCCTCCAAGGTTTGAATTGTTCTTTCGGCTTGGCCATCCGTTTGAGGGTGGAAGGCCGTGCTAAGCTTTACCTTTGTACCAAGACCCCTTTGGAATGACTTCCAAAAGTGAGAAGTGAATTGGGCACCACGATCCGAGATGATAGACAAAGGAATCCCATGCAACCTTACCAATTCATGAATGTACAACTTGGCATACTCTTCAGCCCCGTAAGTAGTTTTAACCGGTAGGAAATGAGCCGACTTTGTCATCCGATCAACCACCACCCAAACCGAATCAAAGCCTCTTCTAGCCTTGGGTAAGCCCACTACAAAATCCATGTTGATTTCTTCCCACTTCCAAGTAGGTATCTCAATGTCTTGAGTTAGGCCACCCGGCCTTTGATGTTCGGCCTTGACTTGTTGACAACTATGGCAACCCGAAACAAATTTTGCAATGTCCTTCTTCATACCGCCCCACCAATACACATCCCTCAAGTCTCTATACATCTTTGTTGACCCCGGATGAATAGAATAAAAAGAATTATGAGCCTCATCAAGGATTCTTTCCCTCACACCATCCACACAAGGAACACATAATCTACCTTGGTACCTAAGGGCACCATCTCCCCCTTGGGAGAAAACCTCCACCTTACCACTACTCACCGAAGCCTTTAATTCTACCAAAGAAGGATCAAGATCTTGCTTGACTATCACCTCATCAACCAAGGAAGACCTTGAACCATCAACAACAACTACTCCTCCACTATCCACCCCTTCTAACCTAACTCCCAATTTGGCCAACCGATGGACCTCCTTAGCCAACTCTTTACTACCTTCCTCCACATGAGCCAAGCTACCCATGGACACTCTACTCAATGCATCCGCCACCACATTAGCTTTCCCCGGATGATAGTGAACACTCATATCATAATCCTTAAGGAATTCTAACCACCTCCTTTGTCTCAAGTTAAGATCTTTTTGCGTGAACACATATTGGAGATTCTTATGGTCGGTGAAGATATCAACATGCACCCCATACAAATAATGACGCCAAATCTTTAAAGCAAAAACCACGGCGGCCAATTCAAGATCATGGGTTGGGTAATTTTTTTCATGAACCTTAAGTTGCCTAGAAGCATAGGCTATAACCTTACCACTTTGCATCAACACACAACCCAAACCAATACGGGAAGCATCACAATAAACAACAAAACCTTCTAACCCATCCGGAAGTGACAAAATAGGAGCGGACACAAGCCTTTCTTTCAAAGTTTGGAAGCTTTCCTCACACTCATCCGACCACACAAATTTAGCCTTCTTTTGAGTCAACTTAGTCATAGGAGAAGCAAGAGAAGAAAACCCTTCCACAAATCTCCTATAATAACCCGCTAAACCCAAGAAACTCCTTATATCCGACGGGGTCAAAGGTCTAGGCCAATTCCTAATAACATCGGTCTTCTTAGGATCCACCTTAATACCATCCCCCGACACCACATGGCCTAGGAAAGCAACTTCCTTCAACCAAAACTCACACTTTTCATATTTAGCGTACAACTTCTCTTCCCTCAATCTTTGGAGTACAACCCTCAAGTGACCCTTGTGCTCTTCCTCACCCCGAGAATAGATCAAGATGTCATCTATAAACACCACCACAAAAGAATCAAGGTAGGGTTTGAAAACCCTATTCATCAAATCCATAAAGAGAGCCGGAGCATTAGTCAACCCGAAAGACATCACCACAAACTCATAGTGCCCATACCTAGTACGAAAGGCCGTCTTGAGAATATCACACTCCCTCACCTTCACTTGATGATACCCTGACCGAAGATCAATCTTAGAGAAGTGACTAGCCCCATGCAATTGGTCAAATAAATCGTCAATCCTTGGAAGAGGATACCTATTCTTGACGGTGACCCTATTAAGTTGTCGATAATCAATACACATTCTAAGAGACCCATCTTTCTTCTTCACAAACAAAACCGGAGCACCCCAGGGAGAATGACTAGGTCTAATAAACCCCTTCTCTAACAAATCTTTTAATTGCTCTTTCAACTCTTTCAACTCCGCCGGGGCCATACGGTAAGGGGGGATAGAAATAGGTTGAGTATCGGGAAGGAGGTCTATACCAAGATCTATCTCCCTTTCGGGAGGGACACCGGGAAGGTCTTCTGGGAAGACATCTAGAAACTCATTAACAACCGGAATAGACTCAATAGGAGGGACTTTAGACTCCACATCATTGACTCTCACAATATGGTACAAGCACCCTTTGGAAATCAACCTATGGGCTTTAATGCAAGAAATGAATTTCCCCTTCACCACAACATCCCGGCTCTCCCACTCAAGGACGGGTTCATTAGGAAATCGGAACTTGACTTTACGAGTCCTACAATCAATAGAAGCATAATATGCATGCAACCAATCCATCCCAAGAATAACATCAAAATCCACCATGTTCAACTCAACAAGATCACAAGGCAACAACTTATTTAATATGCAAACCGGACAATTTCTATACACTTTTCTAGCAACAATAGAGACACCAATGGGAGTGGATACTTCATATGACTCATGCAACAATTCCGACTCGACATGAAATTTTCTAGCAACTAAGGGGGTAACAAAGGAAAGGGTGGCACCCGGATCAATCAAAGTATAAACATCAAGATCAAAGATTTGCAACATACCGGTCACCACATCCGGAGTCTCATTAACACCTTGTCTACCATGCAAAGCATAAAATCGATTGTCCCTTGGGGCACCACTTTGAGAAGCACCTCTACCCAAAGGAGTAGTGTTAGCACTTCGGACCTTGTTGCGGATCTTGGGACATTCAAACCTCTTATGACCCACTTCTCCACATTCAAAGCAAGCACCCGAACCCTTCATGCAAGGACCACCATGCTTCCTCCCACACTTAGGGCATACATCCATAGAACCCACTTCACCTCCCCCTTGAGGTCTAGGAACATTGATAGCAAATCCCCGGTTGACATGAGGGTTTCCTCGGCCTTGATGAAATCTAGCACCCTTAGGGAACCTATTCTCCAATCGGGCCCTCTTGGCCTCGTGCCCCCTTCTCTTCCTCAATTTCTCCTCCTCCATTTGCTCGGCATAAGTCATCAACCGAGACAAATCCATATCTCCAATGAGCATAGCGGACCGACACTCCTCACTAACCAAGTCGGATACACCCATCACAAATTTGTTCATCCTCGACCTAGAGTCGGCCACCAAGTGAGGTGCATACTTGGAGAGTTGGACAAATTTGAGGGCATACTCCCTCACACTCATAGCTCCTTGCTTCAAGTTCATGAACTCCACCAACTTTGCCTCCCTAAGCTCAAGAGGGAAGAACCTATTAAGGAAAGCAAGTTTAAACTCCTCCCACAACACCACATAGCCATTACCTTTCTCACCCTTCCATTGATCAAACCAAATTTGAGCAACCCCCTTGAGTTGGTAGGCCGCCAATTCCGCCTTCTCACAAGCACCAACATCCATAATGGTCAAGATTTTGCATACCTCATCGATGAACTCTTGCGGGTCCTCATCCACCTTTGAACCATGGAAGACCGGAGGGTTCATCCTCATGAAATCTCTCACCCTTTCCCCCGGGGTGGTAGTTCGAGGAGCTTGGGCTCCTTGTTGCACTTGGTTAGCTACCACTTGTGCAAGCATGGTGAGTGCATCACGGAGCTCACCATTGGTGGGTGGCTCTTCCGGTGATCGGGCCCGTCTTCCCCTCATGTTTGGCATGATGATCTAGCAATCCAAAGAACAAGCGTTAGGGAGGAATCACCTTATCGCACTCTAAGCACGACATAGAACATGAAGAAGGGAAACCTTTCCTAAAACGTTTTGTAGCCTCCCATTCATAGTCGTGGCGCGCTTCACAACCATGATTAGGACTCTACTCAACGCGGTGTGTTGGACTCCGAGGATTTAACAACCTAGTGCTCTGATACCAAGCTTGTCACGACCCAAGCCTAGGGCCTAGACGTGACATGGCGAATGAGGAACCCGAAGGAACCCCAAACAAGCCTCTCAAACTTGTCATCACACTTCATCGGTCGCGGAAGTACAATCAACATTAATTAACGGGAAATAGGGACTAAGGGCAAACCATTTCAAAATGACATCATAGAACAAGAGTCAAGCTCATTTACAAAATACTTGTCCAACGCACACCTCTACATACATAGATAGGACGGGGGCCATGACATACTACCGGCTCCCCTCATAGTCAAAATACAATTGCAAGCTAAAGTCTCAAAACATAGGAGTAGGAAACATAACATAGCCCTCGAATCATTGAGGACTCACCAACAAACTCGGATAAGCACCGTACTAGCCACGTGAATGGAGAGAAGGATCAAGAGTAGCTCCGGTCCCTACATGGTGACATCATGTAGGCAAAATATGCGTTAGTACTTGGAATGTACTAAGTATGCGGGGTGCAACACAACAATAGACAAGGACACAATCGAAATACAAGAAATAGTTTCATAGGCATTATGAATAACAATATGAGGATGCATGATCAAAGTGAAGTCAAAACATGTTTAAGTAAATCTATACTAATAGTAGATATCATATGTGTATGCATGATCCAACCAATCTATAACCCCAACTTAGGATGGGGGATGCCGTTCACACCCGGACACCCTGGTGGCAAGGTATAAACCCCTCACATGGTTGATGTTGGTCACACCCCAAGCATCCTAGGTGGTGAGATATAAACCTCTCACATGGTTGATGTTGGTCACACCCCAAGCATCCTAGGTGGTGAGATATAAACCTCTCACATGGTTGTCCGGTTCTTTTCCCCCGGACCGGGCATGGTCATGCAACACTTTATATAGGAAATTCCCATTAGGCTCTAATGCAATCTCACGTATGGAATGAACATATACACAAGCTTAGTTTGTCATCAACACATCTCTGGATTGCCATACATCTCATAACTCAAGCTTTAAAGCATCGATTCATCAATTCTCCATAGTTGGACATTTTGTCAAACACCTTGAAGGCATGTAATGGAATCAAAGAGCATGGAAAATAGGGTAGTAATTATGCAGCCAAACCAGTGAACAACCTACAACAACACCTTTTAACACCCACAATACCACATGAAAATCTCCACATCCATTCCAAATTTAGATTCAAGTTCTAGAGTCACAACATGCTCAAAACAATCACTTTTCATGTTTAAAATTCAATGTGCAGGAAATTATTACAAAGAACAAGACTAATTTATGAATCTTAACTTAAACCATGAATTAGTGAGTAGAATAGAGTCTAGGCACTATGGGTGGAAGGACCCATGAGTTCAACACCACATACCTTGAGTTCTTATGAAGGTCTTGAGAGTGTCTTAAATGGAAGCTTGGAACTTGGAGCAAGAGTCTTTTCAATCTTGGAAAAAAATGGTCCAACACTTAGAAAAAAAATGATGCGGGTGAATAGTAAAAACGCTCACTGGAAATTGCATTTCCTGCCGGACAGATTTTACGAAAATGGGCATAACTTCTTCGTCCAAACTCCGAATGAGGTGAAACGAAGTGCGTTAGGTAGCTAACTCAAAGGGATTTCTATGGATATGTTATGGGCCACCCAATTATTGGTGTGCTATGAGATATGACCCTCCAAAGTAGACCCTCGAAAAAGTCTTCACTTGGAAATTTCGGATTTTTATACGGTTGCTCTAAAATTTGGGTTAGACCCATTTCCCACTCAATTTGACCCCTTAAACAAGAATATGAAGTCGGATTTTCAAAAAACAAAACGGATTTTTTTTACATAGCTAAACAAGTTTCCGGTAACTTCCGAAGCACATTTTTAAGAACTTTTTGGGTCATTTCATTAGGGGTTAGTGTTTAGGGTTTAGTGTTAAGTGTTTAGGGTTTAGGGTTTATAATTTATGGTTTAGGGTTAGGGTTTGGGGTTACAGTTTAGGTGTTAGGGTTAATTTTTTATGGTTTATGGTTAAGGGGTTTAGGGTTTATGGTTTATGGTTAAGGGGTTTAGGGTTTAGGGCTTAGGGTTTAAAGTTTTAGGCTTAGGGTGTAGAGCTTTGGGCTTAGGGTTTAGAGTAGGGATATAAGGTTTAGGGTTTAGGGTTTAGGGTTTAGGGTTTAGGTTTACGGGTTAAGGGTTAGGAGTTTAGGGTTGAGGATTTGAGGTTTAGGGTTTAGGATTTTGGATTTGGGGATTAGTGTTAGGGTTTAGGTTTTATGGTTAAGGATTTAGGGTTTAGGAGTTTGCGTTTAGGGTTTATATTTTTTGGTTTAGGGTTTAGAGATTAGGGTTAGGGCTAGGTTTTATGGTTTAGGATATAGTGTTTAGGATTTGTGGTTTAGGATTTAGTGTTTAGGGCTTAGGGTATAGGTTTAGTGTATAGGATTTAGGGTTTAGGGCTAGTCTTTAGGATTTGGGGTTTAGGGTTTATGATTTATGGTTTTGGGTTTAGAGTTTAGGGTTTAGGGTTAAGGGTCTAGGGTTTTTGGATTCATATTTAGGATTTAGGGTTTATGGTTTAGGGTTTAAGGTTTAGGATTTTTGATTTAGGGTTTAGGGTTTAGGATTTGAGGTTTAGGATTTTTGGTTTAGGTTAGGGTTTAATGTTTTAGGTTTCGAGTTTAGGGTTTAGAATTTAACGGTTAAGGTCAGGGTTTAGGGTTTTGGGTTTATGGTTTTGAGTTTAGAGTTTATGGTTTAGGGTTTAGGGTTTAGGGTTTATGGTTTAGAGTTTAAGCTTTAGGGTTTAGGGTTTAGGGTTTAGGTTTTAGGGTTTACACTTTAGGGTTTTGGGTTTTGGGCTTAGGGTTTAGGGTTTAAGGTTTAGGGGTAAGGGGTTTAGAGGTTAGAGGTTAGGGGTTAGGGTGTAGGGTTTAGGGTTTAGGGTTTAGGGTTTAGGGGTAAGGGGTTTAGAGGTTAGAGGTTAGGGGTTAGGGTTTAGGGTTTAGGGGTTTAGGGTTTAGGGTTTAGGGTTTAGGGTTAGGCTATAGGGTTAGGGTTTAGGGGTTAGGATTTAGGGTTTATGGATATCATTAAGGGGTTTAGGGTTTATCGGTTTAGGGGTAAGGGGTTAGGGTTTAGTGGTTAGGGTTCGGGGTTTATGGCTTAGTGTTTAGAGTTTGGGATTTAGGGTTTAGGGTTTAGGATTTAGGGTTTAGGTTTAGGGGGTTAGGGTTTAGGGTTTAGGGCTTAGGGTTTAGAGTTTGGTATTTAGCGTTTAGGGTTTAGGGTTAAGGTTAAGGGTTAAGAGTTTAGGGTTTAGGATTTTGGATTTAGGGTTTAGGGTTAAGGTTTAGGTTTTATGGTTTAGGATTTAGGATTTTGGGTTTAGGATTTAGAGTTTAGGGCTCAGGGTTTAGGTTTAGTGTTTAGGATTTAGGGTTTAGGGTTAGTCTTTAGGATTTAGGGTTTAAGGTTTAGGGTTTATGCTTTAGGGTTTTGGGTTTAGAGTTTAGGGTTTAGGGTTTAGGGTCTAGTGTTTTGGGTTTCATTTTTAGGATTTAGGGCTTATGGTTTAGGGTTTAAGGTTTAGTATTTAGGACTTAGGGTTTAGGGTTTAGGAATTAAGGTTAAGGATTTATAGTTTAGGTTAGGGTTTAAGGTTTAAGGTTTCGAGTTTAGGGTTTAAAATTTAAGTTTTAGGATTGGGGTTTAGGGTTTAGGGATTATGGTTATGGGTTTAAGGTTTAGGGTTTAGGTTTTAGGGTTTAGGGTTTAGCGTTTAGGGATTTAGGGTTTAGGGTTTAGGGGTTAGGGTTTAGGGGTTAGGGTTTAGGGTCTAGTGTTTTGGGTTTCATTTTTAGGATTTAGGGTTTATGCTTTAGGGTTTAAGGCTTAGTATTTAGGATTTAGGGTTTAGGATTTAAGGTTTAGGATTTAGAGTTAGTTTAGGGTTTAATGTTTCAGGCTTTGAGTTTAAGGTTTAAGATTTAACGTTTAGGATTAGGGCTTAGGGTTTTGAGTTTACGGTTTAGGGTTTATTGTTTAGGATTCACGATTTAAGGTTTAGGGTTTAGGGTTTATGGTTAAGGATTTAAGGTTTAGGGTTTAGGTTTTAGGGTTTAGGTTTAGGGTTTTGGGGTTTAGGGTTTAGGGTTTAGGGGTTAGGGTTTTGGGGTTAGGGGTTAGGGGTTAAGGGTTAGTGTTTAGGGTTTAAGGTTAAGTGTTTACGATTTAGGGTTTATAATTTATGGTTTAGGGTTAGGGTTTGGGGTTACGGTTTAGGTGGTAGGGTTTAGGGTTTATGGTTTATGGTTAAGGGGTTTAGGGTTTAGGGTCTATGATTTATGGTTTATAGGTTTAGAGGGAAGGGGTTAGAGTTTAGTGGTTAGGGTTCAGGGTTTAGGGCTTAGGGTTTAGAGTTTGGGATATAACGTTTAGGGTTTAGCGGTTAGGGTTTAGGGTTTAGGGTTTAGGTTTACGGGTTAAGGATTAGGTGTTTAGGGTTGAGGATTTAAGGTTTAGGGTTTTGGATTTTGGATTTGGAGATTATTGTTAGGGTTTAGGTTTTATGGTTTAGGATTTAGGGTTTAGGAGTTTGCGCTTAGGGTTTATATTTTTTGGTTTAGGGTTTAGTGTTTAGGGTTAGGGTTATGTTTTATGGTTTAGGATTTAGTGTTTAGGATTTGTGGTTTAGGATTTAGTGTTTAGGGCTTAGGGTATAGGTTTAGTGTATAGGGTTTAGGGTTTAGGGCTAGGCTTTAGGATTTGGGGTTTAGGGTTTAGGGTTTATGATTTATGATTTTGGGTTTAGAGTTTAGGCTTTAGGGTTTAGGGTCTAGGGTTTTTGGATTCATATTTAGGATTTAGGGTTTATGGTTTAGGGTTTAAGGTTTAGGATTTTCGATTTAGGGTTTAGGGTTTAGGATTTAAGCTTTAGGATTTTTGGTTTAAGTTTGGGTTTAATGTTTAAGGTTTCGAGTTTAGGGTTTAAGATTTAGGGTTTAGAATTTAACGGTTAAGGTTAGGGTTTAGGGTTTTGGGTTTAGGGTTTTGAGTTTAGAGTTTATGGTTTAGCGTTTAGGGTTTAGGGTTTAGGGTTTATGGTTTAGAGTTTAAGGTTTAGGGTTTAGGGTTTAGGTTTTATGGTTTAGGCTTTAGGGTTTTGGGTTTTGGGTTTAGGGTTTAGGGTTTAGGGTTTAGGGTTTAGGGGTAAGGGGTTAGAGGTTAGAGGTAAGGGGTTAGGGTTTAGGGTTTAGTGTTTAGGGTTTAGGGTTTAGGGTTTATGGTTTAGGGTTAGCCTTTAGGGTTAGGGTTTAGGGGTTAAGATTTAGGGTTTATGGATATCATTAAGGGGTTTAGGGTTTATGGGTTTAGGGGTAAAGGGTTAGGGTTTAGTGGTTAGGGTTCGGGGTTTATGGCTTAGTGTTTAGAATTTGGGATTTAGGGTTTAGGGTTTAGGGTTTAGGTTTAGGGGGTTAGGGTTTAGGGTTTAGGGCTTAGGGTTTATAGTTTGGTATTTAGCGTTTAGGGTTTAGGGTTAAGGTTAAGGGTTAAGAGTTTAGGGTTTAGGATTTTGGATTTAGGGTTTAGGGTTAAGGTTTAGGTTTTATGGTTTAGGATTTAGGATTTTGGGTTTAGGATTTAGAGTTTAGGGCTCAGGGTTTAGGTTTAGCGTTTAGGATTTAGTGTTTAGGGTTAGTCTTTAGGATTTAGGGTTTAAGGTTTAGGGTTTATGCTTTAGGGTTTTGTGTTTAGAGTTTAGGGTTTAGTGTATAGGGTCTAGTGTTTTGGATTTCATTTCTAGGATTTAGGGTTTATGGTTTAGGGTTTATGGTTTAGGATTTAGGATTTAGGATTTAGGGTTTAGGATTTAGGGTTTAGGATTTATAGTTTAGGTTAGGGTTTAAGGTTTAAGGTTTCGAGTTTAGGGTTTAAGATTTAACTTTTAGGATTAGGGTTTAGGGTTTAGGGATTATGGTTATGGGTTTAAGGTTTAGGGTTTAGGTTTTAGGGTTTAGGGTTTAGCGTTTAGGGATTTAGGGTTTAGCGTTTAGGGGTTAGGGTTTAGGGGGTAGGGGTTAGGGTTTAGGGTTTAGGGTTTAGGGTTTAGTCTTTAGGGTTTACGGTTTGTGGTTTATGGTTTAGGCTTAGGGTTTGGGGTTATGGTTTAGGGTTTAAGGTTTAGGGTTTAGGGTTTATGGTTAAGGGTTTAATGTTTAGGGTTTAGGTTTTGGGTTTTAGGGTTTAGGGTTTAGGGTTTAGGGGTTTAGGGTTTAGGGGTTAGGGTTTAGGGTTTAGGGTTTAGGGTTTAGTGTTTAGTTTTTAGGGTTAATGATTTATTGTTTAGGGTTAGGGTTTAGGGATTTAGGGTTAGGGTTTAAGGGTTATGATTTAGGGTTAGGGTTTAGGGTTATGGTTTAGGGTTTAGGGTTTAGGGGTTTAGGGTTTAGGGTTTAGCGTTTTCGGGTTAGGGGTTAGGTGTTAGGGGTTGGGTTTAGGGTTTAGGGTTTATGGTTTAGTGTTTAGCATTTAGGGTTTTTGGTTTATGGTTTAGGGTTAGGGTTTAGGATTAAGGCTTAGGGGTTAGGGTTTATGGTTTAGGTTTCATAGTTTATGGTTAAGGGGTTTAAGGTTTAGGGTCTATGGTTTAGGGTTTATGGGTTTAGGGGGAAGGGGTTAGGGTTTAGTGGTTAGGGTTCAGGGTTTAGGGCTTAGTGTTTAGAGTTTAGGGTTTAGGGTTTAGGGTTTAGGGTTTAGGGTTTAGGGTTAAGGGTTAAGGGTTAAGGGTTAAGAGTTTAGGGTTTAGGATTTTGGATTTAGGGTTTAGTGTTAGGGTTTAGGTTTTATGGTTTAGGATTTAGGGTTTAGGATTTTAGGGTTAGGGTTTATAGTTTATGCTTTAGGGTTTAGAGTTTTGGGTTAGAGTTTAGGGTTTAGAATTTAGAGTTGAGGGTTTATGGTTTAGGGTTTAGGGTGTATGGTTTTTACTTTGGGAGTTAGGGTTTAGGGTTTACGATTTATGTTTAGTGTTAGGATTAATGGTTTAGGGATAAGGTTTAGGGTTTAGGGTTTAGGGTTTATAATTTTGTTTTTAGGGTTTAGTGTTTAGGGTTTAGGATTTAGGATTTAGGGTTTTGTTTAAGGGTTTTGATTCAAGGATTTAGGACTTAAGGTTTAGGGTTTAGGGTTCAGGGTTTTGACTTTAGGATTTAAGATTTAGGGTTTAGGGTGTATGGTTTAGGTTTAGCTTTTAGGATTAATCGTTTTGGGTTATGGTTTAGGGTTTACGGTTTACGATTTAGGGTTAGGGTTTAGGGTTTAGAATTTAGGAATTAAGGTTTAGAGTTTAGCATTAAGGGTTAAGGGTTTAAGGTTTAGGGTTTAGGGTTTTGGATTTAAGGATTAGAATTTGGGTTTAGGGTTTAGGGTTTAGGGTTTAGTATTTATGGTTTAGGACTGAGTGTTTAGAGTTTAGGGTTTACGATTTAGTGTTTAGGGTTGATGGTATAGGCTTTAAGGATTTGGGTTTAGATTTTATGGTTTAAGGTTGAGGGTTTAGGGTTTTGAGTTTTAAGTTTATCGTTAAGGGTTTAAGGTTTAAGGTTTAGGGTTTAGGTTTTAGGGTTTAGGGTTTTGGGTTTTGGGTTTTGGAGTTTAGGGTTAAGGGTTTAGGGTTTAGGTTTTAGGTTTAGGGTTTTGGATTTAGGGTTTAGGGTTTTGGGTTAGGTTTTAGGATTTTGGGTTTAGGTTTTATGGTTTAAGGTTTAGTGTTAATGGTTAAGGGGTTTAGGGTTTAGAGTTTAGGGTTTAGGGTCTAGAGTTTAGGGTTTATGGGTTTGGGCGTTATGAGTTAAGGCTTAGGGTTTAGGGCTTAGGGTTTAGGGTGTAGGGTTTAGGGTTTAGGATTTAATGTTTTGGCATTAGGATTTAGGATTTAGGATTTATGGTTTAGGGTTAGTGTTTAGGTTTTATGGTTTAGGATTTAAGGTTTAGGATTTATGGTTTAGGGCTTATAGTTTATGGTTTAGGGTTTAAAGTTTAGGGTTAGGGTTTATGCTTTAGGGCTTAGAGTTTAGAGTTTAGGGTAATGGTTTAGGGTTTAGGGTGTATGGTTTTGACTTTAGGACTTAGGGTTTAGAGTTTAGGGTTTACGATTTTGGTTTAGGGTTTAGGATTAATGGTTTAGGGCTAGGGTTTAGTGTTTAGGGTTTATGATTTAGAGTTTAGGATTTAGGGTTTAGGGGTTAGGGTTTAGGGTTTAGGGTTTAAGATTTAAGGTTTAGAGTTTAGGATTTCAGACTTAGGGTTAAGGGTTAGTGTTTAGGTTTTATTGTTTATGGTTTTGGGTATATGATCTATGGTTTAGGGTTTTTAGTTTATGGTTTAGGGTTTTGAGATTAGGGTTAGGGTTTAGGGCTTAGGGTTTAGGGTTTAGGGTTTTGAGATTAGGGTTAGGGTTTAGGGTTTAGGGTTAGTCTTTAGTATTTTGGGTTTAGGGTTTAGGGTTTATGGTTTAGGGTTATGGGTTTAGACTTTAGGGTTTAGGGTTTAGGGTCTAGTGTTTTGGGTTTCAGTTTTTGGATTTAGGGTTTATGGTTTAGGGTTTAAGGCTTAGTATTTAGGATTTAGGGTTTAGGGTTTAGGATTAAGGTTTAGTATTTAGTGTTTGGTTTAGGGTTTAATGTTTAAGGTTTTGAGTTTAGGGTTTAAGATTTAGGATTAGGGGTTAGGGTTTTGAGTTTACGGTTTAGGGTTTATTGTTTAGGGTTTATGGTTCAAGCTTTACGGTTTAGGGTTTATGGTTAATGGTTTAAGGTTTAGGGTATAGGTTTTAGGGTTTAGGGTTTAGGGTTTAGGGGTTTAGGGTTTAGGGTTTAGGGGTTAGGGTTTAGTGTTTAGGGTTTAGTGTTAAGTGTTTAGGGTTTAGGCTTTATAATTTATGGTTTAGAGTTAGGGTTTGGGGTTACGGTTTAGGTGTTAGGGTTTATTTTTTATGGGTTATGGTTAAGGGGTTTAGGGTTTATGGTTTATGGTTAAGGGGTTTAGGGTTTAGGGATTAGGGTTTAGGGTTTTTTGCTTAGGGTTTAGAGTTTTGGGCTTAGGGTTTAGAGTTTGGGATATAAGGTTTAGGGTTTAGGGTTACGGGTTAAGGGTTAGTAGTTTAGGGTTGAGGATTTAAGGTTTAGGGTTTAGGATTTTGGATTTGGGGAATAGTGTTAGGGTTTAGGTTTTATGGTTTAGGATTTAGGGTTTGGGAGTTTGCGTTTAGGGTTTATATTTTTTGGTTTAGGGTCTAGAGTTTAGGGTTAGGGTTAGGTTTTATGGTTTAGGATTTAGTGTTTAGGATTTGTGGTTTAGGCATTAGTGTTTAGGGCTTAGGGTATAGGTTTAGTGTGTAGGCTTTAGGGTTTAGGGCTAGTCTTTAGGATTTGGGGTTTAGGGTTTAGGGTTTATGATTTATGGTTTTGGGTTTAGAGTTTAGGGTTTAGTGTTTTGAGATTAGGGTTAGGGTTTGGGGTTTAGGGTTAGTCTTTAGTATTTTGGGTTTAGGGTTTAGGGTTTATGGTTTAGGGTTATGGGTTTAGACTTTAGGGTTTAGGGTTTAGGGTTTGTGGTTTAGGGTTTAAGGCTTAGTATTTAGGATTTAGGGTTTAGGGTTTAGGATTTAAGGTTTAGGATTTAGAGTTTGGTTTAGGGTTTAATGTTTAAGGTTTTGAGTTTAGGGTTTAAGATTTAACGTTAAGGATTAGGGCTTAGGGTTTTGAGTTTACGGTTTAGGGTTTATTGTTTAGGGTTTACGGTTTAAGGTTTAGGGTTTAGGGTTTATGCACTACAACAATTTTGAGTATTAGTGACGAACAATTTTGTCACTTAAAATTCATATTTCGTCACAAAAAGAATTTCGAGACGAAAAATAATTCGTCAATCAATCGTACCTAAATGATGGGTCACTAAATGTATACAGAGACGATTTAGTGTTTCGTCACTAAATAGAGTTCTATTAACTACATAAATAATTTTCGACTCAAAATATATAGTATTTATGACGAACTTGGTCGTCATAGAAATTATAAAATTTTGTAGGTAATAGTATGTTTTCGTCACTAAAAACTACCTTTTACATACGAGTTTTCTTTTTGTCCCTAAATATATAAATTAGTGACATTTTTATTTTTCTACAATTTTGTAGTTAAAAACAATCATGTTGTCACTAAAAATACTTCTTTTACTGACAAAATAAAATTGTCACTACAAAATATCATAATTAGCGACGATCGCAATTGTCATAAATACAAAATTAACTTATAGGTAATAGGTAGGCTATTTTGGGACAAAGATTATTCATGTCACTAAACGTCAATACGTTTATAACAAAAATGTTATCGTCTTTAAAAGTATAATGTAGTCGTCACCAAACGTTACGCTTTTAAGGACAAAATTTTGTCATTAGTCATTTATACTGATAGTATTTTTAATTTGTATTTAACTAGATTTCCAATAATTTAAAAATTTATACAAAAAATACAATTATTATATGATACTTCAATATTTAAAACTTCATAAACCAGAGTAGTTTATGCCATAATGATAAATATACAAATTAAAAGTAATCACATACTAAAGGAAGCAAGATAATAATAATAATAATGGCACTTGTATATAGTACTAATTAAGAACAATTAAAATGACATTGAGATGATATATCATTGCATAATCCTTAAAGAACAACTAATATTAAGTAACATTTATTCAACTTGAAAGTATAATTGAGATATACGAGCCATCAACAAAATCAAGACAAATACAAATGTTGCTTGTCAAAATATCATTTGAAGAATCATTC
Organism: Solanum stenotomum; assembly: GCF_019186545.1. Lineage (NCBI taxonomy): Eukaryota > Viridiplantae > Streptophyta > Magnoliopsida > Solanales > Solanaceae > Solanum > Solanum stenotomum. Next base: position 19,070,086 of record NC_064286.1, read on the forward strand.
TCTAACAATTAATTTTGATTTCCACCTTCCATATCCTGTGTAAAAGAGGGAGAAACATCTAATATTTGATTTCAAACTTTATGAACAAACTAAAAAGCTATAAAGTTATTAAATGTACCTCAATGGATTACCTGTGAAGGTTCAGTGATCGCTAAATCATGAAAAAGAAATGAAGTTAGGTGCAAAAACTACAAAGTTGTTATCTATTAATTAAAAAAAACAACAAGAAAAATTATAATTTAATGCACTACCAATACTTCTCAAGAATGGAAATGTCTTGTGAAGATCAAGAACAAAGTTGAACCTAACATGATTTGATTTGATTCAAACAGGAAGCCATAGATTTTCGTCGGATAATTAAAATAGGAATGGTAGCTTAGCAAATCTATGTCCTAGTGTCAGTTCTCCTTCTAAAATAATGATCAAATCCTTTTTATCAGCTAAAAAAATCATACATGATAGCACTACAACTATGATAAAAATATATAGCAGAGTTAGATGTCTTCTTAATCACATTACAAAATATACAGTAGAGTTAGATGTCTTCTTATCACAGTAGACAACATTTCCTAATTTAGTTTCAATCAATGTTGCCTATTAATATTCACATATGGTAGACTCTAGTTCTAAGCCTTCACACAATGTGTTTTTTCTGTATACCAAATAATAAGTTTTAATTATATCATCAAGAAGGAACAATAAAAGAAATTAATAACTCTACCAGCAAAGCTGGGGTTTGTGAGGCTATACCATTCCTCATACTCAGTATCTTGAAAGGGAGGCCCCTATTGAATACATTTATTAGTCACACATCATGAAAATAGTATGTGTAGAAGAACTTTCACATGAAATGCCACAACTAATTAAGAATATAACCGAAACCTGAATTCAAATCATAGTGCAGGAAGACAAAAAAGTTACGTTTGGAAGGACACTTTTGTATGTGCCTACAAGTAGCCAAAATTAAATGCTCTAAACTTGAGTACAACAGTTCACCATAGTCTATAGATACTAGGAATTCACAAGTTGAGTACAACAATTGTGTTAACATTCATATAACCATCCAACTATATTAAGTTTAGTGGTTGTTGAGATACTAGACAAAAGCAATTAGCTTTGTAAAAATTCTTTGACTATCAATTCTGTAGCTTTTCTACATGAAACACATATGGAAGAAACAATATTCAGCACAACCATACATTAGTTTTCATATGTAACACAAACTATATTTACCTTCATAGAACTTCTCATTTTAAATTATGCATGAGTAGAACTTCAGTAAACTCCTTAATGATATTTGAACTTCTATCCAGTGTCTTGAAAAAAGAAAGCACTCATTCTTCATATCAGAAAGGTAGTTTCATCTGCAAAAAAAGTAATTCATACATTCCAATTACAGTGGCATTGACAAAAAGTACACCACGTCATTGATCATCCTCAAACTTTTATGAAGGTTAGGAAACAGTTTACCTTTTTTGCATTATATGCAATAAAAATGTAGGCTAATTATTAAGTTAGTAATTAAGTAAATAAAAAAAGCAGGATGTAAGCTTACCATGGGTGAAGATCTATACTTACAGTACAACAAACACATGACGTGTTATACTTAAGAGTGATGGCTTATCATGGGTAAAGTTTCAAATAACAAAACCAACAGTTTCCCATTCAGGATGCAAAGAGTAGCCCATACTAGTATAGAATACATGAAAAAAATTGGAAAGCGAAAAAAAATAATTCATGAATTTCACATGGTAGTAATCTGTTTGTGTAAATATTTATAAGTGATTTGTTTGTGTAAATATTTTTTACACTTGTAGTGCATAGAAGCTAAGTCCTTGATTTTCTTAACAGGTACATATAAATGATTTATGTGAAGAAGAAAAGATAAAGATATGTTGTGTGTTGAACTATGAGAAGATCTTGAAAAAAACTCTGAAGGAAGTCGCTCAAAATGAAAGCTTTCCAGCTTGTGCATTAGTCACTATGCAGAACAAGCTCATATATTCAGTCACAAGGATTTCAAATTTTTCTCACATATTTGGTGATCATATAAATCAATGTAGTCTTTGAAAAACAAGCAGAATCAATGTAGTCTTTAAAAAGTAAGCAGTGCAATGTATATATTAGTCTTTAAAGAGCAATAACAGTTATCTAAGTATAAGACTTTGTCTTTTGTATTAGTCTTTGTCTAATATTGAAGCCAAAGAAGTTGATTAAAATATTTAATGAATGTTTCTAAAGAATAATTACACAGAGTATGTAGTGAGCCAAGACTTTTTCTAATACAAAATCTCCCAGCGACTAATGTGACTTGTTCATGCCTTTCAAATCTATCTTACTCAGAGGTGAATCTAGGATTTCTAGAAGTGAATCTATACAAAACAAGTCATCCTAAGCTACTCCCATTACTTCATCTTTTCCTAAATTAACCTAAGACTAACATTAATAATAACATATCTCAATTAAAAATAAAACAGAGGGAAAATTACAACAATTTCACTTTGGTTTGTAAATGACAACATATTCTTCCTAACTGAAGTAAAAATGAGTTTGATTGATCTTAAAAATGAACTACGGATGACATCCTATTAAGGATTCTAAAACGACGGTGAGTTTAATAAAGTCTAAAACATAGAAGTCATCAAAAAGTGATGACAAAAAATGGATGTATCCACTTCCTAAATCTAGTTGAAGGGTAATTTGAACTCACAAGAAAAAACACCAACTACATTCCACATTTCCCTTATTTTTCTTTCAGTATGATCATATATCAGTCTCTTATACGATTGGCCTAATCTGGAACATTCCATTTCCTACATTTGATACATAGATAGAAGGTGTAAGCTGAGAATGATAACAAAAACTAACTTCTAGATTAGAAACAATTGTACCGTGAGAAGGATTCTGCATCATCCATAAGTTACCTCACCACTTGAATATCGAACTGAACTGCGATGAGGCAGAGGACATCAACAACTGTTGAGCACTCCATTAAAGAATCGTTGGTAGAATTCGGTGCTCCTCTTTACTGAAATCCTAAAATAGAAAACAAAGATAAAATTGAATAAGAAAGTAGCAATGAGAAATAAGGACAAAACGAAGCTCTGATTTGTTTTTCAAAACCGAGGGTAAATAACTACTGATAAAATATTGACGAAAAAGAAAGAAGAAAAAACAGTGCTACCGTCGTCATTCTTCAACAACTCCTAATCTTAGAAATGAAGTTCTTCATCTGAAAAAGCTCTAATCATCACTCTCTCTACCGGCAAAATCATCATCGTCAATTTCTACTTCACGTCAATTGAATGTTATGCCCGATTTATCACAAATCGGTGGCTCAGTAGAGGAAGCGAATCAATTATGTTCGACTTTATTGGACCTAACTTTGACGAGCCTCTAGGTGAAAGAAACCCTAGAGTACTCTTGGGGAGAGGCGGAAGTATTTTTGGGGGCTGAATAGGAAAATATTGGGACTTTCATGTGGAATGGTTAGGGTTTACCGGTTTTGGAATGGGATGGGAATCAATTTTAGCATTTCTGTTAAATCATTTTGGATTTCCTTTAATTATTTTGAATTATCTAAATTAAGAATATGGAAATTACATTTTATGAACTCAAAATAGTACAATTAACTATCAATGATTATTCTATATACTTATTATCATTGTTGAAAGTATTTTATTCAATAAGTACTTTTCGGTGGTGTCCTGATAATTTTTTTTTACATTTCAACTAATTTCATAAAATATATGATATCTCCCACCAAAAATAGCTATCAAAATGAATACTTATTTAACATAAATATTATTATTATATGTAATCACTATAATATAATTATCAACACATTTTAATATATTGTTATAGTATTTATATATGTACAAGTATGTATGACATTGCTTTTGTATATATTAGCGTTGTATTGTTGTGGACCGCTGCCTTCCTTCAATGAGACTCCATGATACCTTCATGATATATTATATACTAGCTTTATTTTTATTATTGATGTATACTTTAGTCTTTCATATTTTCTTGTTTAAAAAGAAAAAATATAGAAAGGAACAAAAAATTAAAGAAGATAAACTTACCAAAAAAAGTAAAAAGATTAGAAGAAAAATGGACAAAACAAATATCGCCAAATTGATACTTCCTCCGTCCATATTAGTTGATCACTTTTCATTTTTTACGGTGCTTAAGAAATCATAAATAAGAAAATAACTTACTAATTCACCCCTTAAAATTTTTTTGGGAATTTTACAAATAAATGCGAACACTTTCAAAAAGAATTAATTGCAAAAGTAATATATGAAAAAATTAATTAAATCTTTCTTGATTTAGTAAGGTGGACAACTAATATGGGACAATTATTTTTAGTATAACTAGTCTAGATCACGTGTATGTCACGATAATATAAAAAATTGCATATAAAAATAATAAACAATAGAGTCATAATTTAATTATAATACACAATAGTGTTTTTTATATACATTTATTATAAAACATGGAGATATATGGATTATTTTTTTATACAAATGAAAAAATTACTGTCCAATATAAATAAGGATTTTTTTTTTACTTTTGCGTTAAAATACCCTTATGCTTCATAATTTCTTCTACACTAATTTAAGAATCATTGTCCAAATAAATTAGGTATTAATTGAAGAAATGAAATTAAATAATAATTGAAGAAAAATGGTGAAAAAATGATTTTGTCTAAAGCAAAGTTTTTTTAATAAAGGACAAAAAGTTTAAACAAAATTATTAAGGACCTTCGTGCTTTTAATATAGTATAGATTATCAATTAATACAAGACGGATGAAGTATTGTTTCTAATAAAAGGATACAAAAAGATAAAAAATAATAAATGAAAAAAGACAAGAGCAATAAATGTATGGACAAAACAATAAAATACAAGGAAAAAAACAATAATTGCAAGTAGCGAAAATATTTGCATTTAAGGGGGCATTTCGGATAAATAAGCTTGGACCGAAAGTATTTAGAGAATTACTTTGAAATGGGACAATTTCTGGTAAATACTTTTAATTTGGGTCTATTTTCTGTACTTTTCCACAAAAAAAAAACTGCACGATTTCTGTTTGCCACTAAAATGCATAGTATACTCTTTTGAAACGAAATGTAATTCGTTACAGAAAGTAAATAAACTTTGACAAACTTTTAAACGAACCTAAATAAATTTGTAGATAAATACAGACAAAACGATAATTGTCACTAATTATTTACTATTAGTGACAAAATCTAAGATCACAAATAATATACAATTAATGAAAAAATAGTTTTGTCACGAAAAGTAAATATTTTGTGACAAACTTTTTAACGTAGCTAAACAATACCCGAATAACACTAGTGATCTAGTGTTATAGTACCCTACCGCGATAAAAACCTCGATATTATTCTCGAAAGGTATTTGTATAATTACCTAATTTAACGTAGCTAAACAATACCAAAAAGATCAAATTCTTCATATATATATATATATATTTATTTATTTTTCTTTTAATAACAAAAATTATCTTGTCAATCAATTGATGACTTTTGTTATTTTTCATTTCAGATTGTCATTCATAATCATTAACAATCGTAGCCAAATAACATCTTGTATTTAGCTAAGAATTATTTTTCATAGAAAAAAGTTAAATTAATTAACTACAAAATTTAAGTCATTTTGTTATTTGACACATGATATATTTTGTGACAATTTTTTGTTGTCACTAAGTCGCGGGTTCATTAGAGACAATAAAGTCATTGTCACTAATTATTTATATTATTAATGACGAAAACTATTGTCACGATTAAATATAAAATTTTGTGACTAAAGCTTACAACATTCAACTACAAACTATAATTTGTCACTATGTAATTAATATGTTTTTGTGACAAAAAAAATTCGTGTCTAAATCTTAAATTATTTTAAGACAAAAAATAATTTTTCACAAATAAAATTAATTATTAGAGACAAAATAATATGTCATTAATAACTTAAAATTTGTGGCTAATGTTACTCAATAAATGGCGCCAACTCATTTTTGGTGGGAAACTTTTGGGGACAAAATTTTAGTTACGAAATTTTTGTGTTTTGTCACTAATTAGTGTGACTTGTGTATTTAGACACAAAATATAAATTTTGTCACAAAAAATGAACAATTAGTGACAAATTTTATGTTGTGACTAATAATTTCGTAGCTAAATATCATATTTGTTGTAGTGATGGTTAAGGGTTTAGGGTTTAGGGTTTAGGGTTTAGGGGTTTAGGGTTTAGGGTTTAGGGGTTAGGGTTTTGGGGTTAGGGGTTAGTGTTTAGGGTTTAGTGTTAAGTGTTTAGGGTTTAGGGTTTATAATTTATGGTTTAGGGTTAGGGTTTGGGGTTACAGTTTAGGTGTTAGGGTTTATTTTTTATGGTTTATGGTTAAGGGGTTTAGGGTTTAGGGTTTATGGTTTATGATTAAGGGGTTTAGGGTTTACGGCTTAGGGTTTAGAGTTTTGGGCTTAGGGTTTAGAGTTTTGGGCATAGGGTTTAGAGTTTGGGATATAAGGTTTAGGGTTCAGGGTTTAGGTTTTAGGTTTATGGGTTAAGGGTTAGGAGTTTAGGGTTGAGGATTTAAGGTTTAGGGTTTAGGATTTTGGATTTGGGGATTAGTGTTAGGGTTTAGGCTTTATGGTTTAGGATTTAGGGTTTAGGAGTTTGCGTTTAGGGTTTATATTTTTTGGTTTAGGGTTTAGAGTTTAGGGTTAGGGTTAGGTTTTATGGTTTAGAGTTTAGGGTTAGGTTTTGTGGTTTAGGATTTAGTGTTTAGGGCTTAGGGTATAGGTTTAGTGTATAGGGTTTAGGGTTTAGGGCTAGTCTTTAGGATTTGGGGTTTAGGGTTTATGATTTATGGTTTTGGGTTTAGAGTTTAGGGTTTAGGGTTAAGGGTCTAGGATTTTTGCATTCATATTTAGGATTTAGGGTTTAGGGTTTAGGGTTTAAGGTTTAAGATTTTTGATTTAGGGTTTAGGGTTTACTATTTTAGGTTTAGGATTTTTGGTTTAGGTTAGGGTTTAATGTTTAAGGTTTCAAATTTAGGGTTTAAGATTTAGGGTTTAGAATTTAACGGTTAAGGTTAAGGTTTAGGTTTTATGGTTTAGGATTTAGGGTTTACGAGTTTGCGTTTAGGGTTTATATTTTTTGGTTTAGGGTTTAGAGTTTAGTGTTAGGGTTAGGTTTTATGGTTTAGGATTTAGTGTTTAGGATTTGTGGTTTAGGATTTAGTGTTTAGGGCTTAGGATATAGGTTTAGTGTATAGGGTTTAGGGTTTAGGGCTAGTCTTTAGGATTTGGGGTTTAGGGTTTAGGGTTTAGGGTTTATGATTTATGGTTTTGGGTTTAGAGTTTAGGGTTTAGGGTTTTGAGATTAGTGTTAGGGTTTAGGGTTTAGGGTTAGTCTTTAGTATTTTGGGTTTAGGGTTTAGGGTTTATGGTTTACGGTTTTGGGTTTAGAGTTTAGGGTTTAGGGTTTAGGGTCTAGTGTTTTGGGTTTTATTTTTAGGATTTAGGGTTTATGGTTTAGGGTTTAAGGCTTAGTATTTAGGATTTAGGGTTTAGTGTTTAGGATTTAAGGTTTAGGATTTAGAGTTTGGTTTAGGGTTTAGTGTTTAAGGTTTTGAGTTTAGGTTTAAGATTTAACGTTTAGGATTAGGGCTTAGGGTTTTGAGTTTACGGTTTAGGGTTTATTGTTTAGGGTTTAGGGTTTAAGGTTTAGGGTTTAGGGTTTATGGTTAAGGGTTTAAGGTTTAGGGTTTAGGTTTTAGGGTTTAGGGCTTAGGGTTTAGGGTTTAGGGGTTTAGGGTTTAGGGTTTAGGGGTTAGGGTTTTGGGGTTAGGGGTTAGTGTTTAGGGTTTAGTGTTAAGTGTTTAGGGTTTAGGGTTTATAATTTATGGTTTAGGGTAAGGGTTTGGGGTTACAGTTTAGGTGTTAGGGTTTATTTTTTATGGTTTATGGTTAAGGGGTTTAGGGTTTATGGTTTATGGTTAAGGGGTTTAGGGTTTGCGGCTTAGGGTTTAGAGTTTTGGGCTTAGGGTTTAGAGTTTGGGATATAAGGTTTAGGGTTTAGGGTTTAGGGTTTAGGTTTACGGGTTAAGGGTTAGGAGTTTAGGGTTGAGGATTTAAGGTTTAGGGTTTAGGATTTTGGATTTGGGGATTAGTGTTAGGGTTTAGGTTTTAGGGTTTAGGAGTTTGCGTTTAGGGTTTATATTTTTTGGTTTAGGGTTTAGAGTTTAGGGTTAGGGTTAGGTTTTATGGTTTAGATTTTAGGGTTAGGTTTTGTGGTTTAGGATTTAGTGTTTAGGGCTTAGGGTATAGGTTTAGTGTATAGGGTTTAGGGTTTAGGGCTAGTCTTTAGGATTTGGGGTTTAGGGTTTATGATTTATGGTTTTGGGTTTAGAGTTTAGGGTTTAGGGTTAAGGGTCTAGGATTTTTGGATTCATATTTAGGACTTAGGGTTTATGGTTTAGGGTTTAAGGTTTAGGATTTTAGATTTAGGGTTTAGGGTTTAGGATTTTTGGTTTAGGTTAGGGTTTAATGTTTTAGGTTTCAAATTTAGGGTTTAAGATTTAGGGTTTAGAATTTAACGGTTAAGGTTAGGGTTTAGGTTTTATGGTTTAGGATTTAGGGTTAAGGAGTTTGCGTTTAGGGTTTATATTTTTTGGGTTAGGGTTCAGAGTTTAGGGTTAGGGTTAGGTTTTATGGTTTAGGATTTAGTGTTTAGGATTTGTGGTGTAGGATTTAGTGGTTAAGGCTTAGGGTATAGGTTTAGTGTATAGGGTTTAGGATTTAGGGCTAGTCTTTAGGATTTGGGGTTTAGGGTTTAGGGTTTACGATTTATGGTTTTGGGTTTAGAGTTTAGGGTTTAGGGTTTTGAGATTAGAGTTAGGGTTTAGGGTTTAGGGTTAGTCTTTAGTATTTTGGGTTTATGGTTTAGGGTTTTGGGTTTAGAGTTTAGGGTTTAGGGTTTAGGGTCTAGTGTTTTGGGTTTCATTTTTAGGATTTAGGATTTATGGTTTAGGGTTTAAGGCTTAGTATTTAGGATTTAGGGTTTAGGGTTTAGGATTTAAGGTTTAGGATTTAGAGTTTGGTTTAGGGTTTATTGTTTAAGGTTTTGAGTTTAGGGTTTAAGATTTAACGTTTAGGATTAGGGCTTTGGGTTTTGAGTTTACGGTTTAGGGTTTATTGGTTAGGGTTGACGGTTTAAGGTTTAGGGTTTAGGGTTTATGGTTAAGGGTTTAAGGTTTAGGGTTTAGGTTTTAGGGTTTAGGGTTTAGGGTTTAGGGTTTAGGGGTTTAGGGTTTAGGGTTTAGGGGTTAGGATTTTGGGGTTAGGGGTTAGTGTTTAGGGTTTAGTGTTAAGTGTTTAGGGTTTAGGGTTTAGAATTTATGGTTTAGGGGTAGGGTTTGGGGTTACAGTTTAGGTGTTAGGGTTTATCTTTTATGGTTTATGGTTAAGGGGTTTAGGGTTTATGGTTTATGGTTAATGGGTTTAGGGTTTACGGCTTAGGGTTTAGAGTTTTGGGCTTAGGGTTTAGAGTTTTGGGATTAGGGTTTAGAGTTTGGGATATAAGGTTTAGGGTTTAGGGTTTAGGGTTTAGGTTTACGGGTTAAGGGTTAGGAGTTTAGGGTTGAGGATTTAAGGTTTAGGGTTTAGGATTTTAGATTTGGGGATTAGTGTTAGGGTTTAGGTTTTATGGTTTAGGATTTAGGGTTTAGGAGTTTGCGTTTAGGGTTTATATTTTTTGGTTTAGGGTTTAGAGTTTAGGGTTAGGGTTAGGTTTTATGGTTTAGAGTTTAGGGTTAGGTTTTGTGGTTTAGGATTTAGTGTTTAGGGCTTAGGGTATCGGTTTAGTGTATAGGGTTAGTCTTTAGGATTTGGGGTTTAGGGTTTATGATTTATGGTTTTGGGTTTAGAGTTTAGGGTTTAGGGTTAAGGGTCTAGGATTTTTGGATTCATATTTAGGACTTAAGGTTTATGGTTTAGGGTTCAAGGTTTAGGATTTTTGATTTAGGGTTTAGGGTTTAGGATTTGAGGTTTAGGATTTTTGGTTTAGGTTAGGGTTTATTGTTTAAGGTTTCAAATTTAGGGTTTAAGATTTAGGGTTTAGAATTTAACGGTTAAGGTTAGGGTTTAGGGTTTTGGGTTTAGGGTTTTGAGTTTAGGGTTTATGGTTTAGGGTTTGGGGTTTAGGGTTTAGAGTTTAAGGTTTAGGGTTTAGGGTTTAGGTTTTAGGGTTTACACTTTAGGGTTTTGGGTTTTGGGTTTAGGGTTTAGGGTTTAGGGTTTAGGGGTAAGGGGTTAGAGGTTAGGGGTTAGGGTTTAGCGTTTATGGTTTAGGGTTTAGGGTTTAGGGTTTATGGTTTAGGGTTAGGCTTTAGGGTTAGGGTTTAGGGCTTAGGATTTAGGGTTTATGGATATCGTTAAGGGGTTTAGGGTTTATGGGTTTAGGGTTTTGAGTTTAGAGTTTTTGGTTTAGGGTTTAGGCTTTAGGGTTTATGGTTTAGAGTTGAAGGTTTAGTGTTTAGGGTTTAGGTTTTAATGTTTACACTTCAGGGTTTTGGATTTTGGGTTTAGGGTTTAGGGTTTAGCGTTTAGGGGTAAGGGGTTAGGGGTTAGAGGTTAGGGGTTAGGGTTTAGTGTTTAGGGTTTAAGGTTTAGGGTTTATGGTTTAGGGTTAGGATTTAGGGTTTATGGATATCGTTAAGGGGTTGAGGGTAGGGTGTAGTGGTTTGGATTCGGGGTTTATGGCTTAGTGTTTAGAGTTTGGGATTTAGGGTTTAGGATTTAGGGTTTAGGGTTTAGGGTTTAGGTTTAGGGGGTTAGGGTTTAGGGTTTAGTGCTTAGGGTTTAGAGTTTGGTATTTAGCGTTTAGGGTTTAGGGTTAAGGTTAAGGGTTAAGAGTTTTGGGTTTAGGATTTTGGATTTAGGGTTTTGGGTTAAGGTTTAGGTTTTATGGTTTATGATTTAGGATTTTGGGTTTAGGATTTAGAGTTTAGGGCTTAGGGTTTAGGTTTAATGTTTAGGATTTAGGGTTTATGGTTTAGAGTTTTGGGTTTAGAGTTTAGGGTTTAGGGTTTAGGGTCTAGTGTTTTGGATTTCATTTTTAGGATTTAGGGTTTATGGTTTAGGGTTTAAGGTTTAGGATTTAGGATTTAGGGTTTAGGGTTTAGGATTAAGGTTTAGGATTTATAGTTTAGGCTAGGGTTTAAGATTTAAGGTTTCGAGTTTAGGGTTTAAAATTTAACTTTTAGGATTAGGGTTTAGGGTTTAGGGATTATGGTTATGGGTTTAAGGTTTAGGGTTTAGGTTTTAGGGTTTAGGGTTTAGCGTTTAGGGATTTAGGTTTTAGGGTTTAGGGGTTAGGGTTTAGGGGTTAGGGGTTAGGGTTTAGGGTTTAGGGTTTAGTGTTTAGGGTTTAGGTTTTGTGTTTTATGGTTTAGGGTTAGGGTTTGGTTAGGATTTAGGGTTTAAGGTTTAGGTTTTAGGTTTTAGGGTTTAGGGTTTAGGGTTTAGGGGTTTAGGGTTTAGGGTTTAGGGTTTAGGGTTTAGTGTTTAGGGGTTAGGGGTTAGGGTTTAGGGTTTAGGGTTTAGTGTTTAGGGTTTAGGGTTTATGATTTATATTTTTGGGTTAGGGTTTAGGGTTAGGGTTTAGGTATTTAGGGTTAGGAATTAGGGGTTATAGTTTAGGGTTAGGGTTTAGGGTTAGGGTTTATGGTTTAGGGTTTAGTGGTTTAGGGTTTAGGGTTTTTGGGTTAGGGGTTAGGGGTTAGGGTTTAGGTTTTAGGGTTTAGGGTTTAGTGTTTAGGGTTTAGGGTTTATGGTTTATAGTTTAGGGTTAGGGTTTAGGATTAGGGTTTAGGTGTTAGGGTTTAGGGTTTAGGTTTCATAGTTTATGGTTAAGGGGTTTAAGGTATAGGGTCTATGGTTTAGGGTTTATGGGTTTAGGGGGAAGGGGTTAGGGTTTAGTGGTTAGAGTTCATGGTTTAGGACTTAGTTTTTAGATTTTGGGAATTAGGGTTTAGGGTTTAGGGTTTAGGGTTAAGGGTTAAGAGTTTAGGGTTTAGGATTTTGGATTTAGGGTTTAGTGTTAGAGTTTAGGTTTTATAGTATAGAGTTGAGGGTTTACGATTTAGGGTTTAGGGTGTATGGTTTTGACTTTTGGAGTTTTGGTTTAGGGTTTACGATTTAGGTTTAGGGTTAGGATTAATGGTTTAGGGATAAGGTTTAGGATTTAGGGTTTAGGGTTTAGGGTTTATAATTTAGTTTTTAGGGTTTAGTGTTTAGGGTTGAGGTTTAGGATTTAGGGTTTTGTTTAAGGGTTTTGATTCAAGGATTTAGGACTTAGGGTTTAGGGTTTACGGTTTTGACTTTAGGATTTAAGATTTAGGGTTTAGGGTGTATGGTTTAGGTTTAGCGTTTAGGATTAATCGTTTAGGGTTATGGTTTAGGATTTACATTTTAGGGTTTAGGGTTAGGGTTTAGGGTTTAGAGTTTAGGAATTAAGGTTTAGAGTTTAGCATTAAGGGTTAAGGGTTTAGGGTTTAGGGTTTAGGGTTTTGGATTTAAGGTTTAGAATTTGGGTTTAGGGTTTAGGGTATAGGTGTAGTGTTTAGGGTTTAGTGTTTAGGGCTTAGGGTATAGGTTTAGTGTATAGGGTTTAGGGTTTAGGGCTAGGCTTTAGGATTTGGGGTTTAGGGTTTAGGATTTATGATTTATGGTTTTGGGTTTAGAGTTTAGGGTTTAGGGTTTAGGGTCTAGGGTTTTTGGATTCATATTTACTATTTAGGGTTTAGGGTTTAGGGTTTAAGGTTTAGGATTTTCGATTTAGGGTTTAGGGTTTAGGATTTAAGGTTTAGGATTTTTGGTTTAAGTTAGGGTTTAATGTTTAAAGTTTCGAGTTTAGGGTTTAAGATTTAAGCTTTAGAATTTAATGGTTAAGGTTAGGGTTTAGGGTTTTGGGTTTAGGGTTTTGAGTTTAGAGTTTATGGATTAGGGTTTTGGGTTTATGGTTTAGAGTTTAAGGTTTAGGGTTTAGGGTTTAGGTTTTATGTTTCAGGCTTTAGAGTTTTGGGTTTTGGGTTTTGGGTTTAGGGTTTAGGGTTTAGGGTTTAGGGTTTAGGGGTAAGGGGTTAGAGGTTAGAGGTTAGGGGTTAGGGTTTAGGGTTTAGGGTTTAGTGTTTAGGGTTTAGGGTTTAGGGTTTATGGTTGAGGGTTAGGCTTTAGGGTTAGGGTTTAGGGGTTAAGATTTAGGGTTTATGGATATCATTATGAGGTTTAGGGATAATGGGTTAGGGTTTAGTGGTTAGGGTTCGGGACTTATGGCTTAGTGTTTAGAGTTTGGGATTTAGGGTTTATGGTTTAGGGTTTAGGTTTAGGCGGTTAGGGTTTAGGGTTTATGGTTTAGGGTTTAGAGCTTGGCATTTAGCGTTTAGGGTTTAGGGTTAAGGTTATGGGTTAAGAGTTTAGGGTTTAGGATTTTGGATTTTGGGTTTAGGGTTAAGGTTTAGGTTTTATGGTTTAGGATTTAGGATTTTGGGTTTAGGATTTAGAGTTTAGGGCTCAGGGTTTAGGTTTAGTGTTTAGGATTTAGGGTTTAGGGTTAGTCTTTAGGATTTAGGGTTTAAGGTTTAGGGTTTATGGTTTAGGGTTTTGGGTTTAGAGTTTAGAGTTTAGGGTTTAGGGTATAGGGTCTAGTGTTTTGGGTTTCATTTTTAGGATTTAGGGTTTAAGGTTTACAATTTAGGATTTAGGGTTTAGGGTTTAGGATTTAAGGTTTAGGATTTATAGTTTAGGTTAGGGTTTAAGGTTTAAGGTTTAAGGTTTCGAGTTTAGGGTTTAAGATTTAACTTTTAGGATTAGGGTTTAGGGTTTAGGGATTATGGTTATGGGTTTAAGGTTTAGGGTTTAGGTTTTAGGGTTTAGGGTTTAGCGTTTAGGGATTTAGGGTTTAGGGTTTAGGGGTTAGGGTTTAGGGTATAGGGTTTAGGGTTTAGGGTTTAGGGTTTAGGGTTTAGTGTTTAGGGCTTAGGGTTTGTGGTTTATGGTTTAGGGTTAGGGTTCAGGGTTAGGGTTTAGGGTTTAAGGTTTAGGGTTTAGGGTTTATGGTTAAGGGTTTAATGTTTAGTGTTTAGGTTTTGGGTTTTAGGGTTTAGGGTTTAGGGTTTAAGGGTGTAGGGTTTGGGGGTTTGGGGGTTAGGGTTTAGGGTTTAGGGTTTAGTGTTTAGGGTTTAGGGTTTTTGATTTATTGTTTAGGGTTTGGGTTTAGGGATTTAGCATTAGGGTTTAAGGGTTATGATTTAGGGTTAGGGTTTAAGGTTATGGTTTAGGGTTTAGGGTTTAGGGTTTAGGGTTTAGGGTTTAGGGTTTAGGATTTTGGATTTGGGGATTAGTGTTAGGGTTTAGGTTTTATGGTTTAGGATTTAGGGTTTAGGAGTTTGCATTTAGGGTTAATATTTTTTGGTTTAGGTTTTAGAGTTTAGGGTTAGGGTTAGGTTTTATCGTTTTGGATTTAGTGTTTAGGATTAGTGGTTTAGGATTTAGTGTTTAGGGCTTAGGGTATAGGTTTAGTGTATAGGGTTTAGGGTTTAGGGCTAGTCTTTAGGATTTGGGGTTTAGGGTTTAGGGTTTATGATTTATGGTTTTGGGTTTAGAGTTTAGGGTTTAGGGTTAAGGGTCTAGGATTTTTGCATTCATATTTAGGATTTAGGGTTTAGGGTTTAGGGTTTAAGGTTTAAGATTTTCGATTTAGGGTTTAGGGTTTACTATTTTAGGTTTAGGATTTTTGGTTTAGGTTAGGGTTTAATGTTTAAGGTTTCGAATTTAGGGTTTAAGATTTAACGGTTAAGGTTAGGGTTTAGGGTTTTGGGGTTAGGGTTTTGAGTTTAGAGTTTATGGTTTAGGATTTAGGGTTTAGGGTTTATGGTTTAGAGTTTAAGGTTTAGGGTTTTAGGGTTTAGGTTTTAGGGTTTACACTTTAGGGTTTTGGGTTTTGGGTTTAGGGTTTAGGGTTTAGGGGTAAGGGGTTAGAGGTTAGAGTTTAGGGTTTGGGGTTTAGGGTTTAGGGTTTAGTGTTTAGGTTTAAGGTTTAGGGTTTATGGTTTAGGGTTAGGCTTTAGGGTTAGGGTTTAGGGGTTAGGATTTAGGGTTTATGGATATCATTAAGGGGTTTAGGGGTAATGGGTTAGGGTTTAGTGGTTAGGGTTCGGGGTATATGGCTTAGTGTTTAGAGTTTGGGATTTAGGGTTTAGGATTTAGGGTTTAGGGTTTAGGGTTTAGGTTTAGGGGGTTAGGGTTTACGGTTTAGTTCTTAGGGTTTAAAGTTTGGTATTTAGCGTTTAAGGTTTAGGGTTAAGGTTAAGGGTTAAGAGTTTAGGGTTTAGGATTTTGGATTTAGGGTTTAGGGTTAAGGTTTAGGTTTTATGGTTTATGATTTAGGATTTTGGGTTTAGGATTTAGAGTTTAGGGCTTAGGGTTTAGGTTTAGTATTTAGGATTTAGGGTTTAGGGTTAGTCTTTAGGATTTAGGGTTTAAGGTTTAGGGTTTATGGTTTAGGGTTTTGGGTTTAGAGTTTAGGGTTTAGGGTTTAGGGTTTAGGGTCTAGTGTTTTGGGTTTCATTTTTAGGATATAGGGTTCATGGTTTAGGGTTTAAGGTTTAGGATTTAGGATTTAGGGTTTAGGGTTTAGGATTTAAGGTTTAGGTTTTATAGTTTAGGTTAGGGTTTAAGGTTTAAGGTTTCGAGTTTAGGGTTTTAAATTTAACTTTTAGGATTAGGGTTTAGGGTTTAGGGATTATGGTTATGGGTTTAAGGTTTAGGGTTTAGGGTTTAGCGTTTAGGGATTTAGGGTTTAAGTTTTAGGGGTTAGGGTTTAGGGGTTAGGGGTTAGGGTTTAGGGTTTAGGGTTTAGGGTTTAGTGTTTATGGTTTAGGGTTTGTGTTTTATGGTTTAGGGTTAGGGTTTGGTTAGGGTTTAGGGTTTAAGGTTTAGGGTTTAGGGTTTATGGTTAAGGGTTTAATATTTAGGGTTTAGGTTTTAGGATTTAAGGTTTAGGGGTTTAGGCTTTAGGCTTTAGGGTTTAGGGTTTAGGGGTTAGGGTTTAGGGTTTAGGGTTTAGTGTTTAGGGTTTAGGGTTAGGGTTTATGGATTTAGGGTTATGGTTTAGGGGTTATAATTTAGGATTATGGTTTAGGGTTAGGGTTTAGGGTTTAGGGTTTAGTGGTTTAGGGTTTAGGGTTTTGGGGTTAGGGTTTAGGGGTTAGTGGTTAGGGTTTAGGGTTTAGTGTTTAGGGTTTAGGGTGTATGGTTTATGGTTTAGGGTTAGGGTTTAGGATTAGGGTTTAGGGGTTAGGGTTTAGGGTTTAGGTTTCATAGTTTATGGTTAAGGGGTTTAAGGTTTAGGGTCTATGGTTTCGGGTTTATGGGTTTAGGGGGAAGGGGTTAGGGTTTAGTGGTTAGGGTTCATGGTTTAGGACTTAGTGTTTAGAGTTTGGGATTTGGGATTTAGGGTTTAGGGTTTAGGGTTAAGGCTTAAGAGTTTAGGGTTTAGGATTTTGGATTTAGGGTTTAGTGTTAGAGTTTAGGTTTTATGGTTTAGGATTTAGGGTTTAGGATTTTAGATTTAGGGTTTATTGTTTATGGTTTAGGGTTTTGTGTTTAGGGTTTAGAGTTTAGAGTTGAGGGTTTACGGTTTAGGGTTTAGGGTGTATGGTTTTGACTTTTGGAGTTAGGGTTTAGGGTTTACGATTTAGGTTTAGGGTTAGGATTAATGGTTTAAGGATAAGGTTTAGGGTTTAGTGTTTAGGGTTGAGGTTTAGGATTTAGGGTTTTGTTTAAGGATTTTGATTCAAGGATTTAGGACTTAGGGTTTGGAATTTTGACTTTAGGATTTAAGATTTAGGGTTTAGGATGTATGGTTTAGGTTTAGCGTTTAGGATTAATCGTTTAGGGTTATGATTTAGGGTTTATGGTTAATGGTTTAGGGTTAGGGTTTAGGGTTTAGAGTTTAGGAATTAAGGTTTAGAGTTTAGCATTAAGGTTTAAAGGTTTAGGGTTTAGGATTTTGGATTTAAGGTTTAGAATTTGGGTTTAGGGTTTAGGGTTTAGTATTTATGGTTTAGGACTTAAGGCTTAGAGTTTAGGGTTTAGGGTTTACGATTTAGTGTTTAGGGTTGATGGTATAGGCTTTAAGGTTTTGTGTTTAGAGTTTATGGTTTAAGGTTTAGGGTTTAGGGTTTTGAGTTTTAAGTTTATCGTTAAAGGTTTAAGGTTTAAGGTTTAGGGTTTAGGTTTTAGGGTTTAGGGTTTTGGGTTTTGGGTTTTGGAGTTTAGGGTTAAGTGTTTAGGGTTTAGGTTTTAGGTTTAGGGTTTTGGATTTAGGGTTTAGGGTTTTGGGTTAGGGTTTAGGATTTTGGGTTTAGGTTTTATGGTTTAAGGTTTAGTGTTAATGGTTAAGGGGTTTAGGGTTTAGGGTCTAGATTTTAGGGTTTATGGGTTTAGGCGTTATGGGTTAAGGCTTAGGGTTTAGGGCTTAGGGTTTAGGGTTTAGGGTTTAGTGTTTAGGGTTTAGGATTTAAGGTTTTGGGATTAGGATTTAGGATTTATGGTTTAGGGTTAGTGTTTAGGATTTATGGTTTAGGATTTAAGGTTTAGGATTTATGGTTTAGGGCTTATAGTTTATGATTTAAGGTTTAAAGTTTAGGGTTAGGGTTTTTGCTTTAGGGCTTACAGTTTAGAGTTTAGGGTTATGGTTTAGGCTTTAGGGTGTATGGTTTTGACTTTAGGACTTAGGGTTTACGATTTTGGTTTAGGGTTTAGGATTAATGGTTTAGGGCTAGGGTTTAGTGTTTAGGGTTTATGATTTAGGGTTTAAGATTTAGGGTTTAGGGGTTAGGGTTTAGGGTTTAGGGTTTAGGGTTTAAGATTTAAGGTTTAGGGTTTAGGATTTTAGATTTAGGGTTAAGGGTTAGTGTTTAGGTTTAATTATTTAGGGTTTTGGGTATATGGTATAGGATTTATGGTTTAGGGTTTTTAGTTAAAGGTTTAGGGTTTTGAGATTAGGGTTAGGGTTTAGGGTTTAGGGTTAGTCTTTAGGATTTTGGGTTTAGGGTTTTGGGTTATGGTTTAGGGTTTTGGGTTTAGAGTTTAGGGTTTAGGGTTTACGATTTTGGTTTAGGGTTTAAGATTAGGTTTAGTGTTTATGGTTTATGATTTAAGGTTTAGGGTTTTGGGTTTAGGATTTAGGGTTTAGGGTTTAGGGTTTAGGGTTAAGGTTTAGGAGTTAGGGTTTAGAGTTTAGGTATTCAGGTTTAGGGGTTAAGGTCTAGGATTTATGATTTTGGATTTAGGGTTTAGGGTTTTAGGTTTAGGGTTTATAGTTTATGGTTTAGGGTTTAGTGTTTAGGGTTAGAGTTTAGGGTTTAGAGTGTAGAGTTGAGGGTTTACGGTTTAGGGTTTAGGGTGTATGGTTTTGACTTTTGGAGTTAGGGTTTAGGGTTTACGATTTAGGTTTAGGGTTAGGATTAATGATTTAGGGATAAGGTTTAGGGTTTAGGGTTTAGGGTTTAGGGTTTATAATTTAGTTTTTAGGGTTTAGTGTTTAGTGTTTAGGGTTTAGGATTTAAGGTTTAGGGCTAGGGTTTAGTGTTTAGGGTTTATGATTTAGGGTTTAAGATTTAGGGTTTAGGGGTTAGGGTTTAGGGTTTAGGGTTTAGGGTTTAAGATTTAAGGTTTAGGGTTTAGGATTTTAGATTTAGGGTTAAGGGTTAGTGTTTAGGTTTAATTATTTAGGGTTTTGGGTATATGGTATAGGATTTATGGTTTAGGGTTTTTAGTTAAAGGTTTAGGGTTTTGAGATTAGGGTTAGGGTTTAGGGTTTAGGGTTAGTCTTTAGGATTTTGGGTTTAGGGTTTTGGGTTATGGTTTAGGGTTTTGGGTTTAGAGTTTAGGGTTTAGGGTTTACGATTTTGGTTTAGGGTTTAAGATTAGGTTTTGTGTTTATGGTTTATGATTTAAGGTTTAGGGTTTTGGGTTTAGGATTTAGGGTTTAGGGTTTAGGGTTTAGGGTTAAGGTTTAGGAGTTAGGGTTTAGAGTTTAGGTATTCAGGTTTAGGGGTTAAGGTCTAGGATTTATGATTTTGGATTTAGGGTTTAGGGTTTATAGTTTATGGTTTAGGGTTTAGTGTTTAGGGTTAGAGTTTAGGGTTTAGAGTTTAGAGTTGAGGGTTTACGGTTTAGGGTTTAGGGTGTATGGTTTTGACTTTTGGAGTTAGGGTTTAGGGTTTACGATTTAGGTTTAGGGTTAGGATTAATGATTTAGGGATAAGGTTTAGGGTTTAGGGTTTACGATTTAGGTTTAGGGTTAGGATTAATGATTTAGGGATAAGGTTTAGGGTTTAGGGTTTAGGGTTTAGGGTTTATAATTTAGTTTTTAGGGTTTAGTGTTTAGTGTTTAGGGTTTAGGATTTAAGGTTTTGGGATTAGGATTTAGGATTTATGGTTTAGGGTTAGTGTTTAGGTTTTATTGTTTAGGATTTATGGTTTAGGGCTTATAGTTTATGGTTTAGGGTTTAAAGTTTAGGGTTAGGGTTTATGCTTTAGGGCTTAGAGTTTAGAGTTTAGGGTTATGGTTTAGGGTTTAGGGTGTATGGTTTTGACTTTAGGACTTAAGGTTTAGGGTTTAGGGTTTAGTGTTAGGGTTTAGAGTTAAGGTTTATGGTTTAGGGTCTAGGATTTATGATATATGATTTAGGGTTTAGGGTTAAGGTTTAGGGTTTAGAGTTTAGGCTTTTTGGTTTAGAGTTTAATGTTTTGGGTTTTGGATTTAGGATTTAGGGTTTAGGTTTTATTGTTTAGTGCTTAGGGTATAGGATTTAGGGTTTAGGGTTTTGGGTTTATGGTTTAAGGTTTACAGTTTAGGATTTAGGAATTAGGGTTGAGGGTTTAGAGTTTAGGGTTTAGGATTTAGGGTTTAGTGTCAGGGTTTAGATTTTATGGTTTAGGGATTAGGGTTTACATTTTAGGATTAGAGTTTAGGATTTAGAGTTTAGGAATTAAGGGGTATGGTTTGTGTTTAGGGTTTAGGGTTTAGGATTTAGCAATTAGGGTTTAGGGTTGAGGATTTTAAATTTAGAGCTTAGGGTTTTTGATTTATAGTTAAGGGTTTAGGGTTTAGGGTTTAGAGTTTCATTTTAGGTTTTAGGGTTTAGGGTTTGAGGTTGTTAGTTTTGGGTTTAGGGGTTAGGGTTTAACGTTTAGGGTTTAGGGTTAGGGTTTAGGATTTATAGTTTAGGTTTTAGGGTTTAGGGTGAAGGGTTAGGGTTTAGGGTTTAGAGTTTAGGATTTAAGGTTTAGGGTCTAGGGTTTTAGGTTTAGTGTGTAGGGTTTAGGATTTGGGATTTCGAGTTTAAAATTTTGGGTTTCGAGTTTACGGTTTAGGGTCTAGGGTTTATGGGTTTAGTGTTTAGGGGTTAGGGTTTACGGTTTTCGGTATAGGATTTAGGGCTTAGTGTTTAAAGTTGGGGGTTTAGGGTTTAGGTTTAAGGGTTTAGGGTTTAAGGTTTTGGGTTTAGGGTTTAGGGTTTAGGGTTTAGGGTTCAGTGTTTAGGATTTAGGGTTTAGGGTTTAGGGTTTAGGATTTAGGATTTAGGGTTTAGGTTTTAGGGTTTAGTGTCTAGGGTTTAGAATTTAGGGTTTAGGGTTTATTGCTTAAGGTTTAAAGTTTAGGGCTTAGGCTTTAGGATTTAGAGTTTAAGGTTTAGGGTTTAGGGTTTATGGTTTACGATTAGGGTTTAGGATTAATGGTTTTGGGTTAGGGTTTAGGGTTTAGGGTTTAGGATTTACGGTTTAGGATTTAGGATTTAAGGTTTAGGGTGTACGGTTTAGGATTTAGGATTTAAGGTTTAGCGTTAGTATTTAGGTTTTATTGTTTAGGGTTTAGGGTTTAGGATTTAGAATTTAGGGTTCAGGGTTTGGGATTAGATTTTAGGGCTTAGGGTTTGGGGTTGTAGGTTTAGGGTTTAGGGTAAAAGGTTTAGGGGTTAGGGTTTAGGGTTTAGTTTTTTTTTTTTTCTGAAGAACGACCCTTGAGGGGGTCAGGGCTGAGCAACACTTCAAGGCCTTATCATATATATAAAAAACAAATATACAAAGAGGGGGACTCCAAACCTAAGGTGGGTCCTAGGTCGACCTACCTACTAAGGTTAGTCAACTCAACCCAATACAGTATGACATATTATTTAAACTAAGCACCTAGAGAGGACTCTCTCTTAATACAAAGTTACTAATAATACATAAACAAGGGAGACTCTCCCCTTACACGAACTTGAAACTAAGCCTACTCAAACTACTATATCTAAAAGACATAGTAAATTTGAGAATAATATAGCTCATGAAACAAAAGTTTTTGTACTTCATTTTTGTATTCCATGGTCCACCATCTTGTGATCAAATTCTTCAAAGAAACTCTGTCCTGCCTCACTCCAAATATAGCTGAATGAAATTGCCAAATGTGATTAGCGAAATGTCCAGTCACAAAGATGTGGTCAATCGTATCCCATCCAGACTTGATGCAGCAGGAACACTTAACAGGAGCCACTCCAAATGAAGTTGTTTTGTCATTTGTAGGAAGTTTTCCTCTCAAGGCTCTCCATAATAGAAAGGAGACCTTAAAGAGAATGTGTATGTGGCAAATATATTTGTACAACTTGATTTTGGGCCTTTTAGTTATGATACTCTCCCATGCAGAAGCACAACTGAATCTTCCATTATCAGTAAGTTTCCAGATAGGTTAGTGTACAACACCTTCTTAAAACTGAATCTGCATATTTAAAATCTTTGGGACCATTAAGGGAGGTGCATGCTGTCTAACCATATTTTCATTCCACCCTCCATTAAGAATGTATTGAGAAACAGTAGTGTTGTTGAGCCTAGTGCTTTCATTGGTATTATGAGCAAGAGGGCCTTCCCCTAGCCAATCATCCCACCAAAAGCTGCAAGTACCAGAGTGAATCTTCCAAATGATGTGTTCTTCTACCTTGGGTTTGTTTTGGTTCATATATTTCCGAACCAAAGACTGACCCGTATCCCACTTCTTAGCAACAAGATTAGCTCTTTGACAATACTTGGCCTTGATGTTCTCCCAAGATGCCTAGTGATATTTTTTCTTGTCTTTTTCTCTTCCCCAGAAAAAATCTGCAGTTAATCTTTTGATGTATTGAAGGGTGGTTTTGGGAGGGGAAATAGTAGCCATGGTGTGAATGGGAATGGACTGGAGGACATGCTTCACTAGAGTTAATCTACCCCCAAAGTTCAGCATCCTAGCTTGCCACCCACTAATCCTTTTAGCTACCTTATCAACCAGCTGAGAGTAGTAGATAATTCTCTGCCCCCCAATGTACAAAGGACATCCCAGATAGCTAATGGGACTGTCCTTCTGTGTAGATCCAGATTCCTCCTAAATCATTTCAGCAATGTCTTGATGAGAATCTACAGGAAGCATGAAGTGGCTCTTGTCTCTATTAATAAGCTGGTCAGACACCTGTTCATATGTAGTCAGAGTCTTCATAATAAGTTGAATAGCAAGTCTTTTTCCTAAGGTAAAAATAATAACATCATCTGCAAAGCTAAGATGGTTTATCTGAGGACCTCTAGGTTCCATATGAAAACCTTGGTAGTTCTAATTCAAATAAAGATTGTTCAGCATCCTTGAAAGCACTTCAACACCTAAAATAAATAGGGCTGGTGACAAAGGATCACCCTATTTCAAACATCTAGTAGAGTGAAAGAAGCCATGCATGACTCCATTAATGATAACAGAGTACCAGTTATTGGTCATAATCCTCCAGATCATATCAATGAAGAACTCACTAAAACACATTTTCCTCATAACCAAACAAGTGTAAGCCCAGGACACTATATCATATGCCTTGGCCATATCTAGCTTGATCACTACATTATCCCCCTCCTTAGGCTTCTTGATGCCATGAATTATTTGTTGAGCCAACATAATATTCTCTAAAATACTTCTACCTCTTACAAACCGACTCTGATTTTCTAAAATGAGATTGGACAAGATGGGAGCAAGTCTGATACTAAGGAGCTTGGAAATGATCTTATTTGAGAAGTTGCTCAAGCTTATAGTCCCGAATTCAGATAGTTTGTTGGGATGATCAATCTTTGAAAGAAGAACCAAACAAGCATGAGTCATGTATTTAGGCATACTGTGTCCACAAAAGAAGGCTAGCACTGCTTTGTAAAGGTCTTCTTTGATGATGTCCCAACACACCTGGAAAAATTTCCCATTCATACGATCAGGTCCTGCTGCTGAATGAGGATTCATGGCAAACACCGCCTGTTTCACTTCTTCAACAGTAGGGTCAGCTTTTAGAGCCTGATTTTGTTCCTCAGTGACCAGTCTAGGAATGCATTGAAGGATCTACTCATTGATGTTATCCTGGTAGCCTGTGAAAATGTTTTGGAAATGCTCACAAGCAGCCCTAGCAATATTAACATCTCCTTGTATCCATTCTCCACTTTCATTATTGATCTAGTGGATGAATAACTTCCTCCTTCTTCCTCTCATGAGAGCATGAAAATATTTTGTATTAGCATCTCCCTCCCTGAACCACTGAAGTTGAGTCTTCTGTTTAAAAATAACAGCCTCCATTTTCATAAATTTAATGTATTCAGCATTAGCACATTGGAGCTTTGTTCTATTGTTTGTAGTATTATTGTGAAGCACCTCTGTCTCTGCATTTCTAACCTTTTCTTCAAACTCTTTCACAATAGCAAAGATATCCACATATTCTCTTTTGGACCAAGAACTGAGAGTAGAAGTCAGCCTCTTCATCCTTTGGTGCAGACACCATATAGGATCCCCTGTAACTTCTCTTTCCCAATAGTTTTGGACAGTGCTCATGAATGTTTCATTGTCCACCCATAAATGCAAGAACTTGAAGTATTTGATAGTGTGTTCCTGTTTGTCAATCATTTCCAGTAATAAAGGACTGTGATCAGACCCTACTGAGGGCAGGTGTGTGATAACAATCTAAGGCATTTTTTCTAACCATTGGTCATTAGCCATGGCCCTATCAAGTCTCTTCCACTCTTGCTTCTTCAACCTTGTTATTGCACCAAGTGAATTGAGAACCACTGTACCCCAGATCAATAAGCTCACTTGCTTCTATCACACTGATGAACTCAAAACTCTTGTTCATATTGTAAGCTATTCCCCCATTCTTTTCATCAATAGATGTGATCACATTAAAATCACCCATTGTGCACCAAGGAATTTTCACAGTGGTCAGGTGAATGAATTTGTCCCACAAAGGACTTCTAAGCTCATCCTTACACTTGGCATAAACAAATGTGATCATGAATTACTCAGGGCTCCTTGTGTGTTTAATCTCACAAGTCGCTTGTTGATCATCAGATTCTAAGATGTTACAATCATAGTCAATAGTCCAAAAAATCCAAATCTTACCATTTTGGTTAGAGAAAGCATTATCCATATTCAGTTGAAGTCTGTAGTTTTTTAGTTGGGAGTTATCAGAGAAAGGTTCAAGAATTTCAATCATAAAGAGATTGTGAATTTTCTTGAGATTTTGGACTCTTTCCAAGGATCCTTTGGTATTTGTACTCCTAGTATTCCAACACATGGACCTAGTGTTGGGTTTGCTAGAATTAGCGGATGTGCTCATAGATGTTTGTCTGGTTTGCTGTCTAACTTGTTTTCTCCCTCTAGGTGATAGACATTGTTGATCAGCAACTATGTGGATTTCTGCTTGAGACTCACTTTGGAAAGTGGATCCAAAGGCCTTAATCAGGTGAGCACTAGTCTCATCCCCATCCATATCCTCTTCCTCTTCATTAAGAGATTGAGTGTCTTCATCAATTTCATCATCAGAGTTTAAAACATCATAATTTGATTTACGATTAGCCTTGCCTGTATGTAGTTGTTGATTCTGATTTCCTGCAACCCTCTTGCCCTGATCAGTCTTGTCATTTCTTTCAGCCTCTTGTTGTTGTTTTCTCTTAATAGCTTCCTTTTTTTTCTTTCTTGGTCTGCCTTGTGATCTATTGTTGGTATGCTTCCCTGAGTTCTCATTACTAGGTTGGTGTTGCTACTCATCTGTGTCAATATTGTTATCCCTCCATTGTTGTTTGTTAGGAGTACCTTCAGCACTAGTAACCCTTGACAACTGCTGAATCTGAGAGTTACCAGCACCCTTCAAATTGTTACCAGCTTCCTAAATTTGAGCCTTAGCACCCTTTTCTGCTTCCTTGACACCTGAATCCCTTTGGACCTGCTCAGAGTTGACCCCTTGAATCTGGTTGTGTTTTCTAGGAGTATTCTGAGTATTCTTCATTGGAGTAGTGGTAGCAGGAGGTCTAAGGTCTATACTATGGTCAATGTGAATAACCTCTTGCAGAACATGAGTCAAACTCCCCCCTTTGATAACCCCTTCCTGCAAGTTAGTTGGATTATCCTTACACCTCCCATCCATACCTCCAGTAACTTCATCAGTCATTATAACATTCTCAATAAATTTAGTATAAGGGGAATGGGGTATAGGGAGAACTGAGTCAATACATGTGGTCTTGTTGCTTGTGCTGGCTGCAGCCTATTTTTCTTGCATACTTATGTTATTGTGAAAATTTAATAGGGATGGATCCATCGCTGACCCTTGTAATTAATGTATTTCTTGGCCTGAAGTTTTGTTGTTGTGGCCTTCCTCGGCATTGCCTTTGTCTTGTTGCTCCTGCATTTCTAAATTAATATAATTATTATGAGTATGAATTTTAGTTAGCATACCTGATTGTGTTGGCTCCTTTTGCATGTTGTCTTTGGCTCCTTTATATTGAGGTGAGACAGGTCTCCATGCAGCCTTGGGGTTGGGTTGTTCCTGAATTTTGTTTTGCTTTCTTTTATGAGTCTGCCATTTTTCTTCTTGTTCAAATAATTCCTGCTCATGTTGATTTTGTATATGAGTCTCCCTCTTTTTAATTGGATGCTGCTGAACTTGTGAACTTGTAGTTGCCCATGATATATCACTGTCATGAACCTGTATGATTTTAGTGTCTCCTTTCTCTTGCTCACCCTTAGTCTTGTTCCTTTTTTCAGCTTCCATTTCTTTCCTTTTTTTCAAGTCCTCATCTCTTATTTTGATAGTACAAACATTATCCATATGCCCTTGGTGTTTGCAATACATACAATACTCCGGGATTCCGTCATATTGAACTTTTTTCCACCTTCCTTTGTTTGGGTTAGAATTCTTAAATCCCACCCAAACATGGGAGGTCTTTTGTTGGTAAGATCAATTTGAATCTTCACCCTGGCCATGCTGCCTCTAGTCTTCTGAGAGAAAGGTGAGTTAAGATATAAAACCTTACCAATGGGGCTCAAAATAGTCGTCAAGAGGACCTTGTTATAATAATGCCATGGGAGTTCAGGTAAGGCTACCCATATGGGGACTATAGGGGTTTCTTCTTCCGGTGTAAATTCAGGAATCCATGCTTGGATCCTCATCAATTGACCTTCTATACTCATTCTTTGTTTAGTTCAAATCGTAACATAATCAAACTCATTATCAAGATCAGTATACACATGTCTAGAGTTATCATTATCAAGATCAATATACACATGTCTAGAGTTATAATGAGTTATTTTTACTCCCTCAGTTAGCTAAGTCTGAAGGGTAAAACTTTTCCTAATGATCTCCATTATGGGCATGATGTTGGTGAATTTGCCCACTAAGGTGTGTTTACAGCTTTCAACACGTTTAATATTATAATCATCCTCTTCTAACCGTACTACAGGCAGCCCCTGTCTTGTGGTAAATACAGGACTATCCAACACAATAGGGATTTCATTCTTGGACTAGTTATATCGTAGATAAGCAGCAAAGGATTGGACAATAGTGAAAGGCACAGGTTTAGGAACTATGTCCTGTTTAACATTATTATGGGCCTGACCAAGTTGCTGATTGTTTGGTTGTTTCACATTGCCTTGAGTTATATTATTGTTATCTTGGTGAGTAGCATTTCTATTCCTCTGAAGATTAGGATTATACCTAGTATAATTGTTGGAGATCTTAGGGAAGTTGTTCTAATAAACCATGTTGGCTCTATCGTTGCCCTGTTGAAGTCCATTTGTTCCTCCCTGTTGATTTATGTCCTTATTCTGATCCTTTTGGCCCTCTTTGTCTTTTTGAACCTGCTTGTTTACCTATTTCAACAATTCAACAGTTCTATTGATTTGCTCATTTACCACATTGTGTAAATGAGCCTCAGTGTTAGTAGCATCAGATTGACTAATATTTTTCCTAATTGGTATACCTGACTGCCCTTCTTTGCCTTTAGCCTGTTGCCTTTGACCTGTTTGTTCATTCATTTGTTGCTAATCATGCCCAGATTTTTCATTTGGCTTGTCCTATTTTGATGTGTCCTGTATTACACAAGGAATAGAAGTTGGAGTTAGGCTCATTGAGTTACCTTTTAATTCCAAAGGAAAAATTCAAAGATTTATCTTCTTCAGATAAATTTTCTAAAGTTTGTTGTTGTGTGATCTAATCTTTGGCCTATTGCTCATTTAAATTCATTGGCTGCATTGAATTGATTTCCTCATACATTGTTCTTGCCCCTGCAGGATGAGTTACACCCAAATGGATGTTGTGTCCTGTAGAAGTAACTGGGAATGAAACAGTCCCTTCCATGTCCTGATCATAGGGTTTAGGATTTAAGGTGTAGGATTTAGGGTTTAGGGTTAGGGTTTAGGCTTAAGGGTTTTGGGTTTAGGGTTTAAGATTTATGGTTTGGGATTTAAGGTTTAGGGTTTGGGTTTAGGGTTTAGGGCTTAGGATTAATGGTTATGGGCTATGGTTTAGGGTTTAAGATTTAGATTTTTTTATATATATATTTGAACGACTCTTGAGGGTGTCAGGGGCTGAGCAACACCCCCAGGCCTTATCATATATAAAATTCAAAATATACAAGGAGGGGGACATAGACCGTGTCTCTAATCCTAAGGTGGGTCAAGAGTCGACCTACCTACTAAGGTTAGTCGACTCAACCCTATACAATAAGATGTAATATTAAACTAAGCACCTAGAGAGGATTCCTCTCTTAATACAAAGTTACTAATAATACATAAATAAGGGAGACTCTCCATTTACACGGAGAGAAAAAAGAACTAGGCATAATCAAACAACTATACCTAACGATATAGCTCATTCGAAAAGAATGTATCACATGAATCCAAGTGCAATAAGTTTAGTAATTATATGCTCTCTAGTTCTGCAAATAAATCCTCTTGCTGCAATTGATAAACACCACCTAGAGCTCCTATTCCTTCGACTTCACTGAAAAGCAAAGCTAATAATGTTATTAGCATTGCCTTCCTTGTTGTCGACTTCAATGATCAACGTGGGTATTTGATCTTTTTCAACTTTTTTCTTCTGAAATTTTGTACTCCCATTTTCTCTAACAGATAGCTCCCTTTTACTGCTGGGCAGTTGTTGAGGAGTATAATAATGTTGTATAATATCATTTTTGTGACTATGTTTAGCCAAAAGGTCTGCTGTATTATTAGCCTCCCCGTAAGTGTGAACACATTGAAAGAATACACATGGGTTAGCAACTAATTCCAATTCCTGTATATACCTGCGTAACCTCCAAGGAGGAATAGACATCTGCGACAGCCACTTGGTTAGTAATTTAGAGTCAACTTCTAACAAGATATTATTGTAACCATGTTGGATGCACCAATTCAAACCATAACAGGCAGCTTGCACCTCAGCTTGATCATTTGTTCCTTCACCAAATGGTATACCAAATGCATAGATAATGTACCCTCTATCATCTCTTAGGATGCCTCCTCCTCCAATTTTTCCAGGATTATATAACGCACTACCATCTGTATTCAATTTATAGCTACTAAGAGGAGGAGTTTTCCACATAACTAATGTAACCTTTGTATCATGTTTACAAAGTTCAATACAATCCACTACTGTTGACCATGTTACTGGAAGCTGAAGGTAAGGAAAACCAGACTTAAGAATTAATAACATATCTTTGAAAATCAGATATTTTACTTTAAGGATACTGGATTTCTTTCCTCCATATTTGGCTGAGCATCTGTTCTTTCATAAATTCCAGCAAATTACTATAGGAAGAGTCTATAAGAGTGTCGTATGAGCTTCATTCTTCCCTTTAATATTCCTCCAGCACATCAGTTGATTAATCAGAGAAGACTGTTGACAATTAATACCCAAACTGCCTGCAAAATATTTCCAAATATGTGCTACAAAATGCCCTTGAATAAAGATATGATCCACTTCATCCCATCCCTGCTTAATATAACAGTAACATCGCACTGGTTCCACTCCAAAATTGGCTAACATTTCATTGGTTGGTATTTTATGTCGTATTGCTCTCCATAATAGAAAAGACATTTTGAATGGTATATATTTATGCCAAATGTGAGAGTTAAGAACAGCAGTGTCTTTTTTACTTCTGCAAATATCCCATGCAAATGTACAAGTAAAATTTCTAGATTCTGTATGTTTCCATACTGCAGTGACTGGAATTCCCTGCACAAACTGAAATTTAGTATCTAAAATGGAAGGAATGAGTAAGGGTGGAACTTGTTGCCTCAGCTTCCTTTCATTCCATTGTCTATTTACTACAAAATGAGCAATTGTAGCATTATTGAGACTTGATATAGAAGTAGTATGATTAGCTAGAGCACCCCCTCCTAGCCAATCATCTCACCAAAAGGAGCAGCTGCCAGAATTGATTTTCCATCCTATATACTCTTCCACTTTACCCTTGTTCTTCATCATATATCTCCACATCAAAGACTGTTCAGTATCCAATTTCTTGGCCACTAGATGAGCTCTTTGACAATATTTGGATTTAAGAAATTGACTCCATAAAGACACCTTTGACCTGAAAGTCCACCATTGTTTGTATTACAGAGAAATGCAAATATCTGATAGTCTTCTTATCCCTAACCCTCCTTCTGTACATGGTAAACTCATGGTATCAAGAGAAGCCCAATGATATTTTCTTTTGTCCTGATCCCTTCCCCAGAAAAAATCTGCAATAATGGTCTCAATGTACTTAATATAGTAGTGTTAGGAGGAGAAATTGCAGCCATAGTACGAATAGGTATAGATTGCAAGGCATGTTTGATCAAAGTAATTCAGCCACCAAAGCTCAAAACCCTTGCCTGCCATCCACAAATCTTTTTGGATACCTTCTCCACTAGATGGGAGCAATAAATTATCTTTGCCTACCAATAGATAAGGGACATCCCAAATAAGTAATAGGACTAGTTTTCTAAGAGAAACTAGTAACTTCATGAATGGTATGTAGAATGTCCTGAGGTGTATTGTCTGGGACCATAAAGTGACTCTTTCCTCTGTTAATAAGTTGTCCTGAAGTCTGTTCATATTCCTTCAAAGTATCCATAATATGTTTCAGGGATTGTCTGTCTGTAGAAGCAAATATAATGATATCATCTGCAAAACTGAAATAATTGATCTGAGGTCCCTTAGGTTCCATAAAGAAACCTTTATAGCTTGGAATCTGATGTAGAGAGTTAAGCATCCTTGTCAATACCTCTGCTCCTAAACTAAATAGGGCAGGGGATAAAAGATCACCTTGCTTAAGCCCTCTAGTAGAGTGAAAGAAACCTTGTCTGTGACCATTAATGATAATAGAGTACCAATTGTTACTCATTATTCTCCAAACTAAGTCAATAAACATTCCCCAAAACCAAATCTCCTTAGGACCAAACATGTAAATGACCAAGACACTCTATCATATGCCTTGGTCATATCAAGTTTGATCACCACATTATTTCCAATCTGTGGTTTTTAAATACTATGAGTAATCTCTTGTGCCAACATGATACTTTATGTTATGCTTCTACCTCTGACAAACCCTGACTGATTGGCTGATAACAATAGGGGCAAAACAGTAGCCAATCGCATGCTCAACACTTTGGAAATAATCTTATTTGTAAAATTACTAAGGCTAATAGGTCTAAGGTCAGTAAATCTGGAAGGCATCTCGGTTTTAGGAAGTAAAACTAGACATGCATGAGACATGAACTTAGGCATAATATGACCATAGAAGAAGGATTGTACAGCAACCAATAAGTCTTCTTCAATTATACTGCAGCAGGCTTGATAAAATTTAACCCCAATACCATCTGGACCAGCTGCTGAATAGGGATTCATAGAAAACACAACCCGTCTGAGATCATCTATAGTAGGCACTGCTTGCAGCATCTCATTCTGATCAGGAGTGATTATTGTTGGAATAAATTGCAGGATTCTTTCATCTATTCTATCATTTTGTCCAGTAAATTGGTGTTGATAATAATCACATGATCCCTGAGCAATTTGTTCCTCACGTTGTATCCACGCCTCATTTTCAATACAAATCTTATGTAGAAATAGTCTCCTCCTCCTACCTCTCATCAAAGCATGAAAGTATTTTGTATTAGCATCTCCTTCCTGAAACCATTATAGTTCTGTCTTTTGTTTAAGGATAGATTCTTCCAATTTCAAATACCTAATGTAAGTCGCATTCATCTGATGTAATTCTTGTCGAAGAGCTTCAGTGTTGTTTGTCATAAGTTCCTCCTCAGATTTCCTAATTGTTTCCTCAAACTCCCTATTGTTGATCTTGGTTTTTTCTCTTTTTTCTCTAATACTGTTCCATGCAGACGAGACAGAAAATAGGCCAGTGGTGTTGAGCTTCCACACTGCCTGATCAGGCAGTTCCTGCTGGAGCTGTAGCTGCATGGATAAAATATGGTGTACCTGGCTCGGAGGAGCTACCCGTAGCACCTTAGGTATGTTCCAATGTCCATCTTCAATAAATTTCGAAACTGAATCATTGTTAAACTTGTTGCTGTTCGAGGTATAATGCGCTAATGGCCCCACTCCTAACCAGTTATCCCACCAAAAGGAACAGGATCCACTTCTGATTTTCCATTGAATATTGCTCTCCACAGTATGTTTATTCTTCATCATCAATCTCCAAGCTTGGGATTCTCCTGTGTCCCATTTTTTACTTATAGGATGGGATCTTTGACAATACTTTGCCCTTAAAAATTCCCCCCAAAGTGTTTGGTTGGATCTAAATGTCCACCATTGCTTGAATTGGAATACTTGACACACATCATTCATAAGTCGAACTCCAATTCCTCCTTCATCATAAGGGAAACTTACGTTTTTCCAAGAGGACCAATGGTATTTTTTCTTGTCATTCCTCCATCCCCAGAAAAAATCAGCCATAATACCTTGAATTTGCTTCATAACAGTGGAGGGTGTGGAGGTAGCTGCAAGAATGTGAATGGGGAGTGATTGTAACACATGCTTAATCAAGGTTACTTTGCCCCCAAAACTCAATAATTTGGACTACCATCCTGCAATTTTGTTCACTACCTTGCTGATCAGTTCCGAGAAATAAATTATCTTAGGCCTGCCAACAAATAAAGGGCATCCTAGATAAGTAAGAGGAGTTTCTTTTTGGTGGAAACCTGTATATTTTTCTATCCTGTCGCAGGTGGTTCTGAAGGCACTAGAGTGCAGCATGAAGTGGCTTTTTGCTTTGTTAATAAGCTGGTCAGATACCCTCTCATAAGTAGCCAATGTATGAATAATGAGCTTAAGAGAGTGCTTCCTCCCAGACGTGAAAATAATAATGTCATCAGCGAAGCTCAGGTGATTAATCTGGGGCCCCCTCCTCTCTAT
This sequence comes from Solanum stenotomum, assembly GCF_019186545.1. Classification (NCBI taxonomy): domain Eukaryota; kingdom Viridiplantae; phylum Streptophyta; class Magnoliopsida; order Solanales; family Solanaceae; genus Solanum; species Solanum stenotomum. The sequence goes on from NC_064286.1 coordinate 19,102,887, forward strand.
ATGGAAGCCATGGTAATGAGGATTATGATGCAATCTGTTCAAGGATCTCGACAGCACCTCAGCACCTAAAATAAATAGGGCAGGGGATAGGGGATCACCCTGCTTTAGGCCTCTAGTGGAGTGGAAAAAACCATGCCTCTTGCCATTAATAATGATAGAATACCAATTGTTTGCCATAATTCTCCACACCATGTCTATGAAGACTTCGTCAAACCCCATCTTTCGAAGGATTAGACAGGTATAAGACCAAGACACCCTGTCGTAGGCTTTTGCCATATCAAGTTTGATCACTACATTGCTTCCAATGGTAGGTTTTTTGATTTGGTGAATAATTTCTTGAGCTAACATAATGTTCTCTGAAATACTCCTTCCCTTAACAAAACCTGACTGATTAGGAGAAATCAGACTAGGCAAGATGGGAGCCAATCTGAGGCACAATAGCTTAGAAATAATTTTGTTTGTGACATTACTCAAGCTAATTGGTCGAAACTCCGATAATTTATTAGGATTACTCACTTTAGGGAGCAAGACTAGGCAAGTATGTGAAAAATACTTAGGAAGCAGGTGGCCACTGAAAAAGGAGTGAATGACTGCCAGCAGGTCCTTGTTTATAATACTCCAGCACTTCTGAAAAAAGCACCCATTCATTCTATCAGGTCCAGCAGCTGAATTGGGATTCAAGGATTGGACCACCTCTTTCAGCTCATCCAAAGTTGGTAACTCCTTCATCCTATCATTTTGCTCCTGCGTAATAATTCTGGGAATGCACTCCATGGGGATTTCATCAATACGCTTCTCCTCTCCTGTAAAGATGTTCTGGAAATGCTCACAGGCAGCCTGTGCAATGTGATCATCACCCTGTACCCATTCATCATTGTCCTTGAGGATTTTGTGGATAAACAACCTTCTCCTTCTTCCTCTAATCAAAGCATGAAAGTAATTAGAGTTACCATCACCCTCTTTAAACCACTGTAGCTGAGTCTTTTGTTTAAGAATAGAATATTCCAACTTCATGAATTTGATATATTCAGCATTAATACCATGAAGTTTTGTTCTCTGTTCTTCAGTATTGTTGTGAATAAGGTCCTCTTCTGCCAGCCTGACTCTTTCCTCAAAATCTCTGACCTTTGCATAAATGTCCCCAAACTACATTTTAGACCAAGCACTGAGAGTAGAGGCAAGTCTCTTCATTTTCAGATGGAAGGTCCACATGGGGTGTCCTTTGTAGGCCTGTTCCAGCAGTTGGTAACTGTCTCTGCAAATGCAGGTTGATCAGCCCAGCAATTAAGAAATCTAAAATATTTAATGTGATTCTCTGGTCTAACCGTCATTTCCATCAGGAGTGGGCAGTGGTCAGACCCCACAGAGGGTAGGTGGGTAATGTTAGTGTGAGGCATGATTTGCAACCACCTATCATTAACCATAGCTCTGTCCAACCTTTTCCAAATTCTGAAATTTATCCCCCTTTGATTAGACCAAGTGAATTTAGGCCCATTAAACCCCAAGTCCATGAGTCCACAAGCTTCAATGACTCCAATGAATTCAATACTTTTTCTCATATTGTAAGGAATGCCTCCCAGCTTTTCATCAGTATCTGTTATAACATTGAAATCTCCAACAGTGTACCAAGGGGTGGCATTTCTATTATCTGCATAATGAAGTAACCTGTACCAAAGGGGCCTTCTGAGATAATCTTTGCATTTGGCATACACAAAGGTCTTGATGTAAGTTTCAGGAGCTTCAGTGTGGTTGATTTCACAAGTAATCTGTTGGTCATCAGTTTCCAGAACCTTGCAAGCTATATCATTTATCCAAAATAACCAAATTTTACCATTGACATTACTAATAGCATTATCCATGGCAAGCATACTTTTAAACATGTTTATATGGGCTTGGTCTGAGAAAGGTTCCAAAGTGGCAATCATAGATACATGATGTATGTTTTTGAGATTCTTGAGTCTTTCTATAACACCTTGGGTATTGATACCTCGCACATTCCATATAATTGTACTAATCATTGGGATGATTTCGAGGTAAAAAGTCTAGTGTTTGGTCTCCCTGCTGTTACAGGAGTGGTTGAGGATGATTTTTTGAGAGGTAATCTTTCCAAATGCAGGCCTCTGGGAGAAAGTCCCTGTTTGTTGGTAACTTGTTGCAGCTCCTTGTCAAATTCTGTATCATTGTTGGGGCTAAACGCTTTGATGAAGAGTTCACTAGTCTCATCATCTTCATCGTGTGCATTGTCAAGTGGATTATGTTCTTCTATTTCATCTTCAGAAATTTCCACCTCATACTCATCTCTTACAGTCACTTTGGCCTGATCAGGAGGTTTTCCCGGAGTGGGGGTGCTGTATTGGGCTCTGAGAGGAATCACATCCATAACTTGCTCCACCATGATGAATTTTTTACAAGGGTTTATTCCTTCCTCATTATTGCCATTTTGAGTCTGTTCTTGGTGATGTTGCTCAGCTTGCTTCTTCTTAATAGCTTCCCTCTTCTTCTTGCTTGGCTTATTCTTCCTCTTGGGGGTTTCCACCTGTTTACTGTAGCTTGCTTTGTTTCCCATATCCTTTGCCATCGAGCCCTTGGGCTGATTATCCTCTTTCCTACTGATATGTACCTGCTGACTTCCTTCAGTACTGTGTTGTACCTGTTTTTGATGCTGTTGGGCAACACTTGTAGTGGTCGCAGGGGCTGGAAGGTCATTCCTAGGGTCAGCCATTTGGTTCTCATGCAAAACATGAGACATTTCCCTCCCCTTAGGTACCCCTTCCTGCAAGTTAGTGTTTTTCTCCTCTACTACCACCCTCCCTCCGAAAACTTCAGCAGCTACAAACAGGGGGGTTGCAGGGGATGGGACCTCATTTTCAACACCAAAATTCTCAACATCAACAATCACAAGGGATGGGGGTATAGGAATCTGATCACCAGATTCCTCAATTTCGATCACAGGAGTTTTAGAATTCATACCTGTTTTCTGGATAGTCTGTTGAGTGTGAGCTGTTTGGACTTGCTGCGTCTGCACCTGAGAATTTTGAGTCTTACATGGATCCTGATTTTGTTGGTTATTGTTGTTTTTCTTCCTGGTTTGTATTTGCCATTGTTCCTCTTTGTGTGTGACAGCAACTTCAGTTGGCCTGCTAGCATTGTTTTGCCTATTCGATTGAAACTTTTCCATACTTTCCTCATGCTGCTGATTATTTTTTGAGTTCAGGTTTGGCGGTTTCTCATAACCTTTCTTGTTTGCTTCCAGCTCCTTCCTTTGTTTTATTACTTCATCCCTTTCCTTCACTGGACATTCTCCAAGAACATGGCCCTGGTGCTTACAGTATAGACAATAAGAGGGAACATCTTCAAATTCTATGATTTGCCACTTACCTAGAGAGGGATCTTTTTCCGCGAAGCCTAGCCACACATGTTGAGGTCTTTCTTTAGTGATGTCTATTTGGACTCTTACTTTTGCCACACTGCCCCTGGTTTTTTGCATAGTTGCAGAGTCCAGATATAAGGCCTTACCAATTGGGGACAGCAATGGAGTGAGGATGTCCATATAATAGCAATGCCATGGGAGCTCGGGTAGGGTGATCCAGATTGGCATGATAGGAGTTTCCTCAGCAGGTTTAAATGTAGGAGTCCACACCTGTAGCTTCATAGGATGGCCTGCAATGAACATCTTCTGTTTTGTCCAGACTGAAATATGATCAGCCTCATTATCCAAATCGATATAAATATGCCTTGAGTTGAAATGTTCAATCTTAACCCCTCCAGTGAGCTGAGTTTGAGCAACGAAACTCTTTCTAATGACCTCCATCTTGGGCATAGCATTAGTAAATTTACCTACCAGAGTGTATTTACATCTTCCCGGCATTTTTTGCATGAAATCCTCTTCATGAAAAGTTATAGAGGGGTATCCTTATCTAGTAGTAATGATAGGGGAGATTATGTCCATGGGGACAGAATTTTTGGTTTGGATGGCTTTGAGTCTAGTAGCTAAGGATTGGAAGATGGTGGGGGGGGAAGGATCCGGGATTTGGTGATTAGCATTTTTTATAAAGGTGCTATTAACAAGAGGTTTATGTTTGAGGGAAAGCATGGACTCTATCGAGCAAAAAGGAGCAAAAGAAGCTAAAAGAATGAAGAAATGAAGATCTGTAAATCGCCGAACCCATTCGGCGAATTGCCAATAGATCGCATATTCGCCTTTTGTTCCAGTGTGCTGAGCCCTGAAGGAAAGGAGCAAATCGGCAATGAAAAGAGCAGTCGGCGTATCATCGAGTGACTCCGCGAAGTAGTGCTACATGGCCCAATTATCCAGGACACAAAGATATTGAAGGCAAATGATGAAAGACGACGAAGTAGACCAAAGGGCGGATCGCCGAATGCATCAGCGATTCCCAGTAACGTCACTGAAAGATCCTTCGGAGCATATTTTCTGAAAACTATAAATACTAGTTCAGTTTTATTCTTAGGGGAGAATGTTACCTTATTTTATCTTGTTTTTAGATTATTAAGTTTGAGACAGAGTTTTGCTAACATTCTCTCTAAGTGTTGGAGAGCATTTTGAAGAACTTGGATCTTTCAAAGGGTTTCAAATTCAAGGAATTGGACTTGGGTCTCTTGGGTTCTCCACTCTTGGCTTGTTTTAAGACTTAATCTTGCATACCCATTGATGGAATTGATATTGGTATACGTCTTTATCTCTTTTACATGCGTAGCTAAAACGCCAATTCTTGGGGTGTGATTTTGTGAATATGGGTTAGATTAGTTATTGGGTCTTGCTTGCTGATAGTCTATTTGTAGTTTAAATGTGATTTCGTTTAGTGATTGTGGATGAATTTAGTGAATTTGTAGTTGCAAATACAAGTTTATTCAAGTGTTTTCGGCTTGCAAGAGAGAGAAGTCATAAAACTAAGACCACTAAATTGATGGCCAGTGTGAGTGGGTCGATATGAGGTTTAGCTCGAGAGAGTGAACCTTAGTTCCATGTCCACACACTCAGCTCGAGGGAGTGAGTGGGTTAAGGTGGAGGTTGTTCTTCATGCGACAAGTGGGTTTCCGAGAGGAACGCATTTGAAACGGGGTAAGTTGCTCGAGAGAGAGCTTAACCCCCTTAAAGTCTAGCCTAGTCACAAATACTGAATGAATTTAATATCAAAAGCATGTACCCAATGATTTTAGTCTATCTCATATTCTTATCACATCCCAAGAATCCCATCTCCATACTTGTATTTTTCCTTATTCTCACTGTTTTGGTTGTTTCTTGCTTACAAACCCCCATTTCATATTTGACGCTTGTGTCACCCTTTTTAATTTGTGATGTTTTCATTCACCAAAGTCTTTAGCTACGAATAGCTTTAGCACTTTTGCCATTAACCACTAATTCTTACGCCACTCTCTTGGGACTCGACCCCAACCCTTGGTTGGGTTACTAAACTATTGTACGATCATAGAAACTTGCATCAGAAGTTGTGTCTTGATTCCGCAAACATCAATCTCCCATGGAGCTTACTCTCAAGTGCATCATTGTTGGATTTGATAAACATATTGGTGATAATTATGATAGGATATTTGCCCGGTCCATGGAGATATTTGTAACACCTCAGATTTTAGAAGAATAGAAAATGCAATTTCTGGGTTTTAGGTGTGACCTACGGCTCCCACCTACGGTTGGTAAGAGCACTTATGGGTCATAGGTGGCATGCGGAAGTGACAAGGAAAAAAGAAGTAAATTTTTTGGAAGTTTTTAGGACCTACGGTGGCCATGCACGGTCTGTAGGTAGACCTACCAACCGTACATGGGCCGCTTAGTTTGAAGGTCTAAAAACAAGTCCCTGAACCACACCTACGGTTGACCAGGACGATCCGTAGAAGGACCTACAGACTATAGGTCTGAACCATCAGTGAAGGTTCGGCAATTTTATTTTAAGGGCTTTTGGGTAATTTCATAATTGATTTAACTCTACCCTTGGCCCTATATAAACGTTTTTAACCCCCAAATTACCTAATTGAACTCATTATCCTAAAATCCCAGAAGTTAACCAAGTTCTTCCCCCAAAATTTCTCTCTCTAAAGGTTGAAGAAGAAGTCTAGGATTTCAGGATCAAGTCTCCAAATTCACCATTGATTGGGGGTTTTTGACATCAAGATATGATAGTATTCACCTATGGAGTTCTTTCCTCCGTACGGTTCCTAAATTCTCCAATATTACAAGGTAGAGTTCTCCAATTGAAATTAGGGTTTTATTAATAATCTCATGGGTTGCTCTCAATTGTGATCCAATTGATTGTTTTATGTATTTTTATGCATGAATTGAGATAACTACATGTTTTTAACTTCAATTCAATTGAACCCATGCATGATCCATAATTTTCTAGATTTTGATCATATGATGAAGCTTTTGAAATATGAAAGATGAATTTATGAAGATATGCATGTTTCTTTATGAATTGTTGTTGTGAAAGGATTTCTCACATATTAAGTTATTGTGAATGGATTTTCTCACATAAATGATTCATAAGGTTGAAAGGTTTTCTCACCTAGGATTGGCTATTCTCAATACAACAAATTTGGCCTATGGCAACACTAATTCTAGAGAACGCTTAAAAAGTGTTGCAAAAAGTATCTAAGAGCACACTTTTAAAGTGTGACCTTTATATCCAGCTTTTGGCGACAAAAATATTGGCAACACTTTGAAAGTGTGCTTTTTAAAGTTATACGCTACACTTATTAAGCGTTGCCAAATCATAGAGCAATTGTCAACACTTATTTATATATATAGTCACACTTTAAATTGTGCTATATTTATAAGTCAAAAAACAACTCTTTATAAGTGTGTCGTATTAATTCTTATAAAAAAAAATTGCAATTAGAGTCCCTCCCCCCCCCCCCCCCCCCCCCAATATAATTTTCCACCAATTTCTAAAAAATAAGACTACTATGGGATATAGTATCATTTTTTGCTAAAATTATAAGATTCCTCCGTAAACGACTGAAAATCAATTTCTCCGGCGCCGTCCAAGGCCTATAAAATCAGAAGTTCCTCGCATTAGCAAATTCTTTCCAACTTCCAAAAGAGGCTGCTAACTCACAATATATTATCATCCAACATCAAGGAAGTCGCGAATGGATTTCTGTTGAAGATCGAGGTTGTGAAATGGGTAGAGAGGGAGGTTGATTTTAATATTGATTTTCTCAAGAACATGTTCCTTAAGGTTGAATGGAAGGAACTGGTGGAAGCTTCTAGAACTATGGGTTACGCCGAACTGCCTGAAATATTGATGTTGCTCTGTTCGACTTAGATGATTTTGTTTAGAAGTTTCATCATGCCCTTCTTGAGCTTCATCTTGAAGAGGGTGCCTTGGTTTGTCCAGAGACTGGCCGGAAATTTCCTTTCAATAAAGGCATTCCCAATATGCTTCTTCATGAAGACGAGATCTGATTAGTTTTTTTTTTCTTTTTTGGATAATGATGTGTTTTGGTTTGGAAAAGGGGATTAGGGTTCTTGATAATAGGGTTTAAGGGGTTTGTTATGATATACCATTTTGATTGTAATGCTATTATTGGAAGACATTGTCGATATTAAGGAGTAATTACTAGAAAAAAATAGAAACAGAGACCTAAATTTCATTCTTAAAGAATTTTACTCCATCTCTTCAGCTAAGTGCCCTTTCTAGATTCTACTCTCTTATGTGATTAGTCAATTTATGACCTAGAAATTTCATTCATGCTAACCCTTAAGCTATCTGTTTGGTTGAAAAATATTTTGGGATTTTGATTTTTTCAGGAAATGGAAAGAAAACAAGGTTTCTTCTCGGCATATAAGGAAGAGGTGGTGTGTGGGTTATCGTCGGAAGGTCTTGAACGAAGAGTCCATTGAGAAGTGGGTCATCCATTACTAGTTTGCTTCGGAGCAAGAAGATCTTGCTTCATCAACTTCGTTTCAGGTAGGATTTTGGTATTTCTCACAAGTTTGAGAAATTTCTGAAATTTTCACACGTTCACAACCTTCTATGATAGTGTATGTGTGTGTGAAAGAAGAATTGTTCTTAGTATGAATTTTTGAAGGAGAATTGGAGCTTCGAGTTAAATCTCTTCGAGTTTTTAATAAATTTTGATATATTTATATATATGATCTGTTAAGTAATTTCTATTTCTACTTGTTTCAAATTTTGTAGAATTGAAGCTGAAATTAAGAATCAATATTTTCAATTCGTGTTCTACTGGTTTCTAAGTATTGTAATTGAATTTTTTTTATGAACTTTGCTAATTGTTACAGGTGCTTTATGTTTTTGTCTTTAAATGGTTTGATTGTTTTTTTTTTTTGGCATTTGGGAGTAATTAGTATGATTTGTTTGAAATGAGGGAAGAACTGTCAGAAAATTAAATCGTATTCATTGTTACAAATTTGTTTATACACTTGTGCAATCATATCTAGAAATGTTTGGCTACTCGAGTGAACTGAAAATCATCTTATTGCTACTTTTCAGTTATGTGGTTAGTGAGGATTTCACTTGAGTATATAGTTTCTTGGCGAGTTTCTTGATTATAATAGGTTATTTCTGTAGGTATTTTAAGGAATTCAAGGTTGTTCTACAAGTTATAGCTACAATTTCTCATGTTTCTTGAAGTTGCGATACAATTCAATTTTTTATGTTTTTGAGCTGAGCTTCTTCTGATTGTCGTTATGCAATCTGAATACAAAAGAGAATTTTGCAGCTGAATGTTGTTTTTATTTTCTTTGTAGATTGATTTAGTTAAGAAGTATTTGCGATAAAACATGTATTTTGTTGTTGCTCTAATCCTGCTATGGTTGCAGACCAACACCCAACTCAAACGAAGTGATGTGCCAACTATACATAAATGTATTTAACTTATTGTATTTTACGGACGATTACCATCAGTAACATTTAGGTAACCTCTTATTGTTGCATTTCTTTTGTATCCTAGGTACTTTCCTTTTGAATCGAGAGTTTTTCAGTCTCTGACTTACGAAGGTAGAGGTAAGATCTATTTACATCCTACCCTTCAAAGATCCCAGTTGGAAGACTGCAAAAAGTATGTTATTGTTAACATTTTAGGTAACCCGAAATGTACAAAAACTAATTAATGCATGTTGTTTCTTGTCATTCTTGAATAGGCCAAAATCTACACATGCAATTAATAGATGTACCTTCTTGTCATTCTTAAATAGGTTTGATATGTTTGATAAACTAGTCTAGGGTTTCAGGATCAAGTCTCCAAATTTACCATTGATTGGGGGTTTTTGACATCAAGGTATGATAGTATTCATCTGTGGAGTTCTTTCCTCCATAAGGTTCCTAAATTCTCCAATATTACAAGTTAGAGTTCTCCAATTGAAATTAGGATTTTATTCAATTTCATGGGTTGCTCTCAATTATAATCCAATTGATTGTTTTATGTATTTTTATGCATGAATTGAGATAACTACATGTTTTTAAGTTCAATGCAATCGAACCCATGCATGATCCATAATTTCCTGGATTTTGATTATATGATGAAGCTTTTGAAATATGAAAGATGAATTTATGAAGATATGCATGTTTCTTTATGAATTGTTGTTGTGAAAGGATTTCTCACATATGAAGTTATTGTGAAAGGATTTGCTCACATAAATGATTCATTAACGTTGAAAGGTTTTCTCACCTAGGATTGGCTCTAATGAATTCTAGCTTTGATTGGCTACTTCATGTGCCCTTCCATGGATAATAAGATAAGTTAAGATTAATGACTATTCCATGGGATTTATGCTTAATTAGCACCGAGAGGATATCAAGATGGAAGTTCTCCCATAGTTGAGGTTGGGTTTCTAGTAGCAATCTCCCTATCACATAACTATGTGTCACCATAGGTTGTCTTAGATAGAGATTAGCTAGTGGATCCACCTAGGCTAGAAGTTTATGGTTCTTACCTTGGCAAGTAAGGACATCTCTTTTTGATGTGGAATAGACATTCTTTTCGATGTGGAATAGACACTAGATTCCATGTTATAGCTCACATGGTCTATGTCAGTTAATGGCAAACATCCCACAAGAATGAACTAAGGTTACTTCTAGAAGTATCTCAAATGTGTTTTAAAGATGTTTAGCTTGCATTGACCATGATTTCGACTTATGTCTTCTAACATGTTATTTTATGATTTAGCTTGATCATTGCATGTCATATAAAGTCCCTTTTAGCAAGATTTCATAACTCTTTATGCATTGTTATCATAAAGGTGCATTCCATGTATTAATGCATACTTGTGCCTACATTGTTTCACTAATGTAGGGTCCGACGCTTCCATTCCGCACACTCGTGACCAGTGATCCCATATAGACATTGAAGATTGATGAGTCGTCATGTTCCGAGGACCAAGATTCTTTATTGCTTTCAAATCTTTTCTTTTCATATTGTGATGTATGGGTTACGTCTCAATCACTTTCCAATAGTGGAAAGTGGCTTTGAGACTTATGTTAGACTTCCGTTTTTGATGAAACTCTTTATGATTCAAATATGTCTTTTGAACTCTTTAAGATTCTATTATCTTGTATGTGTATGCTAAGTGGCTTGTATTGGGTCTCTCGAGGTCCTATATGCCATGTTACGACTGGATGTACTTTGGGTCGTGACAATATTAAAAACTTATAGGGAGATTGTTATACTTAACAGTGATTAGACCTGATATCAGCTTTGTTGTTCAGTGTCTTAGTCAATTGATGCAACATCCCAAGGCTTCACACATGAAAGCTTCTATTAGGATTGTCAGATATCTATTAATTGGGTATTTACTCTAAACAACTTGTTCCCCAACACCAAAAGATGTCTAACAGGATATTTGGTCAAGTTTGGTGATTCTTTGATATCTTGAAAATATAAGGAGGTAACTATATCAAGGAGCTCAACAGAGGCTTAATAGGAGCTAAGCACCTACAGTTGGTGAGTTCAAAGAATTATTTGTTTGTCCTTGTGAATTGTCATAGCAAGTCTGCTATGCAGAACTGCAATTGCTGCTAATCATCCATTTCATATAGATATTGATTGTCATTTTATCCGAGATAAGACTCAACAGTCTACTAATTCCATCATATTTGTCCTCTACTTACCTACTAGCAGACACTCACCAACACACGCATTTTTTGTCCAAGCTAGGACTGAAAAATATTCTCAATGTGCCTAGCTTGAGATAAATGCAGACTAACTACTTAAACTTGTTAGTTGTTTAATAATTAAGTGCTAAGCTGTTAAGAGTTAGTTTTAGACTCTACTGACTATTGTGGTTAGGTGGAAGTTAGCTTACATAGCACTTGTCATTCAACAAAATAAAATACCTTTCCTACTTGTGCAAATATCTGAGTCGGTTTGTGAGCTTTCCGCCATTTTCTCTTCTTTCATCAATGGCATGGAACTTGACATATTTATCTCTTACTATACAGTGACATAAAAGCTGTAGACAAATTAGCTTAACAATGCCCAGGTTCTTTATGATAAAATTGAGCACCAAATTTTGAAAGCTTAATTTAAGAGCTCAAATAGACTTCTCAATGCAATACATATATCACCTCCCTGTGCCACCATCAAGAATAAAATGTTTGCCGCCTATACGAATGGAACCGTCATGATGAACAACGTCTTGATTGCCATGGAATTTACGGGGTGACTTTTCATAGCATTGTGCCTTTAACAACTTAAAAGGCAAAGTCAACCGACTACATCTTTAGTCTTCAAGTGCTGCAATCTCATACCTAACTTCTTCCAAATGTTCATTTATTGCCGTCACTGCATCTTGAACACCATTGATAGCCTCCTTGAGAGCATTATCAAATTCTGCATCAGCTTCTGCTTCTTCAGTGCCTGAAGCTTCGGTTATCTTCTGGATATGCACGCATTCATGTCCAGTTGGCTTACTAAATCTACAATTTTCATGACTCACCAGACGCTCCGAGGGGCGGCCAGCTCTTTTCAAGACTTGTATTGTGGCGGTCTGCCAGACAAATTGTGACAAAACATCAAGCAAAGTCATAAAAAGAAATGGAAGCTTGCCATGTGTCTCACGTACATAGACAACATACATAGCAGCACTCTGAACATCAAATATTTGGACTAATTCTTGAAACTAGGATACATAAGAAGAGGGAAGTTAATCATGGGAAGATAGTTTGGGCATGGATTCTGGAGAAGATAAAATTATACCCAGTTCCCACGTTCAGATTTATATAGAACTCTTCCCTTTTTTAGTTTGTTGCTAAGAGATCGACACCTTTCTACATTTAGAAACACAAACTATTACAGTTCCATTTTCCCCTTAAAGTGATCCTCCTAAAGGAAGTGTGACACAACAAGTTTAAGATCATTAGATCCTTAAGGGTACTTTTCGTTGTCATATACATTTTAGGTAATCTATCACAAGTCAGTCTTTCTTTCTTAAAGTCGTGTCCAGCCAAACACCGCCATAGAAAATAAACATAGTAGTTCTTAGAAGTCTAAATGCATGTGCATTACCGCCATTATAATGTTCTTAACAACACATCTATTATCATTCTCATCATGCTTATTAATTGAAGCTACCATTAGCTTCGGCTTTATTTTCTGGAAAATATTTTTTAAAATTTTCTGGATAACTTTCTGAAACTTTTTGCTTTGGTCAGAGCTAGGCTACTAAAAATTGATTACCAAAAGAAATCTAATCCCTGTAACTGAGGACACTCAGTGATGCAAAGCATTTACAAGAAGAGAAAGCTCTCATTCAAGTTTGTCGCCTAATTGTACAACTATGATTACAGATATACAACTTCCTTTAATTTGGTATTTGATTACAAATACAACAGTTAAGACGGTGAAAATTTCGAACATCAAAGAAACAAGCACAGCTGATGTGTTATGTTATTTTCTAAACTCTAACCTCCACAAAGAAAGTAACTTAAGATATACATAGTCTAAGCGCAATTATATCTTGGCTATTTTCTGTCAAACTCCTAATTTGTAATATGATTACAGATACAATACGTTTTCTATTCGGTATTTGAATACAAATATAACACGTTTTCTATTCGGTATTTGATTACAAAAATAACATGTTTCAAACATCAACAAAACTAGCACAGGCTAATGTTATGCTATTTTCCAAACTCCAACCTCTACGGATAATGAAGAATATGTAACTTAAGATGCACACAGTCTAAACAGTTAAATCACAGTTAGTTTTGCTCAAACTTCTCTTTAGTAGATAATCCACAAACATATACCAAATTTTCTTGTTGAGAACAAAATTATGATGTGAGTTCAAGTATGAAAAGAAATGTCCATTACAAGTTTTGGGATAGAGAATTGTAGAGTAATTTTCTCAGGATTATGAAAGGTAGCTATGTAAGAAAGGTAACAATGTAAGGTCAATGAATAAAGTTGCTAAAATTAAGTTGAAGTTGCGGCATAGAAGCTTAGAGCCTGTTTGGGTTGGCTTTTGATTTTGACTTATAAGCCAAAAGCCATAAGTTAGAAATTCTAACTTAGGACTTTTGGCTTATATTTATCATTTTAGCTTACAACCCGGTTCATATAAGCACTTTTTTTAATTTAACCTAAGCACTACAAAAGTGCTTAAAAGCTATTTTGGCTTAAAAGAATTTAAAATAAGACAATCCAAACATTCTCCTAGTCTGGACCACATTTACAGATTGGAAGTCAAGTCCTGATTGACCTTTGAACTGAATGAGGTACTGTGATATTCTTTAAATACTGTGATGTGCGATATCAAGAAAATAAGTCATACAAATAAATGATCTTCAGGCCCCCAAGGCCTAGCTTGAGTGGCAAAAGGTGGAGGATTTGTGGCTTAGGTCGCAAGATCAAGCCCCACATCATGCAAAGCGAAGCCCGATATTTAAGTGGAGAAAGGTAGAGGGGCGGGCCCATTATCCATTGAGTTTAAAAGGTTGTGATTGGTTCAACGGGCGGGTCACTAACGGATTTCTCGGTTATCAAAAAGAAATTATCTTCAGAGAAATCCATCACACTATTATGAAACCTTTAGATGACTTAAACAATGATGTGCACGCACACACACAAAAGGAGAATAATGAGGTTTCACCCTAACTGTTTTTGTTTTCATCAGCATGAATTTATTGAAATGCAACAAATTTGGGGTTTTAGGGGTGAAGGGAATGCAAGAGTATCCAAACCATATTCTGTCCAGTAACAAGAAGAGCCAGAACTTGTTCGATAAATATCTTCACCCCCACCCCACCCCTATTTTAATAACGTTAACAACTATCCCCTTATCGTAATCTCTTATCCTTGAAATACACTTCAACGTTTATAAAGCCCTTGAAATACAGTACATGTTCCTTTCCTGTTTGGAATCAGGCCTGTCTGTACCAGCCTATTCCATTTATCAGTCTCCCTGCCAACTTTAGTTTAAGATATTTGCCTTATCATCATCCAATTGCAAAGGTAAGCACTCTGGCAATATGTTTCAGACAGATCCTCAAACTACAATTTAATTTAAAATGGGGTACTCAAGAATTGCTTCCAATTATCAAATGCTAACTTTTGTAGGTGGTCATAAGCTTTTCATCTCCATCACCTTTTTACTGGGATAGATAATAAACAAGTCCACCAACGTTATGACTAAAAAAAATTAAATGGGACCAGTCTTTCTCATATCAAACAAATGCTTTAAATATATGGATATTAATCACTGGTCATGAAACCTAAACAAGCTATTCGAACCAAATAAGCAACAAATGTACCAACATGAGCATAAAAAGAAATTGAGGGTTAAGCAAGGGGAGGAGGCAGCATATAATGAGGGGGTTCGGACCCCCTCGGGGAAAAATATTACTATTTATACATGGTTAAAATTATTTTTTAGGTATGTATAATAGATGTCGAACCCCCTTCCACTAGTTCGTGTGTTTACTTCTCAGATTTTGAACCCCCTTGTTAAAATTTCTGGCTCTGCCACTGGGTTAAGCCATGCAGCCATGCATGGCAAAATAATTCAAGATCAGGACATGTTTACCGTTTGAGCATTAAGCATGTAATAAAAGCTGTTTCGAATACTTAGTTACACAATCCAACTTTACGGGTGATTATTAAGAACCCCCTATTTTTGTCCAAAGTGAATTTAATACCCCCTAACAGGTGTTCTGGAAAAAGATGTGCTATCATTTGTCTTAAATCGCGTGAGAAGAGAAAATACCAAAAGCAGCCAAACTCATATACTTGTCATCTTCTTATTGGTTTTTTTAAAAAAAAGTAACTGTACTTAATTAGTTTTTATAACATTTTTCATTTTAGGTTTTTTTTATTCTTTTTCCATTTTTTTATTTTGTTCTTTATTCTTCTTTCTTGTTTGTCTTCTTCCCAATCACCTTTCTTCCCTAAACAGACAAACATATCTTTCTTTCTCCACTCCCTTAATACCACTATTAATTTCAATTCTACCTTCACTCAGAGATATATTACATTCTCTTTCACCATAGTTAATGTAGTTTTCGGGAACATAATATTGAGGAACAATAGGTGATAAATTATTGGTCAAAATATATTATCCTCCTCCTTACACTATGTTTTCGTAGAGAAATTTGTTGGTGAATTTAGTATTAGGGTCTATTTGGAAAGCCACTAGATAATTAGAATTGGCATATTTACTAGGGTAGTAATTACACATCCTAGTAATTACAACGTAGTCAAGCTAGGGGACAAAGGCTCCGACTTCAATCAAGTGAAGTGCATAAGGATGAGGAAGGCAAGGTGTTGGTGGAAGAAACCTCCATTTAGTAAAGATGACAAGCTTACTTCCACAAACTCCTGAAAGGAGAAGGGAACAAAAACATTGTATTGGGTGAGTTGGCGTACTTTGAAAGACTTCGGGCACTATAGGTATTTTAGGGTTAAGGAGGTTATACATGCTATTAGTAGGATGAATAGAGCAAGAGCGACCAAACCTGATGGGATTTCGGTGGAATTTTGGAAGTGCATAGAGAAGCCAGGTATGAAGTTGTTAACTAGGTTGTTTAATGCAATTTTTAAGACCGCAAAAATGCCTGACAAATAGAGATGTAGTACAATGGTTCCATTGTACAAGTGATATCCAAAATTGTAACAATTATAGGGGTATAAAATTGTTAAGTCACACTATGAAGGTTTGGGAGAGAGTCGGGGAGAAGACTGTGAGGAGAGGGGTGTCCATTTCCAAGAATGAACTTGGATTCATGCTGAGACAATCGACTGCTGAAGCATTCATCTTGTGCGGAGACTAGTGGAGAAATATAGGGAAAGAAAGAGAGACCTACATATGGTGTTTAGTTACCTTGAAAAAGTCTATGACAAATTCCCAAGGGATATCCTCTAGAGGTTCTTGAGGCTCGAGGTGTTTTGATGGTTTAGATTAGGACGATAAAGGACATCTGAAATGAAGTTAAGACTCGAGTTAGAATGGTGTGAGGAAACTCAGAGTACTTTCCGGTTGAGATGGGGCTGCCCCAGGGATCAGTTCTTAGCTCTCCTCTTTGCCTTGGTGATGGATGAGTTAACGCGGTCTATTCATGAGGAGGTTCCATGGTGTATGTTATTTGCCAATGCCATAGCACCGATTGATGAACAGTGCTAATACTAGGTTGGAGGTTTGGAGACAACTCTGGAGTCCAAAGGTTCAGGTTGAGCAGGACCAAGATGGAATATTTGGAGTAATTTCAGTGTTGCGTTGGATAAAGCAAACGTGGAAGTGAGGCTTGCCACACAGAATATTACAAAGAGAGAAATTTTTTTGTATCTTAGGTTGGTAATCCAGGGTAGTGGGGACATCGACGATGATGTCACAAATCACATTGGGGAGGCATGGATGCAATGGAGGCCTGCCTCTAAAGTCTTGTGCGATAAGTAGGTACCACTTAACTTAAAGGTAAGTTCTAAAAAGTGGTGATTAGATCGATTGTGTTGTATAGGGTGGAGTGCTATGTTGCTCGGACTCTTCAAAAATGCCAACGGGTGCGTGTCGGATTCGCCAAAAGTAGTGTATTTTTGAAGAATCCGAGACGGGTGCGGCAGCAAAAGTGAAGAGTCCGCGCAACTAAGGTGGAGTGTTGGCCAATCAAGAAGTCACATGTCCAGAAGATGCATGTTGTGGAGATGAGGATGTTGAGATGGATGTGTTGGCATACTAAGAGCAACAAGATTAGGAATGAGGTTATCCAGAGAAACTGAGAGTGGCCTATGTGGCAGACAAGATGAGGGAAGCGAGACAAATGATTTGGGCATGTGAAAAGGAGGTGCAAGAGGTTGGATGTTGGGGGTACGCGAAGGGGAAGAGGTAGGCCAAAAAAGTATTAGAGAGAGGTGATTGGACAGGATATGGCGTAGCTTCATAATATTGAGGACATGACTCTAAATAGGAAGAAGTGGAGGTTGCGTATTAGGATAGAAGGTTAGTAGAGATAGAGTGTTGTCTTGCCTTGCAAAGGTTTAGGATTATTAGTGTCAGTAGTAGTGCTAGTTGTACCCTTGTAGTTTTGGCCATATGTTGTTTCTTGTATTTCAACTATCACACTATTTTTTAAAATAACAAAAAAAAAAATTAAAAAAATTATGACTTGGTGTCTGGGCCAAATTTCGCACACCTCGACTAATTCCATCAGATACCTGCCACCTCCACCAAGGCTAGGGCAGATGGGAAGAATCACCTAGTATTTTATTTGTATCCACTGAGTTTTGAACCTAAGACCTCATTTTTGAAATAACAAATCAAATAGTAATAAAACAAATAAATTGAATTCAAAAATATAACTTAAATTCAAAATCCAAAAAAGAAAGTTTAACATAATTATGAATACTCTTATGTCCAATTCAACATAATACAAAGTAAGCTTCAATAGAACTTAAGTAAATACAATCCAAAAGAAAGGGAAAGCATAAGTCTATAACCTCATTCCACAACAAAATTCTACTCAAATAACATCACCTCATTGTATATCAAGTGTGTTAATGACTCATTCTTTCTAATATATATAATTTCAAAAACTAGAATAATAATGTAGCTACACACAAAAAGATTAAAAAAACAAATAAAAAATGGAATCACAAGGACTAAAAGTTGGGAATGAGAAGAAAGAAAATAAAAGAAAAATACATTTAGAACTTAAAAATAATTTTAAATGTAAAAATACAAAAAATTAAATTAAATTAATAGAAAAAATAAATTATGAAGAAAAGAAATAAAAATAAAAATACACGGGAAATAAATTTAAAAGTAACCTCGTTGTTATATGATGCAATTGCACTCAATTCTCAACCCCCTTGAAAATTGGAGAGTGCAATTATCCACTCCCTATTACACCCAATTCCCTTCCAAGTAATTGCATGCCCAAACAAATTGGTCAAACTGTGTAATTACACCCAATTACACTGAAATCCAATTACCATATGGCATTCCAAACAAGCCCTTAATTAAACAAAATGAAGAAGGAAAAAGTGGAATAAAATAAATTAGAAATCAAGGGAAATTTTTCAATTGCCTGGCCCCTGGGAAGATTTGTGCTCATCGGCACCATTTTTTCCTACAAGATGGTGATTCATTTTATTCACTTTATCTCAACGATCTAGGTGTGTGCTGGATTATTTTTATCACTTTTTTCTCCTGTTTTCTGTGCTTAAAAATGTTACTGATACTCTGATAGTTTTGAAAACAATATTAGACTAGGACAATATATTGTAGGTTGTGTTGTTGGCAATGGCTGTAGGTGTATATTGATGTTGACAGCTCAGGATGATGGTGATTGGAAATTAAAAATAAAATAAAAGGAGAACATGAAGTAGTCGAGTAACAGTTGAAGCAAAGGGAGTCGTGGAGTGGTAGAATGTCCGTGGGAGAAGAGGGAATGGCAGAAGTATATGAAATTTGAAGGAGATGGTGGAAGTGGAAAAAAGTGTAAATGGAGTGATTAAAAAATTAAGTGGATTTTCACTGGGTATGTTGTTTGAGGTGGCATATGACGTGGCTGTGTGTGTAACATACTGCCCCTCATTAGATTGGATCTTCATCTTCAAAAGGGTATTAAATTCACTTCGGACGAAAAAATAGGGGGGTAAATAATCACCTGTGAAGTTGAATTATGTAACTAAGTTTTCAGGACAAGTTTATGAGGGGCATTTTATGTATTTTCTCAATGTTTTTTTTTACTACATTAAGAAGACCACTGATGCACAGAAACTCTCAAAGTTCCTGGTCCCTCAATTTCTGCCACTACATGTTTATTGTGCTTCAGTTATCATTTCATTTTGTTATGTTTATTGTTCCTTTTCTTTGTCTGTTTTAGAATGATTCCCCTATTATTTGTGATGTCTTCCTTGCTTTTGTTTTCTCCTTTTAAATTTGCTTTGATATGCGTTACTTGAGCCAAGGGTCTTCCGAAAACCTCTCTACCTCGGGTAAGGTATGCCTACACACTACCCTCCCCAGACCCCACTGTGGGATTACACTGGTCATGTTCTACTGATGCACAGAAACAAAAAGTCAAACAGAACATATACCATTTCACAGCTAATATCTATAATAAATAACTGCAAATTCAATGACAGAAATACCAGCTGCAGCTTCATCTTTTCTTGATTTTGAACAGATCTCAAAAGTAGAGACAGATCTTCTCGGAAGCAATGGGCAGTTAGAAACTGAGACTCCATCTCAAGGACCTGGAGTGATGAAAATTGCTCAGAAATTGCAAACATGATGCCATTGTTCAGAGCTATAAGCCAAACCACAGTTATGGGCGGCAGACAGTAGGATTATAACACCACTGGCAGAGTTGAGGTATAGTGAATGTGAAAGTGAAGGGATCATGACATGGTACTATCAAGGAGCTCGTGGATAAGATGGATAAACTGTACCTCATGTTTGCTTATGCATTAAGTGTAGGAGCTGAGGTCTATGTTGCTCGAACCCTCCAAATATGTTCTCGCACAGGTGCCGGATTATCCAAAAATACACTATTTTGAAGTATCCGACACACCCATCGATATTTTTAAAGAGTCCGAGTAACATAGGCTAAAGTTGTCTACCTCTGAATAATTCGACTATGTACAACTATTATATGTAGTAAGAAAATTTATAAATATTAGTTGGGAGTGGCAGCGCTTGGTGTGGGTCATCAGGAGGGAAAGGGTCAAAGATGAACTTTTCATCCCTATCCGGATGAGGGTCTTCTTCTTTTGATAAGAACCTAACAATTAAGGAGGGGTTTCTCATAGGCAGGATTAACCAATTAAGTATGGATTACAGTATGAGTGAACTGTTAATACACAGGTAGATCAGATCTCTAATCCTGTCCCCCTCCTTCAAAACAAACTAGAAGCTGGATTAATATCTGCACGATGCACCACCATACTAACCTGCTTTGAACAATCATTAAATTCA
This sequence comes from Solanum stenotomum, assembly GCF_019186545.1. Lineage (NCBI taxonomy): Eukaryota > Viridiplantae > Streptophyta > Magnoliopsida > Solanales > Solanaceae > Solanum > Solanum stenotomum. The sequence continues at coordinate 19,123,291 of NC_064286.1, forward strand.
GCAGTGATCTCACTGCATAGCTGTTGGTAAGTTGATTCTACTCCTGAAGCCATATAATCTTCAAAACCTCTGCAAGTCAAAGGGCATGAGCAGACCATTTAGAACTGCAACACATCCAGACTAAAAGATAAAAGAAAGATTATACATTTTTATGCTCTAAAAGAAAACACAAACCGCAGGTCATAGCAATCAAAATTGACATGAAAGAAGCAACAGTCAAGATAATCAGATCATATAGGTTTCTGCCCATAAATGGTGCAAATTAGGATTGAGAAACAGAATTACTTACTGATAACTAAAACATCATTTCAGTAAGCAATGACTATTTTTTATTTACTTTTTAGTTTTTACTTTTTGATGACTGCGTTGTTTGGGCCAGCTTTCGCACACCTCGACTAATTCCATGGAATACTTTCCACCTCCCATCAGCAATAAGTACCGAGTAGCTCTGTCCACCAAGGCTGAAGAATCACCTAGTGTTTTTTGTCTCCGTTGAGTTTTGAATGACACCTCAAGGTTCTAAACCACTTCATTAACCACTAGGCCACACCCTTGGGTGCCAGTAAGTAATGACTACTATAAGGCTTGAATGTCATATCAATTACCCATCTCCATCATCTTCCATGCTTGTTCTCTTACCTCCTTTACTTTTTCTTTTTTAGTCTTTTCAGGGTTAGCATACTGTGGTTTCCAAGGCATCATTGGAATTTGGCAAAATAAAATGATCCTTTCTTCTGATCAGCAAATAATTGTTTTCATTTAAATAGAGGAACCAAGGAGGTTCTACATGATTTGTAAACAAAAAAAAAGTCAACTCCAATGAGATCAATCGGTCCATATAATAAGCTATTACATTCACATATCTATGTTTATTATACCCCAAAAAAAAAAAAAAACATAGTATCTCAGAACACAGAATCTGTGCATGGTGTGCGAACTTCTTAGCAGCTTCTATTTCTTTCCTTGAAAATAGGCAGGGGAGTCATTTCCCTGAAGATTCTGATGTGTTTGGCTGGCCAATAATTACTTGCTCAACATGGAATTGAGTGTAATTGAGGTGGGAAATAACTCGTCAATTCTCAAGAGAGAGGTAAGAATTGCCAGTAATTATTTAGAAACTGTTTCAAAAAAAACAAAAATGAATTGCCGGTAATTATTACAAGGTGACTTTTCAAATTCTTTTAGTTTTCACTATCAAATGTATTATTCTTTTAACACTCTTCTCTTCCGTTCTTTTTTTCTCGTCTTCCAAAGATGTATTGCTTTTGGTGCTATTACATTTTTTATGAGCTTTTATATCTTAAAGTATCTTACATTAGCTGGAACACCCCTGGAAGGCAGCACTAACAAAAGCAAATGGGGAATCGTCCCAGCAGAGTAATATGGTGGACTATATGGAAGGAGAGAAATTTCTAAGTGCTTTGAAGGCAACAGCAGCTCTATACAAAAGTTAAAACTGAGTGCATTATTAGATTTTGTTATTGGTGTAGTTCAGATTTTAAAAACAGAATAAATACACTCTTGATTGATGATGTAGCACAGAAAGTTTGCTCACTCTTATAAGCATGTGACGTGCAAAATAAGTTTAAAACTGATTAGTACATCTAAATTTCATTTTTTAATTGGATACATCACATTTATTTACACTAAATTAATTATCATTATTTTTTTAAATTGACGGGTTTTTTTCTCTTCCTTTTTCCTTTCATTTCTTATTTATTTTCTTTTGTTTTTCCAAACAGACAGTCAATCACCACTTACTATATTGTTTTCTTGTCAAAAGGATGTATCTGTTCAGAGCATCATTTGTTTTGCTCCTATTTTGGATGAATATTTTAAATTCATGGTAGCTAGTTCTAATAAGTTCCATCTTACTTAATCATCCGTTTGAAAAAAGAAATTGATCACCACTGCCTATAGTCACTGGTCACAGCAACACTACCGACAGAGAACCACAGCTGACTATCACCTCTTTTCTCCCGTTTGTTTTTCCTCTTCCCTGGACCATTTCATCATTCCAAAAAAAAAATCATTTTTTGTCTCCCAAAATGATCATCAGCACAGCCATCCACCATAGCCACCTTTTTAACACAGCAATCCACCATAGCCGTTAACACACAAATCAGTCTGGAGGTCTCCACCATCTTCCTCCCTTTCACCACTGGCTTCCACAGCCATTACTTTCCAACTCTCCTCTCACTACAAAAATTCCAAATCTAGAGAAAATCCCCACCTAAAAAATCACTTCCAATTCAATCTTCAATCTCATCACTACCCCTAGGTATAAAACGCATTGGAGATTAATTAGTGAAAGCAACTAATCAAAGGAGTAAAAAGATGGGCCAAACTTCAGTATCCTTGAGAAGAAAGGTGTCCATAGGATTTTTTAAGGTGTTTCCTCACATGGATTTTTGAAGCCATTATCATCCTTTTACTGATGGAAGAAAGGGCGTTGGTGAGATTGAGACTTCAAAGAAAGGGGAACGAAAAAGAAAAGGAAAGAAAATGGAATAAGAGAAAAGAAAAGAAGAAAAAAAGGGATAGGGAGAATATTTTTCTTTAAAAGAAAAATAGAAATATACACTTCAGGTGCGTAAATTTTACCCGTTCATACAAAACGAGTCCTCATGTTTTAGGTGTTTATTTATTCTGTTTTAAGAAGTATAGGGGTAATAGGATGGACACAGTATAAGTTTGTAGCTAAAAATCCGAAATAAGTTCAAGGATGCTTTTTTGCCTTTAGAAAACTAAATTTGTATTTGGTAATATATTTTTAAGGAAAAACAAGTATGTAAAATACCTAGTTATAACTGATAATATTTAATATTTTTGAACACACATATATTTGCAATACTTTAAAGCTCATTTACTTGTTCATCTGAAAAAGAACTATTTGATTTTTTATATGAATTGCACAATGTCAATTTATGTGAAGCTATTTGATGGGTCATGGACCAGCGAGTTTAAGAAAGAAAGGATGACTTTTAGAACTTGTTGTCTTACAATTGTCATAGTCCCTCTGTTTCAATTTGTTTGACCTTCTTTCCTTTTTAGTGGGTGTTTGGATTGGCTTAATTTAAGTGGCTTTTGGATTTTAAGCTCCTTTTAGTTTTGGAATTGTTTGGGAAACAAACACTTTTTTTAAGGCTGGAAAAGTTTTTCTTTTTTAAAAAAAAGAGCCAAAAAGCCAAAAGTTGGGTGTCCCAAACTTATGGCTTTTAGCTTATAGCATACAAGTCACTTTAAAAAAGCCAATCTAACACCTCCTTCGTCCGTTTCAAAAGGGATGTCTCTTTCCTTTTTTGGAAACTCTATAGTTTCAACTTTCCACATGCATGTTTAAGACCACAAAATTAAAGGTCATTTTGGTACATTCTACATATCTTCAATCTAAGACCACGAGATTCAAAGGTCTGCATTACTTTCTTAAACTCCGTGTCAAGTCAAAACAGGACAATCAAATTGAAATGGAGGGAGTTTCTCAATAAGGGTAAAATGATAATTTCACTAAACCTTCCAAATTTAGAAAGAGGTCGTTCTTCTTTGGACCGACTAAACATAATAGGCTCACATAAATTGAACAAGATGAGGGTAATTTTTATATTTTAAAACTAAAAAATATTTAACTCAGTAATTTATATTTTTATGAAAATATCTATGTCAGTAATTGTATTTACTCGTTTTCAACCAAACATAACACTAAAAATTACATTGTTATCAGTTTATGTCAAACAACCAGGTATTTTTTGTAATTACTATATTCTGTAATTTATAACTCTAGTAATTATACAGTAGTTTCCAAACAAACCCTTGATCTTTCCTAGCATGACACAGGCAATTCCATATAACTGCAGGGATTATGCAGCTAGAACTGTGTAGTGCAAGAAAAGATGGTTAAAGATTATTCACCTGTTTAAAACATATAACATCTAGTTCGACAGTGGATGCTTTGTTTAAGTATGTCAAGGTTTTTTAATTCTATAGGGAAACAAGGTATTACATTTGGTTGGAGGTAACTCAAATGCAAAATTTTGGAAGATGTATAAGCTCATCAACAATAGGTATACCTGGATGACAGTCGAAATTGGGATGTTCGGTTTACAATTGTTGGCACTTGGCAATGCATGTTGTTGTCATCGTTGGTCCTAATACTCCATAAATTTGATTTAAGGAGATGTAAGCATATCCTGAGAGGTTGAGGGACCAAGCTAGAGCAATGTTTTGGAAACTTAACATGAAAGTAAATGGTACAAATGAAGAAAATAGGTGGGGAAATGTAAGAGTAAGCGTTCAAGTACTGGTGTTATGACATTAAAGGTGGAAGATCCTCCCTAACAAGGATGACAGGTCTATGTTGAAGTTGATAAATAGCTAGGTGCTACTTCTAAATGAAGAAAGAGGGCTAAGAATCCACACAGTACCTTGAAGATGGAACGCAACATAGATTTGATTTCAGTTTCCCTTTGTATGTATGCTCTTATTAGCTCAATTTAAGGTTAGGTTTTGGAGGAAAGGATTTCATTTGGCATAGCAGAAGGCGTGTTTAGCTAATTTATTCTGTTATTCGGTTTGCAGTTTCAAAAACCCAAATAAATACTCAAAAAGACAAATAGACAAGATTTGGTAGCAGAAAATCAATCTCCTTACCGCTTCAGCCTCGCATAAGCTTCGGCTCTTCGTTGCTGCACACCCACAAATCTTCGAAGCACTGCCACAATTTTCAATGGATCGCTCTCTCCGTAATTACCTTCCTCCGAAATTTCTACCTTCTTCTCGAATTCTTCCACCATGCTCGACTTCATACCTCTATCTCATCTATTTCTCCCCCAATTCCCTACAAAATCAAAGCTTTATTGATTTTATATTGGGCGTGTGAAAGAGTTTTTGGCTAAAAACATTCATATACTATCCTCAAAACCTAATGTACATCCTTAAAGTATCCATGTAAACAAATAACATCCTTAAAGTTTCACAAAATTGGCAGGTTTCATCCTTCTGTTACTAGCCGCTTAAAATTTAACAGAAAATTCACGTAATTTCACAACCACATAATCAAAAAGAAAAAAAAACACTCAAAGTGAAAGAAATATAGCATGGCAGAAAGTTATTCGCATGTATAGCTGTTTGTTTATTTTTCAAATGATCATATAATTAATTTGATATTAATGATGTCTCACAAAAAAATATTATTTTGTTTTATATTTAAAAATATTCTTTTTCCAATTTCTTTTTGACTTTAGATATTTATTACATTGGAACTAAATGTAATTATCACATATCCTTCTCAAAAAATATAATTATCACATATTCAAGAATCCAACATAAAAATTTCAAATCAAATAATATCGAATCAAATTTCAGAAAAATGAATTAGATGGAATGAATTTCAATTTTTTCAAATTGAAAAAATTGAACCAAAATTTTCAAAATCGAACAAAACAAATGTCCACAAAAAAATCACTACAAAGATTGTCAATTTCACGGTATCTAAATTTCGTTTTTTTTTTAAATTGCATGAAACTTTTATGATTTATTTCAATAGTTGATAGCACGTTTTATTAAAAATATAAATTTTGTTTAGTAAGTGGAATCCTCTTCACCTTTGGGTTGGGACTTGGGTGGAGCACATATATCCTGCATTTTCTTAAACTTTTTTTTTTTCTTTTCGTGTTTTCTTTGGACATGTGAAAGTCACGTTTTTTGCATGTGATTTTGAAGCTCTCGTTAGTTTCTTAACGGTGGCACATTGAAAGGATGAGAGTTGTTAACTTTGAGAAATGTAAAGGATGTTTTTTGCTTACAAAAATATAATAAGGATGTAGGTTAAGTTAAAGGTATAGTACAAGGATGTTTTTGGTTAAAATTAGAGATATTTAAATGGATTGAAATACAAATCATGTTAGGTCTTAACCCACTCAAATTTACTTTGGATTTAAATGTCCTTAAAAACGATTGGTTTTGACCCGCCTAATTTGATTTGTTTAATCTCAATAATTTTAATATATTGTTATTTAAATTTTATAACCACAGTTTGAATTTTAACTAAAGAAAAATTAGAAAAAAAGAAATTACAAATCATTAGATAAATTCTAAAAAGATATAAAATAGATAGTAGTTTATACCTTTAATTATAGGCTTAAGTAATCAGCGGCTCTTAAAGTTGTCTGCATAATCCACTTAGACAGGACTATTACCTATTAGACACTTTAATATTAAAGAATATATATCTATTGAACATAAAATGAGAACTTTTTTAAAAAATGTTCTGTGTGTAATTCACACGCGTTGTCTTAAAACAATCACAAATAAAATTACGACACATGGCACATGGACCCAGTCTAGCAATAAAATATAATTTTCAATTTAAAAAAATAAAAAATCCTTTCCAGCCTTCAATTAATGATCACAAAAAAATTAAAAAAGAAAATCTCCCCCACACCCCACTCCGCACCCCCCACACCCACCTAACCCTTTGATCTTTCTTCTTCCTTCTGCCTGTGAACTCCACTGACCGCCATCAATTTCTCCATTGATAACGAACATAACAAAAAATAAAAATTCCCGGCTCAAATTCATTCTCCTATCATCCGTTATTCTCTATTCCTTTTGAGATTTATGTGAAAATAAATGGACATCAATAAATTATTTTAAAATTCGCGACGAAGAGAAATCGAAAATATGTTGAATTTTTTAATATCATCTTTAATAAGTATAATGAGTGGTGATGTTTGTTCAATCGGAGTGATCGAAAATAGAGATGGATGAATATCGATCAATTTTTAACTCCAATGTTCAAATTTTTTTCTTCTCGCATATTATATTAGCAGATTCAGATTTTATTTTTTTTCAAAAAATGAAGAAAAAAAAAGAACGAAATAAAAGTCTAAGAATTTAAAATCTTTAGAATGGTGGGTTGAAGAAGATGACCACTGGTGCATGGTATGGGTGTGGGGTGGGGTGGGGTGGGTGGAGGGATTCTTTTATGAAGAGATTAATGTGGAATTAATATTATTTTTTTAATTATTTAGTTAATGCATGTCAACTGTTAAAATATAGGTACCAACTTATCAAAAAATAAAATTAGAATCTATTCATGCGCTTAGTAGCACTGATATACATTTATTTTGCCACATCAGCATTTTGTGTTTAATAAACACATATTTTGAATAATTTAGGTGTTCAATAGGTACAAGTCCTAATTGAGGTGTCTAAGTGAATTATGTGGATAACTTTAAGGGGTCGCCGATGACTTAAGCCTTTAATATAGAAACATATATTACATCAATGCAAATAAATAGTCCTAAAACGGATTGAAATTGGAGATTAAATTAGACTCAATTTAAGATTTTCTTAAAATGGGTTAGGACTTGAATGTGTTGATATTGAACCCAATTCAAATTATCTTGTGCTCAACTCTTAAAATTATGGACGGATTCGACGAGTTACCTACAATTGGGCTCAATTTTGACACATCTAGATTGTATGCATCTCTTCCTTGTTCTAAAAGGTTGTTGACATCCTTAAAGGCGCAACGCTGCGGTGACTCACAAAAAATAATTAATTTTAAAAGAATGAGAATTTTAAGAGGTAAAAAAAAAATTAAAGGGAGCCACCACCTAATTTTAGAAAAACTAGAAAATCAATTAATTAATTAATTAAAATGTCTATGAAACCAACAGATTTTAGGTAAAAGGTCAAGTAATTTCGAAAGGAAGGTATTAGGCATCCTTCAAAATCCACAACTGTGGGTCCTAACTGAATTCATTTTTTTCAAATTGAGAATGAGATAAAAATAACATACAAGTATAATAAACAGTGATATACAAAAATAATAAAATAAACAATAATATTAGAAACGGCCTAAGATTTGCCTAACGTCAATAATATACATAATAATGAAAAAAATATCATTTTGAACTCCACTCGAGTAGCTTCCTCGGAAAGCAACTTTAGGTACATGTAAAGACACTTAGTAAAAATGTTAGTAATAAATAAATATGAATAAAAATAAATGAATCAAATAATAACTTAAAAATAAAAATTTATCTTACTAACATGGGAGGCCTTGAAAATCGACAGTAATTTCTTTCGGTCAATTTTAGCATGCAAAATATATAAACTTAAACTAAATTTTCGTCTTTTAAAATCGGGAGGCCACGAAAATCAACAGAGAGATTTTTTTCATTGGCCAATATTATATCTTTTCACATTGATAATATAATAAAAAACATAACTAGCATTCAAAAATAATGAATTTGTAGTAACAAATCACGGTGAAAAGCTTTACTGAAATAATCAAATTAAATACATAATTAATCTATCTATTAAAGAAAACATGACAGAAACAAAATAGATAAACAAATAAAGCAAAGATCATTCAAATAATTCAATCAAAATCTTAAATGCTCAAACAAAAGTTATCAAAGCAGTGAGTAAAATTAGTCCAGACATGTAACCACACAATAAAATAAAGAATAATAAAATAACCACCAATAACAAAAATAAGAAAGATCTAAATGAAAACATAGCTAACTAAAAAATTCATTAAAAGTGCATGAAATTAATTAAAATGATATGATCAAAATGAAACGTTATAAATAAACAATCTAAAGTAAAAACAACACAGTACTATAAACATTAAAGAACAACCAGGGTGAAAATTATAATAATAATAACAATCATATTAATAATAATAATAATAAAAGTAATAATAATAAATAAATAAATAAAAATAAAAAAATGGCAAGAATGTACATTAAACAAAGCAATAACTAAAATAAAAATAATAGAAAATTAATAATCACTCAATGAAAGCGATATATAGTTTATCAAAACAATAACTCAACATTCTATAAACTATACACAATAGAGATAAACAGATGCCCAAATCACCATAAAAATGTAAATTAATTAGCAAACAATACTAAAAACTGAATAATTTGAACAAAAGTAAGTGAACAGAATAACTATATTTACTTATTGGTCAAGTCTAGTTTGTTTCCGCCGATGATAGAGTCACGCCTAAGCTGGAGTCGGAGCTTCGAGCTCGCTGGTTCAAGTGAAATCCTACAAAATAAGTGAAAATCGAGAAGGGAGGAGGTGAGAGACTAGTTTGAAATTCTGGGTTGTGTTTGTGCTGATTTGGTTAGGGTTTTGGTCGGAGAAAAGGGGTCTGGTTTGCAGGTGGGTTTGGGATCTGGTTTGGAGGTTTGAGATAGGGTTTGGTGGTGTTTTCGAGTGGATTTGGGGTTTTATGGTGGTTGGGACTGGTCGAAGCTTGTGGTAGCGAGGGAAAGAGGTGAAAAGCAACTAGGTTGTTGTCTGGCGGTTTCACGTAGTTTAGCAGCAGTGGTTAAATCTAGAAAAGGAGAAAAAATGAAGGGGGGTTTTGGGTCTGTCTGTGTGGTGGTGGACAGGTGGAGATCCGGTAAACACATTGGAAAAAATAATAAACAAGACTTTTTTTGTGAATAAAAAATCTGAAAAAAAATTAAACCCTAACTCTAAAATATTTTATCCACCACCACTAACTTAATGATCAAGAAATGGTTTAAATAGAAAATTGAAAATCACCTTAATAAAATATCATTACCTTAAAATCGTGGGCCAAAATCACTAGTTAATAAAATATATGTGTATGCAAATCTTATATGTATTTAACTGTATTTCTAGATTGTGCTAAAAATACCAAAATACATATTAATAAAAGTAACAAATAAAATGAATATTAACAAATGTAACAAATATAACCAATAACATGTAAAATATGCAATTTAACAAAAAAATGTGATTTAATCAAACATAACAAATATTTTGAACATAACTGTGAGACCTCGTGGTTCTTTCGCATCATATGTGTATCATTGTATGAGTGTATGAGGCTTATATGACTTGGTGTATCATTTCAGGAGAATACGTTTGCAAAGAAGAGGTAAAAAAAATCAAAGAATTAAATTAACATTATGGGTCAAGGATGTCGTTAAACAAGTTCGAGTTAAAGAATGTCTCTTCTAACACCCCGCCCGTTCGGAAAGTTCAAGTTATCTAGTATCTTTGGGTTAAGACAAAGAGTGTATTATATGCTAAGAATGATGTTTTATAAGGTGATATAGTCGCCCAATGATCGTAAGTTAAGTTTTGAAGTCAAGCAAGTTGGAAAATAAAAAGTCGACAAAAGTTAGAGTAAGTTTCTTTGATAAATTTTTTGAAATTTGGGTTAAATGTCTCGGAGCTTTTCTCTCAATCTATAAAGCTTTAGAAGAACCCCAATATACTAAATAGAATGTCTATGAGTCTACATTCCAACTCACTAAACCATTTGTCCATACGACTTCAGAATTGAGAGATATTCATATTTTAGTGAGACTGCACAAGCAGGCACGTGAAGGTGGCCCCTAGCTCCTATGTCGGTTTAGCTTTATAAGATCTAATTTCTCCTTCGTTTTTTCTCAGCTTTTTCAACCAAAATAAGAATACAACTGTCCTAAATCCTCTATAAAGGTTACCCTATCATCCAAGAAAAGCTCTACAAGATTTCAACGTGGTTTCACCCTCTGAACGTTCATAGAGATTGTGTTACTTCTTTCCTCCTCATTGGTTATGATTTGAAGTATTTTTCATGGTGAATGAGTCTCGTTTTTTAGGTGGTATTGCTGCTGTTTGGAGGTAATAATTGAGTCCTTCATTTTATTAAGTGATTCGAAGTTATAGCTACACTTTATAAGCAAGAACACGAATAGACGGCTGGAAAAATTGTATTTGGATAGTTACGTGATGTTGGGTTGTTTTGAAGTATTTTCAGATGTTGTTGCTGGAATTTTTGGAAATGCTTTGTATGTGTGTGGTTCTTGTTGATATGATTTTGGAAGAGAAGAAGAAGTATATATGGGTATTTAATTGTAAGATAAATTAGTGTAACATTGATTCTATTATTGCATTGGAATTTTCAAATTATTTCTTCTTGCTTCAAAATCTTGTGTTTAGGGGGATTGTTTGTTATTGACCAGACATGCTAAAATACTATAAGCTCCATCAATTTTAAGTTAAGCTTCTTCCCTTTTAACCTCTTATTGCTTATGAAGAGAAAACTATGATTCCAAATGTAATTATTGGATGAACTCATTGGATGGTGATCGAAAGCGGTGAGTTAGAGTTATTATGGTTATATTGAACAACTATAGGACTGTATTACATATATTTTTTCTGGCTTTAATGGTTTGAATGCTCGTGGTTGGGATTTGGTTGTGGTTAGTTTTGAGTTTGAAAAGAGGGTTGTGGCGATACGCCGAGTTTTTATTGTTGTGCAGGCATACTCTATTTGGTTGTTGTTGACTATTGTGTAGGCCTCCACTTGTTAATAGCTGCTGCAAAAATGTGTGCTAGGTCATTAATTTGGGATTGTAGTTTGGAGAAGAAAATGTAATGAAACATACATTTAAAAAGGGTCCGGCGAGCTAGTCACTCTACTACTAATCTCTAAATTGTTGCTTTGACCCTGACGTGTTAGTATTCTATCCTTAATGGTTGTGTGACATGATTTCATGTAGATTACATACACTAAGGAAGGAGTACAATCTACATTAATACCACAAGACCATGAATTGAGGTATGTTAAGGTTAAGTGTCACTTCCTTTGAGCATGAATTTTAGAATCCTAAATCGTCAAAGGTTGTTTTACTATTCTATCGGTAGAAAGACCTTTTGTGAAAGGCATTGGGATTGCAGCTGACATATTTTTGTGACTCCAATATGTTGATATTCCACTCGTTCGGTTATATAGGTTACTCGGCGTCTATGTGTCATTTTGTCGATTCCCTTGACTGTAGGTCTGTGTGTATATAATATTATTCTTCTTTAGGTGTTGCAACTTAGAAATGTTAGGGAGGAACATTAAGAGTTTGAAATCAGTCCTCCTTCCTCTCTACTTTCTTCTTTTTTGAAAAACTTAAAAATAATATGTCGATTTCCGAAACTCTTAAATGTAACTCGTATGTTTAAACTACTAAGGGACACGTTTTTTTTTGGAAATACTTTCTTTTACAAATTACTAAGGAAACATATATAAAAACTAGGTGAAGCACCTTAAGATCTTCATGAACATCCCCAGGTTTAAGTTACCTTTCTTAATTTGATTTAAGTGTTCTAGTTTAATCTACAAGCATATGGTTATACGAGATATTTACATGTGATACGAAAGTGATTACGAGATTATGAGGACAAGAGTTCCAACGAGCCAAGATTGGCAACATGATTCAGGTAACACAAATGCATTATGAATCCATGACATTTCATGCTATGAATTCTACTTCCGAGCTATAATTGGAAGGTATGGGGCCTATTGCCTATATTTATACGTATGAGACACAGGTGACCACAAGTTGGTGAATATGATGCCGGTTCGCTACCGGAAGGAACCACTATTGCTAGCACTTGGTTGGGTATGGCATGCATTTTCATCTATATATATGTATTCACGACATACGATTATGCGAGCATACCATGCATATTTAATTTATATAAGGTACACTACAAGAAAAGTGTTTTTTAACAACCATGTCTTAACGTAGGGACATATATGAGGTTGTAAAAAGTGTATTTATAACGAAAAAATATTTTTTTGTTCGGTAGAGTTAGTTTTTAATTTATTAGAAGCGAGGGGATAAATATTTAGTCGTTATAAAATATTATTCCAGTCGTTAAAAAAGTTATATATATATTGTTTTTTCATTTTTTCAGCATTTATTGAAGATAAATTATATTTGGGTTAAAAATAAAATTTACAAATAACTTAAAAAAGAGAAGGACGCGCTAATTACTTTTTCCCTCCAATTTATTTAGAGACGTCTTCTTCTTCTGAAACCCTCACGTTTCTCTTCATCAACGGCGCCAAGGGTTTCAATTTTCTCTGTTCATAAGAGAGAACAGAGATAGCTTCGAATCTAAAGAGCAGTTCTTCATCTTCTCTCCTTCAAACAGTGATAGCATCAAATCTACAGAGCAATTGAGAAATTCCTCCTCTACAAAATCAACTGTAAGTGATTGTTCTCTTTTCTCTTTCAAATCTCTTGATCGACCTCTTTCTATTCTATAAAGTTTAATTGGTTTTTGTCATCTGGTATGCCGTTTGATCATGCTTGCTTTTGGTTTGTGAAATTTAGTTTTAAAAAGAACTGGTGTGGCAAGTTTTTCTTAAGCGGCAACATCAATTTTACATCCATCTAACTTCAACTAATCAGTCTTTGATTGGTAAAACTGTTGCAGAAGTCATACAGATAATGTCTTGTAGATCAAAGGGGAAGCTCGTAGGTTTTTAGGTATAGTTAGGATTGCTAAGATTATTTTTGGAGTCCCATATGTTGTCTCATGCTTGCTCTTTATTTGAAACTAGATCAAATTATAAATTAAACACGATTTAATTTTTAGCGGCAACACAGACTTTTAAAATCATCTAACTTGAACTGATCTGTCTTTGTCTGCAAGTTGTTTTTGTTTCTAGAATTCAATTATAGATGAAACCGAATGTGACGATATGATGTTTTGCGGCAACATCAATCACCCATTATCTACTAGGAATTTCCCAGAAGTCATCAAGAATATGTCTTATAGATCAAATATGAAGGTCGTAAATTTTTAGGTATGATTAGGTTTAATAGAGATGTTCTCTGTTCTTATCTAGTCAGATATACTTTTTACAAAATACAATCTTTTGTGTGCTGTACTTATCAGTTATTTTATATGAGAGCTAGATTTAATAAGTTGACAAAGTTCTAATCTATATATAATAAGTGGGCTGTACAGAGAAGTAGGAAGTGTTAGTGTTTCTAATTCTCATTCTCTCTGTTAAATACTTAAACTTTAGCTCTTTGTACTCCATCAAGTTCAATTTGTTATTGGTGTTTTATATGTTATAAGCAGTAGCTCCATATATAGCTATCATTGTCTCCTTTTTAAATCTGCTCCAGTGTTTCATTTTGATCTTCAATAGCGCCACAGACACGTTCTTGTTAGGTAGATCTAGTATGGTCCAATTCTTCACTGCCTTCCATACGCCTTGTGTCCACAAGAAATCTGAAAATATATGTGTTGCATCCTTAGGCCAATCTCCCTCACATAGACAACATACACTGTTATACATTGTTGAGGATTTACATGATTCAATTGATAGGAAAAGAAAAAGAACTCATACAGGTTTGGAATAGTTGATGCTTATAGTTTTCAATTACTTGTTTATATTCTGAATCTTCTTTATGTAAATTTGATCAGTTGAAGTACTTAGGGTGAATAAAGGTTGATCCAACAATAATGTCTTTTTATTAACTTTGTACAGAATGAACAGAGACAATGTGTAGTAGCATTTAGCTTTTGTTTTTTTACCCTATTATTTTTATATTTGTTCTATGTTAATATGAATCCTAAAAGATACTTAGCTAAAAGTACTCTATTGTTGGATTTTATGGTAGGATGACATAAATCCTTCAATATTTAAGAAGTCCGAAATGGGATCAAGTTCAAAGAATTTTAAGCAATCATTCCTTCCACCTGGTGCTTTAGCTAGGGGAAGAGGGCAAAGCCTCAAATCGATGGGCTCTGTAAGAGTAACTGCTGAAAAGAGAAATTTGATTGATCAAACGGACATAACGCTAGAGACTCTGAGAAGCAAATCAGGTATTGTATTTTAATGGATACTGTCATTTCTAAATAGTAATGTGGATTTTCATTTTGTCCCTGCTCTCTGATCTAGAATAGTTCTGAAAGACGTTTTGTTTAAGTTGATTCCAGCTCTAACATTAGGAAAGTGTACTTTCATAGTACTTTTGAATAGGTCTAAATGGATGTTTGTTTAAGTAGATTAATTTTAGGAAATCTTGTATGGAGAACCCTCAGAGAAGAACTCACGTTATTGATTGTACTGATTAACATTTTTGAATTGCAGAAAAGGAAATCGGACATAACTTTACGTATGGGGGCTTTGTTAAAGGAAGTATTGTAAGAGGAAGCGTCGAAAAGAGAACAATGGTTGGAAACAACAAAGGTTTAAATGCTGAAACATATAATCAAAATGTCATTGCGCAGAAGACTAATGTCGTCCCTCCTGGTTTTGATGCACTGGAAGATGAAACTTCCTTTCCTAATGACGATCTTGAAGTAATGCAACAGACTGTGAGAAGCAAACCAGGTTTCTAATCCTATTTCATTTTCTTAGTATGAAAAATGTATTATTGTTAGATGATTAAGGTTGTATAATGTTTGAATTGTAGCAAAGGAGAATGGGCAGAACATTACATCGGTGTGCTCTGTTAAAGGAAGTATTGTAAGAGGAAGCGTCGAAAAGAGAACAATGGTTGGAAACAACAAAGGTTTAAATGCTGCAACATATAATCAAAATGTCATTGCGTAGAAGACTAATGTCGTCCCTCCTGGTTTTGAAGCACTGGATGATGAAACTTCCTTTCCTAATGACGATTTTAAAGTAATGCAACAAATTGTGAGAAGCAAACCAGGTTTCTAATCCTATTTCATTTTCTTAGTATGAAAAATGTATTATTGTTAGATGATTAAGGTTGTATAATGTTTGAATTGTAGCAAAGGAGAATGGGCAGAACATTACATTTGTGTGCTCTGTTAAAGGAAGTATTGTAAGAGGAAGCGTCGAAAATAGAACAATGGTTGGAAACAACAAAGTTTTAAATGCTATAACATATAATCAAAATGTCATTGCGCAGAAGACTAATGTCGTCCCTCCTGGTTTTGATGCACTGGAAGATGAAAATTCCTTTCCTAATGACGATCTTGAAGTAACGCAAGAGACTGTGAGAAGCAAACCAGGTTTCTAATCCTATTTCATTTTCTTAGAATGAAAAATTTATAATTGTTAGACGATTAAGGTTGTATAATGTTTGAATTGTAGCAAAGGATAATGGGCAGAACATTACATATGTGTGCTCTGTTAAAGGAAGTAATGTTGTACAGAGAACTTCTATTGGAAAAAGTAAAAATTATTGTGTTCCATCTTCTGATAAAAATGAACTAGCACATAATAAGAACCTTATGCAACCTAATTTTGATCCAATAGAGGTTGATACTTTCTTTCCTAGTGACGATCTTGAAGTAATGGGACGGGGAAACGGATTTACATCCCCGAGCTCTATAAGAGGAGGCATTGGAAAGAGAATAACGATTGAAAACAACAAAGGTCTAAATTCTGCAATATATGATCAAAATGCGATTCCACAAAAGACTAATGTCGTCTGTCCTGATTTTGATGCAATCGAAGTTGAAACTTCATTTCCTTATGACGATCATGAAGTAATGAAAGAAAACATGAGAAGCAAACCAGGTATTTATGTTATTTTCTAAACATGCAGATTTATTTTATTGATTTGACTTTGAGATTTTGTAATGTTCTTATTATAGGCAAGGAAAACGGAAAGAACATTACATCCGTGGGTTCTGCCAGAGGAAGTACTTTTGTACAAAGAACTTCGATTGGAAAAGGTAAAGGGTATAGTGCTGTATCATCTGATATGAATGTACGAGCATATAATAAGACCCTTAGGCAACCTGATTTTAATCCAGTAGAACATGTTACTTCCTTTCCTCATGATGATCTTGAAGCAATGCAAGAGGCATTGAGAAGTAAATCAGGTATTTTACAACCTTCAAGGTCTTATATACAATGTAGTTCAAGTATGTGCACTAGAAAAGCAAGTAGAACCCCCTCCCCACATGTACCTATAAAAACTGGTACCTACGTAGTACTACTGATATGAATCATGTATTTTCCTTTTGTAGTGTGTTGTATGGTGTCCTTGATATTAATTTTTGTACCTTGATGCATCCCGAGCCTTAGTATGTAATTCATTTTGTTGGTAGTGGATTGAGTTTATTTCAATGTTTTATTAGCAAGGGAGCGAGCACAAAGCTTTACATATGTGGGCTCTCCGAGAAGGTGTGCTGAAAAGAGAACTTTGAATGGAAAAAATAAAAATTCTAAAAATACAGAGTATGATCTGAATGAACTCACACAAAATAATAACCGTGTTCCTTTGGGGTTAGATGCAATGGAAGATGATCTTACTCTTCCACAAGATGAAGTTGAAATGATGCAAGAAACTCAGAAAAGTAAAATAGGTATTTAACTCTCTGAACTGTTAGAACTTCTTCATTGTTTATAGATTGAGATTCTGTAATGTTTGACTTATGTCAAAACTTGTAGGTTCATGTGAATTTGACAAGATAAAAAAGGTTAGAGGACCAAATTTGTGTAAGGTTGTTACAGGACTCAAACCTGGAGAAAAGCTTAGAGTCACTTTTTACCACAATCGAGTTGTTGGGGATCATCACGCTTTATTTTCGAGACACTTAGGCTCCTTAGTTCGTGATCGTAATATGTGTCCTTTGCGAGTACACTCATGGACAGACATCGAAGAAGCTAAATTGGAACACATGTGGGGAGCTGTCACTGTAAGGATTTAAATGAATATTACTGATGGAATTGTATTTCTTGAATCTTGTTGCTGGTTCATTTCTTTGAT
>NC_064286.1:19141025-19167631 GCF_019186545.1 Solanum stenotomum
TGATGCAAGAAACTCGGAGAAGTAAAGCAGGTATTTAACTCTCTGAACTGTTAGAACTTCTTCATTGTTTATAGATTGAGATTCTTTAATGTTTGACTTATGTCAAAACTTGTAGGTTCATGTGAATTTGACAAGATAAAAAAGGTTAGAGGACCAAATTTGTGTAAGGTTGTTACAGGACTCAAACCTAGAGAAAAGCTTAGAGTCACTTTTTACCACAATCGAGTTGTTGGGGATCATCACGCTTTATTTTCGAGACACTTAGGTTCCTTAGTTCGTGATCGTAATATGTGTCCTTTGCGAGTACACTCATGGACAGACATCGAAGAAGCTAAATTGGAACACATGTGGGGAGCTGCCACTGTAAGGATTTAAATGAATATTACTGATGGAATTGTATTTCTTGAATCTTGTTGCTGGTTCATTTCTTTGATTTTCTCTGTAACATATCAAAAAATATAGAAACAAAAGTAAAGTGCAGTCATGTCCCTCTGTTTTGTCCATAACCTGCAATTGTCCATCTGTTCTTATGCTCTGTTAATTGTCTATTGTCTGCAATTGTCCCTCTGTTTTGTCCATAACCTACAATTGTTCCTCTATTTTCAGCCCACTCCATCAAGTATATCAATAATGATACACTCATAACTTACAACCTTGCTGATTATTTATTATCTGTAAGATTTATTTTAAAATTTTGAGTCTCTTGTTTAATGACATCTGCCAAATATATTAGGAAAAAATTGATAGTGATGACATGATTTGTCATAGAGATCATGTATTGAAACATATGAGAAGGTTGTGGAACAATTGGAGAGGATCTCTACATGAATGTGAAGTCTAAGCCATTGCGAGAGGTTCTAAAAGATGTGCTAGAGGGGGTCGACAAGAGTGATTGGGAATGGCTGGTCAAAGAGCATTTTCTATCTAAAAAATTTAAGGTAGGATATTCCCATTGGCATCGTTAATCATAGCTATTGCATTTGAACTGGCTCTTGCCTTTATACAATTGAAGAAATATTTCTGCCTTAATATTTTCTGATGTACAGTTAGAATAATTTGTAAGAATTGACTATCCCAGCTAATATATTCAGAAATCTAAAAGGCTTCTTTTTCTGATTTGTATTAACGGTGATTTTTATATGGATAGGCACGTGAGTGATCTGAGAAGAAATTCTCCTTGAATTGAGTTGTAATGTCATTACAATAGTTGATAATCCATTTATCATTGCAAATGGCTCTATCAATCTTACTCCATACATGCCTATATTTCCATGTAAACTGTCTGGCAGTAGCCTTCATATCAGTTAGAGCATAAGTATCAAATAGTTGTACATCCGCAACTGGTTGTCCCCCAATGCGATCCTCTGGCAATAAGGGAATGTTGAAATCTGTTCTGTCCATAAATTTTGTCGCTCCACACTACAAGTACTCCCGTACACAATTGTGACTTCACTATGGAAATCTGTTCGGTTGTCTGTNGAAATCTGTTCTCTCCATAAATTTTGTCACTCCACACTACAAGTACTCCCGTACACAATTGTGACTTCACTATGGAAATCTGTTCGGTTGTCTGTAACAGAGCAGTGAATATACTGACCATGAGTCTCCAGAATAACCATCAGTAGCTTTCCATAGAACCCATATTCTTCCATTAGCTGCATAAGCATAGTTATTAGCATGATTCCATCCCTTGGCCACTCTTGTTATACTTGCTTTGAATTTGTGTTATTTGACTTTGGTCTCCAGCAATACAGCAAAACATACCTTATATTTATTAACCAACCATTTAAATTGTGTATCATAATGTTGCTGATGTGCTGTTAATATAGGAAACAAGTACGCGAAATGCAATGAACAGGTCTAAGTTGAGTATGCCTCATCATACGGGTAGCAAGCCGATTAGAGAGATAGTTTATGAATTGGTATGTATGTGATTCTTCTAAACCTATTAAAAAAGGTCCTCTTCATTTCAAGTATATGACTTCTTGTTTGAATGTTAAGGGAGGCAAGCATGGTAATCCATCGGACATGGCGACTATCTTCTTTGAGACTCGTAAGAAGGACAACAAGCTTCTCGAACCTGAAACCAATCAAAAATATGTATGTTCATTTAAAATTTTTATTTGACATACTTTTACTTAATATATTGCACTATCTTTAAATTTTCTTGTCTTTTACAGGAAGAAATTCAGGAACTACTACAAGTTGAGCCATCACTTACTAATATTGAGGTAGTAGAGAGATGCTTCGGACCTCAGAGCAAGAGTCATGTTGTTGGATTTGGTGGCGGGATTACCAGTAAAGATTTGAAAGGAGGTAGCTCCGCAAAAGCTGCACTGTTAGAACAACTAAATGTGAGTAGAAAGGAAAAGGCTGCACTATTAGAAGAACTGAATGCGAGTCGGAAAGAAAATGAATCAATGAAAAGACGCTTGGATAACATAGAGAAGAGATGTGAAATGTTTGAAAGTACAATCTTTAGAGATCCTTCATCACCACCATCATCAAGTGAATAAAATACTGATTGAATCATTTTACAGGTTAGTAAGCTTGTTACTCTGAAACAAAGTATTTTTCAGTTTAGTAAGCTTGTTAACATGTATAAGCTGACCATATCATGTTTACATAGTTTAACACCATTGTATACAATAACTGTAATACAAGGGACAACCTTCTGTGGATCTATATAGCTCATGTAAGGGTATATCTACATAAAAAGTGCTCATAGACAGCATGACATTGACAACAAAATTTCCAGATTTCAGGACTCATCAACCAATTAGAGAGAATTCACAAAGTTTTGAATGGCTTCGAAAATATTCCCATTGTAGATCACAGTAACTACTAAACTCCTTAGTTTTCATACTATCCTTAGTTTTCATACTAAAACAGGTTTTACATTTATTAAAAGAGGAGCATTTCTAATACATGTTGAAGTACTTGCACTTTGGAAACTCGCCATGCTTGAACATTTTTTCTACTTTTCCCATAGTCTTTGTCCCTTTGAAGTTCGAATACTCGTCAAAGTCCAATAAAAAAAGATGAACTAGTCCTTGGAAACTACAAATCATTCCACACTGGACTAAGATGCATTTTAATATGAATACAAAAATAAGGTGACTAGAGAAGTACATTATGAGCAGTAACAGGAAATAACTTCAACATTTATGCACCTGATTTTTTTTTTACCAGACCTAGTGCAGAAATGTGCCCACTCAAGTTAGCACACTGGAGAAAGTATTATCAAAATTCTTTACTATACAAGTTATCATTTCCTCTTTCAATGTTCTTGCATTGATTAATTGTTTCTCTTTTTAGAATGAGTATTGTATTATTAAGAATTAAGGTGCTGTCAAAAGTATTTACAGGTCAAAATATACTTGCTGATTTTTCTTGTGAAACAAAATATTTTCTTACAATCTAGATTTTTATGAGAAAATAATTATACAATCGTCATTTATGTCTCAGCAACATACAAATTGAACTATTTAATTAATTGATGCAAGCTTTTATCCTTGCAACAGATGATCAAGAATTTGAAGTCACGAAGGATCTACAAATTTGGAGTGAGTTGAAAAACAGTTGGAGATGTTAGCAGATGAACAAGTTGCAGTGCAAGAAGTTAATTAAACCTACTTTAATTTACTTATTATATAGCTTGCAATTAGTTGAAGTGCAAGAAGTTTATTAAACCTACTTTACTTATTATCTAGGCTATTTGCTTAAAAATACTAATTACGATCTGTACATATATATTCTAGATAGTTTTCTTTTTGTAGGATTTTTAAAACCTCTTTGTTTTATGTAATTAACTACGTACCATGCTTATATATATATATATATATATATTATCAGCCATTTATCTATATTATTGACTCTATTTTATAAGTTATGAAATTTTGTACAATTACATATGAAATAATGGTTTTAATTATCAATCACAAGGGGCAAAATGTAACTAATTTTCACTTAATAATATTTATTTTTCTAAAAATATCAATAAAAATTAACGAAAGGATTCCGGTCTCTAAAAGATCCTATAATATCTCTTTCTGAAGTTATCTACGACTAAAATAAAAATTAACGAAGGGAAAATGTTATCGTAAAAAGAGATACAACGACCAATTTTTCTGCCGTCACTAAATATTTCTTAATGACCGGACTAGAATTTGGTCGTCCACGTTTAACGTCGGAGCTACTAACAACGGGAGACGACCAATTTTTTTCCAGTCGTAAGTGACTAATAACGACTGGATTTACACTTTTAGCGACTTAATTTTCTTTCGCTAAAGACCCATTTTCTTGTAGTGGTAGGATGTCAGCCATGGAGGCTATCAGAGTTTCTATTTCAGGTGATATCTTTATTACCTTTTTTATAACAACTATTTATGATTCTATTTTCCGCCTTACATACATACCAATACATTTTTATCCATACTGACGTCCCATTACCTGGGGACGCTAGATTTTTGTTTCATTTGTGCAGGTCCAGGTAGGGATTCAAATTGACCCCTCCACTAGGATTCAAGTTGGTACGCTCCACCTCTTCCTGGAACTTTCATAGGATGTTTACTTTTGTTGTATAGTTGGGTATAGTCGGGTCCTTGTCTCGACCAATGCTTATGACACTCATTGAGGCTATTGTGGACACAATATTGTGGGTTTCTTTCTGTAGCTTCTAGTTTCCAGCCACATAGGCTTGGCATGTATAGATATGTATGTATGTGTGTATGTCCTCAATTTCAGCCTCGGCAGCCAGCTAGTACTTTATCATTTTTGGCTTGTCTACCTTTGTCTATATGAGTTGTTATCTAAGTTATGACCCTAATGGTCCAGGATTAATAATTTAGATGTTATGCTACCCGACCTTCTAGGCCCTCAGTTGAGTCAGTTGGTATGTTTCAGTGGCTAACTCGATTGCATAAGGTGTCAAATGCCAGTCACGCCTCTCTTAGTTCGGGGAGTGACAAACTTGGTATCAGAGCAGGTCGTGTCCCAGGGAATACACAAGTCGTGTCTTGTAGATTCTTGTTTATGAGTGTGTTGTATACCACACTTATAATCAAGAGACTATAGGGCATTTAGGATTGGTTACATTTATTCAATTTATAGATCATGATATATAGTTGAGTTATAAGTACGTATGAAATCTAAATTGTGCTTTGTGTTTCTTTTATGCTCAAGAGGATTTATCGAGGCATTATAGTAGAGATTGTTGGTCATCAGAAATTTGTAGACGTGATAGAGCTAGAGATGCTCGATTTTTTTTATTGATATGTGCATGGATTGGTGGAAGCCTTGTTATGCCAATGTCGACTACCGAGAGAAGACTGTTAGATTTCAGTTCCCAGGCTTGATTGCGAGACTTAGATTTGATGTAAAAGATTGTGTTTTCTAGAAAGTATTGCCTATGAAGGGTATCATGTGATTTGTCAAGAACGGGAAGTCGAGTCCAAGTTATGTAAGGCCATATAAGATTATTTGGAGGATTGGCAGAGTGGCGTACAAGCTTGATATTCCTTCAGAATTGAAAGCGGTCCATCTAATGTTCCATGTATCTATGTTGTAGAAGTGCATTGGAAATGCTTTATGGATTATGCCCGTTGAGTATATTCGTGTCTCTAAGGACTTGTCGTATGCTGAGGGATTAGTGGCTATGTTGGATTGGTAGATAAGAAAGATTTGGACTAAAGAAGTGGTTTCTCTGAAAGTGTTACGGTGGAATAACAACGTTGAGAAAATAACTTGAGAAGCCGAGGAGGAAATAAGGAAGAAGTAGCCCTAACTATTGACGACTTAAGCTGAGTTCTGTTTCAGTATTTGACAATTATTCCTATACAAAAACTTAATTGGATTTTAAATTCCTCAAAAATGAAGTTTATATGACTTGTCGAGAACTAGATATACAAAGCCTTGTAATTAGATTTTATTAACTAGATTTAATATTTACGGACCTGACGAATATAGCCTTGCAAATAGCACAGTGGCAGCAAAGAATACAACCAAGAGATTGTTTGAATCCATTCGCGGACGAATGTTCTTAAGGAGGGGAGAATGTGAAACCTCGTGGCTCTTTCACATATTATGTGTATCATTGTATGAATGTATGAGGCTTATATGACTTGGTGTATCATTTCAGGAGAATAACTTTGCAAAGAAGAGGTAAAAAAATCAAAGAATTAAACTAACATTATGGGTCAAGGATACCGTTAAACAAGTTCGAGTTAAAGAATGTCTCTTCTAGCACCCCGCCCATTCGGAAAGTTCAAGTTATTCAGTACCTTTGGGGTAATAAAAAGAGTATCTTCTATGCTAAGAAGGATGTTTTATAAGGTGATATAGTCTCCCAATGATCTTAAGTTGAGTTTTGAAGTCAAGCAAGCTGGGAAATAAAAAGTGGGCAAAAGTTAGAGTAAGTTTCTTTGAAATTTGGGTTAAATGTCTTGGAGATTTTCTCCCAATCTATAAAGCTTTAGAAGAACCCCAATATACTAAATCGAAGGTCTACGAGTCTACTTTTCAACACACTAAACCATTTGTCCATACGACTTCAGAATTGAGAGATATTCATATTTTAGTGAGACTGCACAAGCAGGCACATGAAGGTGGCCCCTAGCTCCTATGTCGGTTTAGATATATACGATCTGATTTATCCTTCGTTTTATCTTAGCTATTTCAACCAAAATAAGAATAAAACTGTCCTAAATCCTCTATAAAGGTTACCCTATCATCCAAGCAAAAATCTACAAGATTTCAACGTGGTTTCACCCTCGGAACGTTCATAGAGATTATGTTACTTCTTTCCTCCTCGTTGGTTGTGATTTGAAGGATTCTTCATGGTGAAGGAGTCTCGTTTTTAGGTGGTATTGCTGCTGTTTGGAGGTAATAATTCTTACCCTTCATTTTATTGAGTGATTCAAAAGTTATAGCTATGCTTTATAAGCAAGAACACGAATAGACGGCTGGAAAAACTGTATTTGGATAGTTACGTGATGTTGGGTTATTTTGAAGTATTTTCAGATGCTGTTGTTGCTGGAATTTTTGGAAATGCTTTGTATGTGTGTGGTTCTTGTTGATGTGAGTTTGGAAGAGAAAAAGATGTATAGATGGGTATTTAATTGTAAGATAAATTAGTGTAACATTGATTCTATTATTGCATTGGAATTTTCAAATTGTTTCTTCTTGGTTCAAAATCTTGTGTTTAAGGAGACTGTTTGTTATTTACAAGACATGATAAAATACTATAAGCTCCAACAAGTTTAAGTTAAGTTTCGGCCCTTTTAACCACTTATTGCTTATGAAGAGAAAGCAATAATTCCAAATGTATTTATTGAACGAACTCACAGGATGGTGATCAGAAGCGGTGAGTTCGAGTTATTATGGTTATATTTAACAATTATAGGAATGTATTTCATATATTTTTCTGGCTTTAATGGTTTGAAGACTCGTGGTTGGGATTAAGTTGTGGTTAGTTTAGGGTTTGAAAAGAGGGTGTGGCGATACGCCGAGTTTTTATTGTTGTGCAGACATACTCTATTTAGTTGTTGTTGACTATTGCGTAGGCCTCCACTTGTTAATAGATACTGCAAATATGTATGTTATGTCATTAATTTGGGATTGTAGTTTGGTGAAGAAAATGTAATGAAGCATACATTTAAAAAGGGTCCGACAAGCTAATCACTCTACTACTAATCCCTAAATTACTACTTTGACCCTGACGTGTTAGTATTCTATCCTTAATGGTTGTGTGACATGATTTCATGTAGATTACATACTCTAAGGAAGAGGTACAATCCACATTAATACCACAAGACCCAGAATTGAGGTATGTTAAGGCTAAGCGTTACTTCCTTTAAGCATGAATTTTAGAATCCTAAATAGTCAAAGGTTGTTTTACTATTCTATTGTTAGAAAGACCTTCTGCGAAAGGCATTGGGATTGCAACTGCCGAATTTTTATGACTCCATTATGTTGATCTTCCACTCGTTTGGTTATATAGGTTACTCGGCGTCTATGTGTCATTTTGTTAATTCCCTTGAATATAGGTCCGTGTGTATATATTATTATTCTTCTTTAGGAGTTGTGACTTAGAAATATTAGGGAGGAACATTAAGAGTTTGAAATCAGTCCTCCTTCCTCGCTACTTTTTTCTTTATTGAAAAACTTAAAAATAATATGTTGATTTCCAAAACTCTTAAATGTAACTCGTATGTTTAAACTACTAAGGGACATGTTTTTTTTTGGAAATACTTTCTTTTACAAATTACTAAGGAAACATATATAAAAACTAGGTGAATCACCTTAACATCTTTATGAACATCCTTAGGTTTAAGTTACCTTTCTTAATTTGATTTAAGTGTTCTAGTTTAATCTACAAGCAAATGGTTATGCGAGATATTTACATGTTATACGAAAGTGATTACGAGATTATGAGGACAAGAATACCAACGAGTCAAGATTGGCAACATGATTCAGGTAACACAAATGCATTATGAATCTATGACATTACATGCTATGCATTCTATTTACAAGCAATAATAGGAAGGTATGGGGCCTATTGCCTATAATTTTACGTATGAAACATTAGTGGCCACAAGTTGGCGAATATGATGCCGGTTCGCTACCGGAAGGCACCACCATTGCTAGCACTTGGTTGGGTATGACATGCATTTGCATCTATATATATGTATTCACGACATACGATTATGCGAGCATACCATGCATATTTAATTTATATAAGGTAGGATGTCAGCCATGGAGGCTATATGAGTTTCTGTTTTAGGTGGTATCTTTATTACCCTTTTTATAGCAGCTGTTTGTGATTCTATTTTTTGCCTTACTTGCCAGTACATTTTTATCCGTACTAACGTCCAATTGCCTGGGGAAGCTGGATTTTTGTTTCATTTGTGCAGGTCTAGGTAGGGATTCTAATTGACCCCTCCACTAGGATTCGGGGTTCAACTTTGAGTTGGTACACTCTACCTCCTCTTGGAGCTTTCATAGGCTGTTTTGACTTTTGTTGTACAATTTGGGTATAGTCGGGTCCTTGTCTCGACCAATGCTTATGACACTCATAGAGGCTATTATGGACACAATATTGTGGGTTTGTTTCTGTAGCTTCCTGTTTCTAGCCACATAGGCTTGGCATGTATAGATATGTATATATGTGTGTATGTCCTCAATTTCAGCCTCGTCGGCCAGCTAGTACTTTATCATTTTTGTCTTGTCTACCTTTGTCTATATGAGTTGTTATCCAGTTTATGACCCTAATGGTCCAGGATTAATATTTTAGATGTTATGTTGCCTGACCTTCAAGGCCCTCAGTTGAGTCAGTTGGTATGTTTCAGTGGATTACTCGATTGCATAAGATGTTGAGTGTCAGTCACGCCTCCCCTAGTTTGGGGCTTGACAATATCCAACCAATTGTGACTGAAACAATGTAAGCAAAATTAAGCGATAAAAAACCTAATATTTTGAGAAATAAGGATAATTATCAACAAATTGCATTAACATTGTAAAACATGTATTTTGAACTATTTAATGAATAAAATACTTAAAAGCAATAAATTTAAAAATATCAGGCCAAAATTTGGTGTCAAGAACTTGACCCTTTGTTTGATTAGGATCGATGAAAGAGATCTTGGTCAAACAAAGTTGACGAACCCAAATTTAGTTTGATAAACTTTAAGCAAAATGATATGAGACGTTAGTAGAGCTTTTGAACAACACCCTACGTCTGTCAATGGGGCTAAAAATAATAAACAAAAGGCAATGATTGATCGTAAATTGAAAACATTCACATACCTTTGGTGTTACTTCCAAAATTGCACAGTGATGGTAGTGTACCTCCTTGAAAGGAAGACAATGTAGATAATATGTCACTTTGAATGAGGTGACGGCTTAACTTGTCTCTTGAAAGGATGACGACCCAATTTGAACTTAACGTGTCACTTTAAAGAGAGGTGACAGCCCGATGTGTCTCTTTTAAGGCAGACGACACAACTTGAACTTAACATGTCACTTTGAACGAGGTGATAACCCAATGTGTCTCTTTACAGGATGACAACCCAACCTTTGACTTAACGTGTCACATAAAGGGAGGTGACAACCCAATGTGTCTCTTTAAAGGCAAATGACCAAACTTGAATATAACATGTCACTTTGAATGAGGTGACAACCCAACGCGTCTCTTTAAAGGTGGATGACCTAATCTTTGAACTTAACGTACCACTTTGGGGCAGGTGACAACCCAATGTGTCTCTTTAAAGGCGGACGACGCAACTTGAATTAACATGCCATTATGAGGGAGGTGACAACCCAACGTGTCTCTTTAAAGGTGCCACGCCCCAAGTCCCATTGAGAAGGACAAGCACCTGATGCCCTAAAGGACCGAGAGAACCAACTTATATCTCTTGCTTATCATACATGCAACAATGAAGTTATAATTCTGTGATGAGTTTAAGTAAATTATCCTGATTGAATACCAACATAGATATACTTCCTTGGTCGTTGAGGCCTTAATTACTAAAAAATAAGACATAATTACGCTTCACTTTGACATTAGTCTACAAAGCCTCTAAAAGATAGACACTTAGCTAAGGTCAGGACAGGACCCCGCCATTCCCTTAACTATAATACAATATCAAATATATGACGAGCCCTGAATTAACATGGAGCTCACTAAAGGCAGTTGAGTAGCTTGTGCTTATCTTGGACATATTCTATTATCTTGGGTACCTAGATATGCGACATGCAACACAGTTTTCCCATAAGGGACATCAGTACAAAAGAATAAACTGAATATGTAAAGCATAAAGTATCCATAGGCAAAACAAGAGCTTAAGTGAAATTATGTATCAATTTATAAATGCATAAATAAGGATGAAAAACCACCTTTGCTTACTCGAGTACATTACATTCTTTGCTTTGCTTTAATTCACTTTTCTTTTCTTTATAAACTTTGTAGAATTTGATACGATAACCAGCTGATCAGTGGTAGAAGAGGATAACCCATGCTAGGCATTTTAACCCCTAGGATATTGTCCTCATACATATACAAATTAGGATTGGCCCATGCTAGGTATTATAACCCCTAAGGTGCCACCCGTATATATGTCAATTGGGATCGGCCCATGCTAGGTATTTTGAACCCTAAGCTACCACTCATAAGTATACAACTTTGCTTTCAGGATCAGCCCATGCTAGGTTTTCAGCCCTTAGGCTACAACCCATAATAATACATATGTGCTTTACATCTTTTCTTTAATCTTTGAGATTGTTCATATTCTTTTTAGCTTTGGGACTATAGACTAGTGATGTAAACATGTGAATAAAAGACTTGAGGCAACAATAATGACATAAGAAACAAATGTAACCTCACTATAGTAATACTTGGTAATTTATATGACACAATGAATCTTATTAGGCTAAATCATATTCGTAAATGGGCCATGAAGACACACAACAAGTGAGAACATGAAGACATGTAGAAAATGGGTCATTAAGTGATATAACAAGTGAGAAAGTGATTCTACTAGCACATGGTTCATTCAAAACATATTTGGACATCTCAAATGGAGGCATACATGCATTTCAAATAAAGACTATAACTTTGCAAATGGAGAGGGAGGGGTGCATATGATGATATAATAGCTACACACTTAGTAGACGATATCAAATGTAAGGGTCAAGGGTGCATAAACATGTGAACTAATGAAGCATAGGACATATCGCAAATAAGGATTGCACATTCCACGTAAGGACATATAAAATGAATAATAGACATATGTGTATCTGTCATACAAACACTTGTAACATGTATAAATGTAAGATATTATTGACTCAATGATCCTCATTTGACTTGGTTGATAATTCATAAAATTTTCTGTTTAGAGAACCTTTGTCATGAAAATACTTGAAAGTATAAACACACAAAAATTGGAGAATGAACATGCATAGAAGTAGCTTGACACATTTTTGAAACCATGGACGGTATGAAGAAGATTATTATTATTGGAGATTGTACACCCTCACATTGTAGCTTTTATCATGAGGATCACTTAGAGATCTCACTTGGTTGGTACACGGAATATAGGACTTCATGCCATAAAATATGAAATCAAATAGCCTTACATACCTTGTCTCCCGACCAATACTATGTGGTACCATGAACCATCCTTTCTTTTGAGGCATTAATCTACATTAATGGCAAGTAATAGAGCTAATATTACCAGCTAATAAACAAGGTTGGATCACTTTGACTTACCAAAACTGTAGTCGGGCAGCAAGCTCAAAACCCCTCTACTAATGGGTGTTCTTTTCACACATTCCTTTATCATCATGTTTACACAATTTATAACCTTCCCATGAGGTCATCCAACACTACCTGTAATTTACAACATCCAAAAAAATAAATACACACATAATGGGCAGCACAGCACGCCGGTGTGTCTTCATTTCTTCCCTAAAACATTTCACATGACTTTCTCTTAAGGCTAGCCAATATTACAAATGATAATCTGCAAAATATATAGATTACATCACAATCGGGTCAATAGGTCAAGTAATGGACCACTACGACGTTATGTCAAACACCTAGCAGGCATAAAACTCTACAACTTTTCATAAATAGTGTTTCAACACCCAACGACTTCATACTTACAAACAACACTCTCGCTACCATATATAGGAATAAAACAATGCCCTTTACCACTAATAAACCCAACCATCCACCCAGTACTTCTCCAAACTTCACCACGTATATACAACCCCAAACCTTTCTAAAATAATCAATAAAATTTTGACTCACTGCTTCCAATCATTTTTTCATGAATTTGTAGTTAAACAACGTAGAGAAATCTCACCCAATCTGCAATATATAGTGAGAAAAAATGGGGCAGTAACCTTACCTCAAATTCTGGAAAATTGTTCTCTTACCTTGTACTCCTTCAAGAGTTTTAATTACCCTTCACACTTGGCTGGAAGTTATGAGGGTTTCTTCAAGAACCCATAGAGTATTTTGAGGTGGCTATGATAATCATTGAGGGAAAGAGAGAGTGCTGGAGATGAATTCTCCTTTTCTATGTAAGAATTAAGAGATAAATGAGCCAAATATGACCCTATAATTGTTGGCACTCCACCGCCTCTATCTTTTTCAGTTTTGGCCACAATTTTCCAAGTAGGTGATCCACCTACTCAGCCATTTTTAAGCTGCTCAAATGTCAAACTAGGTGATGCAACTACTTCTGCTTATTAAATGTATTTAGCTATGGTAAGTGATGCAGCTACTTACTCTTATTAAGTTGGTCAAAAAGTCGAAGTAGGTGATGCACCTACTTGTCACCTACTAGGTTAATTTAGTCAAGCAAGCACCTCACTTATTTTATCTCATTTTCCAAATTCTAATCCTTTAACTTAAAATTAACACTCAACTCTAAACTTAAGCTTAATAATCACCTAACTTCTTGAGTTTAAATACTTTCATCAGTATTAACTTAGTCGTATACATGTTCAAATGTACGGGTGCTACAAAAGGTGGACGATCCAATCTTGAACTTAACATGTCACTTTGAACGAGGTGACAATCCAACATGTCTCTTCAAAGGGGGACGACCTAACTTGAACTTAACGTGTCACTTTGAACGAGATGACAACCCAATATGTCTCTTTAAAGGCGGATGACCCAACTTGAATATAACATGTCACTTTGAACGAGGTGACAACCCAACGTGTCCCTTTACAGGCAGACGACCCAATCTTGAACTTAACAAAATCTACAACACAATTGTTAGTAACAACAGTAATATAAATGCAACATAAATTATGTAAAACATGGCCTCATATGAACAATGAACAAGATGTTGAACCAATGCAAGATTTTGAACATAATAACATCATGAATACAAAAAAATTGTATCAATTTTAATGGAATAACATTAAGAAAGTGTCATTTTGAAAGACATGACAACCAAATTTTAAAAAGCATCATTTTATTTGAGATAGACAATTAATTTTTAAAAGATGTCATTTTGAAAGGTATGATGACCTAAATTTAAAAAAGAAGTCATTTTGAAAGGTATGACGACCCAAAAATATAATTTTAACAATGTAACGGTCCACAAAGTTATTTTGGACAAGTATTGAAAAGTGGGTGTCAACCCATATTTTTTTTGAATAATGAAACATGTTTTAACTTAGTGCCAACAATAGTATTGTACACAAATTTCTCACAATGCTTTCTCATTCAACTTAGATTGACTTCAAGGTAATTCTTATAGGTTCAAATAGTACCTCAATGTACTTAAGTAACGACAATATTTGTTCATCTTGCTACAAACATAGGCTTTGAACTAGACCTAAAATCATGTTTCAAGTGCCCTCACTACAAAGAAAATCCCAATTTGCGCACATCTAAAGTGTTCGGATTTGAGGAAATTTTGCAACTTTCACTCACACTCACAAAAAATGTTCAACGAATGCAATTGTGATACCATAGGCTTGACCTTCATATAAAACTCTACTAATGTGTGAATATTTGATCTGAAATCATATAGGGCTTGTTATTGGCTTGTAATGTAGGCTTAAGAACGGGTAGTATAATCATTTAGGATAAAAGTGACTTAATCCTTTCTTGAGCATTGCACTGCTTTCAACATTTGCTACACTTTTAGCATTTGATCCTCTTGTTGTCCCTTCTTTTCTACACTTTTTGACTTCCTTTGAAGATTTGCTTGTTTGAGCTTTTACCCTTCTTATCATCTTTTGAACTTCCTCCTTTTTGTTTGGAGTGTTTTTTTTCTTTTGTTGAAATTCTGCTTACTTTAACTTGTGGGGAATTGTCAACTCTTTCTTCTTTCTTTTGAAGTTTTTTTTTGTATTCTTGAACTTCAAGGACTATGGTGACTTTTGTCAAATTTGAACTTTGAATCTTCTTTTGTAACTTGCACGTCTTTAGCACACTCAAGAGAGTCAGGCCAAAAGAGGGATAGCATGTATAAACACTCAGAAAGGGTATAGGCTAAAATATGGTTGTACAAATAAAAGGATTAAGGTTCAACGTGAGGAAATACTAAGGATTGATGTCATTTGGTAGGCTTTGAAAAGCTCAAACGGGTCAAAGAAGACCTACAATCATTTTTCAAATCAAACATTACTCAAGATTTTGCCTCAACAAACATTCATGCCAAGTTCTATACCAACAAAGCAACACAACTAAATTTTATTCAAACTTAGCACACTATGCACATGATACAATGAGTCTGATCTTGTTCTAATCTTGAATGTATGCAAGGGAATATTTACAAGTGTAACAAAAGTATGAATTAGAGGTATCAAAAGAATCTATGGTTTAACAAGAAGTCAATCTTCTCTATTGTACACATTATTTTTCATATGCACACTTGAACTATTTTGGTATCAACCAAGACAAAAAATGGTTTAAAAAATATAAATATTTTAGAAAGAATAAATAATAAAAAATCTTTTGAATAAAGAATACTGAACCCTAGAAGGGTTGTCTACGTATCTCATTGAGATGTGAATCAAGTTTGCGTAGTTCGTGCAGATGTGACATAAAACATATGTTTTGAACAACAAATGAATTTTTGAAAGAAAAAATAACCTTCATGGAAAATCATTGTGTAACGCCCCTCAAAATGAAATAGGATAATTAGAGCTTCACATGTGTGTTAGTAGTTGATATACTTGTATAAATGTTTGAAAATGAGTTTATAGGTCAGCTTAGTTGAGTTTGAAGTCAAACGTCAAAGAGACGTTCAAGACGTTCGAAAACTAGTCGTTTGCGTGCTAGTTTGTTCTAGTGTGTCTTGCATGTTTTTATGTGTCGTATGAAGTCTAAAATCAGTGGAGGTGACCCTAGTGTCTTGATAAATATTTTAGGGTCAAAACGTTCGGGTATGACCCCCCGGGACCACCCTAAGGGTTCCCGATGAGGACCCCAACCCTTGGCCAAACAAGCTGCCAAGGCAGCTTGAAGTTGTTCATGGAGGGAGTGGATCTGCGTCGCGGACCTGCTCAACCAATGGACAAAAAGTGGCTCCGCGTTGCGGAGACACCACAGACTCTACTGTCTCAAAATTTAATTTTCAAAAACTTGTGGGAACACCTCCGCGTCGCGGACTTGTTTCCCGACGAAATTTGTGAAAATAAAACTCAAGTTTGACTTGTTTAAAAGGTCCAACTAAGTGAGGGGTAGTTTGGGTACTTTGGGAAATTTTTATAAACTGTCATTCTACCTATTTTAGGGTATTTTAAGTTGGTTAAAACTCCAAAACCTAGAATTAGACCTCATTATCCAAATTGAACCTTCCTTCTCAAATAAATTCTCTCTCTAGAACTCCACGGAAGACATTGATGAAGCTTCAAGGGGATGGGTTCCTACTGATTTCTCCTTCAGATTCCTAGGAAATTAATTACAAAGGTATGGGGGTTTTATCTTTGATTCTCCTTTCAATCAAAGAGCCAAATCAAAGTGATTTCAATGTTTTTCAAAAACACTAAAAACCCCAATTTCAATTCTAAGCTTGGGTTCTTGCATGAATGTATTTCAAATGATAATTTATGTTAATATTGATGGTTTTAAGATAAAAAAATCCATGAACCCTTGCATATCTTGAAATTCTAATTTTGGGTCTAAAGTGGGTCTATTGATTATGTGCTAATAATGTGTTATTAATGAATAAATTGTTATGGGCTATTGATTTATGTATTGTTCTATATTGAATTATGAGGAATTAATGGTCAATTGTGTTATATTAGATGTTGGCCTTGAATGGGCAATTGTGACCTAAGGTTTATGATGATGATGAAGTTATGAATAGATTATTGATTCTAGTATTTTATATATATGAATATATTTTGTAGATATTATAATTGTGAGGTTTGATCCCTTTGAATGTGGGGAGGTGTTTACTTTATAAGCATGGTGTGATTATGGCCTTGTAGGCAAAGTTGGATGATTATTGTTTTGAGTAATGTTGATTATATGAAGGTAATGTGATATGATGTGAATTTGTGTATGGTCTTAGAGTATGAAAGGTGACCTTGTGTAGAGACTTTATGTGTTATGCTTGGTTGTTGTCTTCTTTGAATGACTTATAATGAAGGTGAGGTTAGGATAGACTATGTTTACCTACTCTCACACCTATTGAAGAATGAATGAAAAGAATGGAAGAATGTGAGAATGAATGAAAAGAATGGAAGAATGTGACAATGAATGAAAAGAATGGAAGAATGTGATAATGAATGAAAAGAATGGGAGTTAATGCTAATGAGTGAAAGTTGGGTCTATTGTAAGGATAGTCTCATAAAGTACTCCTTTGAATGAATGGGGTTCCTAGATGAAAGGTTTCTCATCTTTGAATCCAATAGCTTCCTTAATGAATGAATGTGGGTTAGGATGAGTACTCCTTCGTGAGTTGAGAGTACTTAGTAGCAATTCTTATCCATAAATGAATGAATGAAATAAATGTCCAACTCCGCGGGGGAGTAATGTTTAGCACCGAGAGGATATGAAGATGGGTGGATACTCCTTCGTTAGTTGAGATGTGAGTATTTAGTAGAAACCCTTAAGATGGGTGCTCCTTCGTGAGTTAAGATGAGAGTACTTAGAAGCAATCCTTCTATCCCTTAACTATATGCCCACATAGGACTAGCTAGTGGTCTCTACCACGTAAAGGCTAAAAGAATGACCCTACCTTAGGCAAGTGGGGATCCCTCATCTGGTAAGGGTTACTACCGGGATTCCATGTCAAGCTCCATGGTCTATGTCGGTTAAGGCTCTTCCCCCACATTAATGAATGAATTAACTAGGGTCTGTTAAGGGTGTACTACTTAGGATAGGTGGTGGGATGGGACATCATCTAGACATTGCACAAGTAGACATTTAAGGGAGATCTTGGTGTGTCTTAGTAATGATAATGAATGAATGAGTCTTATTAGGCTAATTAATGAAAGTGTTGATCTTTGAACATGCTAATGTGAAAGTAAGTCATAATGAATTGAATGTATTTCCTTATGTTGAATTGAATGTATGTGAAGATCTTATGTCATTAGTGAATGAAGTTGTCTAAATGCATTAAGTTGAATCAACGATTTATGTTGAGATGTGAATGGAGCTTGTCTTGTGTAGCCCTAAGGATCACTTGGTTGTGGTATGGAGAGGTAGTATGGGCTACCTCACCATGTCTTACTTAGGTGAGTCTTGGGATGGCATTTGGTGAATGTTCTAGCTTTATGAAGTGACTTGTTAGCTTATGTGCTTATATGTCTTATGTGATTAATTGGTGAAGGTTGAGGTATGCACGGTAAGTGCACTTTGTGTGATCTTAAGGCGGTGCCTTAGTGTGGGTGATGGTATGGGACGTTGCCCATACATTGCACAAAGGTATTGCTTAAGGGTTACTTTAGGTGGAGGTCCATGGTAAGAAGGTAAAGGTAAATGGGTTATGTATGTTCATGATGTATTGTGAAGCATATGACTTTGTATTGTTGGTTGTGACTTGCAAGGTGCTATTATGTTGATGTTCATGAGATTTTATCAAAATGGCATAACAACATAACTTCCAAACAAATGTCCTTTTTAGCATGTTTTGCATATCCTCATACTTAGTACGTGTGTTGTACTAACCCCTTTCTTCTATTTTACTATAAGTGTAGGTTGTGGTAACTAGGATGGGGTTGCGCTTTGGAGTTGCTTGGATTGCTTCACTCTTCCAAGTCTTTGGTATGTCCTCAAGATTCGAGGACTATGTTTAGAAGTTTCTTAGTCATTGTAATAGACACTTAAGTTTCATTTCATTCGTAAAGGGCCGTGTCCCTTAGTACGTTTTAAGTTCTTGTCTAAGATTGGCTAAAGAGACTTAGTAGTTCCGGTTGCGTATTGATGTTTTCAAATGTTGATGACTCTTGAAGTCTTATGGTTTTATTGAATAAAATTTTAAAATTCTTAGTGATTTTTATGATCTATGCGATGAATGAATGCTAAGGCTTGTATAAGACCTCTGAGAGGTCGAATACGCATGTAACGGCTAGGGGGTGCTCTCGGGTCGTTACACATTGAGTCACATTGAAGGGCAGAGAATCCAAATTTAACTAAAAAAAATATTTTTTATTAATTAAAGAAAAAGTAACATAAAAGAAAAATGAAAGAGTCACATTAAAGGGCGTACCACCCAAACTATAAAAATGTCAAACAAAAGTCCTTTTTAATGGAATATAAGACAAATAAAATCAGAGATATACATTGAATATAATATCATGTACAAAAAATTAATGCAAAGGTGTAGAACAACTCGGAGCGATGCCTCATAAATTTGGTGTGTGAGTATAATCTTGGTGAAATTTTTAAGGGTTTTTCGTAAAATTTTGGCCTAGTTTCAACTTTAACAACCTCCAGTATTCAAT
Source organism: Solanum stenotomum (assembly GCF_019186545.1). NCBI lineage: Eukaryota > Viridiplantae > Streptophyta > Magnoliopsida > Solanales > Solanaceae > Solanum > Solanum stenotomum. Next base: position 19,160,448 of record NC_064286.1, read on the forward strand.
CTTGTAACAACCGTCTCCTTCATGAAATTTTTGGAGACCTCCTCAAAAAAATTTCCCAGTTTCCGCTTTGAAATAATGGAAAGCTTGCGGAGAACATGACTAAAACGTTGTGGCGCCTACGTATCCTGTTGAAGTAGGAATCAGGTCAAACGTAGTTCCAATAGATTGTGACTTGAATGAAGATTGATCTCACACTATGAATGCTCTACTAGTAGGTGACTAAGCGTAGACTTTATTTGAAAGTGGACGCTAACCCGAGTTGGACAAACTATGGGGTGGAGACAATAAACGGCATTGGAAGACCACGAACCAGCTACCCGTGTACTTCTCCAACAAATATGGTGTTTTTCTGAAGAAACGTCTGAGGATAACCACGTAACCTCTCTTGTCCTAATGCATTCTATTTGCCGTTTGGAAATCGTGACATGATACAATGACAATGTATAATCAAGCAAATAATGAATAAATAATGAGTACAATATACAAATAATCAACAAAATATACAAGATATAATGAATACCACAATAAAGGAATAGTCCCCTCAATTTGAAAAAATGAAGTCATAATGGTTAGAACCTTTATATAACACCAGCGGAGTCGTCATTCTATTGACATCCTTAACGGTGCAATGTCATAGTGACTCACAAAAAACAATCAATTTTAAAGAGTGAACGAATTTTAAGAGGTAAAAGAATTTAATTTAAAGGGAGTCACCACCAAATTTTAAGAAAAATAGAAAGCCAATTAATTAATCAATACAGAAAATGTATACGAAACCAATAGATTCTAGGTAAGGGTTCATGTAATTTCAAAGAGAATGCATTACGCATCTTTCGAAATTCATAATTGTGGGTCCCAACTGAATTCATTTTTTCAAATTGAAGAGGAGATAAAAACAATATATAAATATAATAAACATGTGATATACACAAATGATAAAATAAACAATAATATAAGAAATGGACTAAAGTTTGTCTAACGTCAATAATATACATAATAATGAAAAACTATCATTTTGAAATCCATTCGAGTAACTTCCTAGGAAAGCAACTCTAAGCACCTATAAAGACACTTAGTAAAAATGTTAGTAATAAATAAATATGAATAAAATTAAATGAATCAAATAATAACTTTAAAAAAAATCTGTCTTATTAACATGAGAGGCCTTGAAAATCGACGATAATGTATTCATCGACCAATTTTAACATACAAAATATATAAACTTAAACTAAATTTTTGTCTTCTAAAATGGAGAAGCCTCAAAAACCAATGAAGATATTTTTTCATTGACCAATTTTATATCTTTTAACATTGATTATATAACAAAGAAACATAAATAACATTCAAAAATGATGAAATTGTAGTAACAAATCACGATGAAAAGCATTACTAGAATAATCAAACTATTAAGTAAAACATAACAGAAACAAAATAGATAAACAAATAAAGAAAAATCATCTATATAATTCAATCAAAATCTTAAGTGCTCAAACAAAAGTTATCAAAACAGTGAACAAAATTAGTCTAGGCATGGATATTAGCCACACAATAAAATAAATAATAATAAAATAACTATCAATAAAAAAAATAAGAAAGATCTAAATGAAAACATAGCCAATTAAATTTTTTATAAAAAGTGCATGAAATTAATTAAAATGATATGACCAAAATGAAACAATATAAATAAATTATCAGAAGTAAAAAAATCCAGTAATGTAAACATTAAAGAACAACCAAGGTGGAAATTATAATAATAATAATAAAAATAAAAATAATAATAATAATAATAATAAAATAATGACAACAATGTACATTAAACAAAACAATAACTAAAATAAAAATAATAGAAGATTAATACTCACTCAATGAAAGCAAATACAATTTATCAAAATAGTAACTCAACATCCTATAAACTAAACATAATAGAGATGAACACATGCTCAAATCACCATAAAAATGTAAATTAATTAGGAAACAATTCTAAAAACTCAATAATTTGAACAAAAAAGAGCGAGCAGAATAACTATACTTACTTAATGGTAAGATTTGGTTCATTTCCGCCGGCGATGGAGCCACGCATGAGCTGGAGTCGGAGCTTCGAGCTCACCAGATCATGTGAAATCCTACAAAATAAGTGAAAAAATCGAGAAGGGGGAAGGGGAGAAGCTAGATAGAAATTCTAGGTTTTGTTTATGTTGACTTGGTTGGGGTTTTGATCGGAGTTTTTTTTAGGAGACAAGGGATTTGGTTCGCAGATGGGTTTGTGATTGAGGTTGGAGGTTTGAGATGGGGTCTGGTGGTATTTTCTGGTGGATTTGGGGATTGGTTTGTGTGCTTGGAAGTGGCGGAAGGTTTAAAGTTTTGTGGTGGTTGGGACTGGTCGAAGCTGGTGGCAGTGAGGGGAAGAGGGGAAGAGAAACTAGGTTGTTGTCTGGCGGTTTCAGGTGGTTTAGCAGCGGTGATTGAACGTTGAAAAAGGACAAAAAAATGAATGGGGTTTTGGGTCTGTGTTTGTGGTGGCAGACTGGTGGAGCTCCGGTAAACTCACTGAAAAACATAATAAACAAGATCTTTTATGTGAATAACAAATCTGATAAAATTAAACCCTAACCCTTGTTTTATTAAGAAAATATAATTAGACTGGTTTAGAGTCGCCACTTAATTTTTAAGTAAAATCAAGAAAACTATTCATTTTCAAATAGATCAAAACAATAAATCTATTGAAGACTGTTAAGGGGATTCGGGGTTCTTATTAGCATTTCGGGAAGGGTTTGAAAGCTCCCGAAATGCCTGCTAACACGCGGTTATCCAACAATTAATTATTTGGCTAAATTTATTTGATTTAATCTGATTTGAACAATTGTTATAATTAGGACCCGGAATGGGAAAATATGAAAATATTGAAATATTATCTAAGCGAAATATTTTGTAAACTTATTTATTTGTTTATTATTATTTTTTAAGTCGAGTTAACGATGAATAATTTAGTTAAGTAATTAATTCAAAATGGGTGTCTTCTGGAGATTTGATTTTTTTTTAAAACCTTAAAGATTAAGAGCGGACAATAACGAGTAAACAAACACAGTAAAATAAGAGAGAGAGACTTGGGCCCAAGTCTTATTTTTTCTGTCCGCCTGGGCCAACAGTTGGGTCTAATTTCATTTTGCGCCTTTGGCCGAATTCTTGCCACCTGTCCTAAATTCTAATAAGACAATAATAGATAAAATTACAAGGGCTTAGGCCCAAAATAACAAAATACAACTCCCAAAATTAAGAGTGTGCCTTTGGGGACCATATCTGCTGCATTTATACACAATATACAACTGATGCATATTGTCATATTACACTATATATTTTCAGCTCCCGGGACCTTTGCGTCGATTTTAATGATTGGTTGACTCGGAGAGAAAGGATTTGAGCTTTTATGGCTCTCTCGAGATGTAAGTGAAGTAAACTGGAGTCCATGAGGACTCGGGCAGATTTCACATGCACAAATAAACGAAAAGGAAATCATAAGTAAATACTCCAAATAGGTCATAATAGAAATGTAACAGTGATATTTCTAAAAGTGAACGGTAAACCAAAAAAATGATTTACAGAAGATAATCAAAAGTAAAAAGCCAAGATTCTTTATCAAAAGAAAAATAAACTAACAACGTGCTAATGAACAAAATCAATCCAAATGAATATGCATTAACTAAAAGATTAACAAGTAAATTGTTAGGAACCAACCTAGGCCATAATACTTCAATTTTACCAAATTGACTCTTCTAAAAGGTACATAATATCAACAACAAACTTCAACTAAACTCTAAAAATAATAAAACATTTGGTTACTGAAACGACCCCAAAAATGCCCGAAAATGTGTTTCGGAAAAACCTATAATTGTAATTTCCATATATCTCAAAATTCGTACATGATTTCGGAAATTCGACTTCATATTCTTATTCAGGGGGTCAAATTGAGTGGGAAATGGGTCTAACCCGAATTTTAGAGCAACCGTATCAAAATTCGAAAATCGCAAAAAATGCGATTTGGAGGGTCAACTTTAAAGGGGAATATCTCTTAGCACACAAGGAATTGGAAGGGCCACAACCTATTAAATTAAAGCTCTTTGAGTTAGCTTTCCAACTCACTTGGTTTCACCTCATTCCGAGTTAGGATGAGGGAGTTATGACCATTTTTGTAAAACCTGTCTGTGCAGATTTGCAATTTCCAGTGAGCTTTTTTTTTAGGCGGGTTGGGGACGTTTTTTATAAATGTCCCATACTTAGTCATTTTTTTTAACTTCAAAAAAACTCTCTAAGCCCTCTCCAAAATTCCTCCAAGATCTTCAACCAAATTCAAATATCTCAAGCCCTAATTCCGAATTCAAAACTCAATCTCAAGCTTCAATTCTCCATTCCAATCTTCATCAAGGATTCTCCAAAGTTGAGGTATGTGGGTTTGATTGTGGAAACCTTCCTTTCAACAAGTCCAACCATTTATCCTCTATTTTTACTTCAAGTTTATGGGTCCTTATGGTTATTTATGAACTCATGAAGTATGGAATTACTACTACACACCCTATTATGGTCAATTTTGCATATTATCATGAAATGAAATTATTATATGATATTTATGGTTTTCATGATTCTATGATCGAATTATGAAGGTTGATTTATATATATGTATGTTGTTGGTGGGCTGATTTATATGGATTTTGGAATTGGTTGGACTTAGTACTCTTGAAATACATGATTTTATTTATATGAACAATAACCCACCATGTATTTGATAAGATGTCCACTTATAGAATTCTTAGGAAATGAAAGGACCAATATACGTCCTATGAGTTGGATGGTCATATAATCATTGAAATGATGATGAAATGGATACATGTATATGATTTTCTCTATATAAGTGTTGTGAGTCGACCAAGCCTAGCTCGGGGGGTTGTAGGCCCGGGTAATCGTATCGAGGGGTTAATACCTTGGTTGCCTAGTACGGGGGGTAGTAGGCCCGTATAACCACATCGAGGGGTTTGTACCTTGGTCCCTAGCTCGGGGGGTGGTAGGCCCGGATAACCCAATTGAGGGGTTTGTACCTCTTTCGCCTCTCCAAGGGAGTGGTAGGCCTTGGAAATACTATATTGATGGTCACTCGCCACACACGTACTACGTCCCACTAAATATGATTTTTATGTAAGCATCATTATACATATCATTTCATTAATATGCTATCTATCGGGTATGATTATGCATTTTTCCTATGATGTCCATCTATTGTAGCATTGCATTGCATCCCATATACTTAGACATTCAAACGTACTAATGCATAGTCTATGCCTACATGATGTCACTATGTAGGGACCGGAGCACCGCTTGATCATCTTCCTCCGCGTGGCTAATACGATTTTCTATCGAGGTTATTGGTGAGTCCTCCATTCCGGGGACGTTGCTTATGATCTTTTGCTATGTATAAGACTTTTCCTTTTTAGTTATGTTTTGACTATGAGGGTGAGCCCGGTAGTTTGTCTTTGCCCCTGCTAAGTACCCATGTTTAGAGGTGGTGTTGGACAAGTTGTGTATTATGCTTGAGCTTGACTCATCTATGGTATTTATGTATCATTCCTTTTTTTTTCTCTAGCTCCCTTAGTCCCGATTTCCCCCTTGATTATGCTTATCGCTTATGGTCATTTTAATTGCTTCCGCGACCAAGGATGTGTAATGATACGCTATGAGGCTTGTTTGGGGTTCCTTCGGGTTCCCCATTCGCCGGTCACGTCTAGGCCCTAGGCTTTGGTCGTGACAAACTTGGTATCAGAGCACTAGGTTGATAGATCCTCGGAGTCCAACACACCGTGTTGATTAGAGTCCAATTCATGGTTGTGTTGTGCACCACAACTATGAGTAGGAGGCTATGAGACGTTTTAGGAAATGTTTCCCTTCTCCATGTTCTAAGTCGTGCTGTAGAGTTGAATTAAGTTCTTCCCTAACGGTTGTTCTTTGCTATGCTAGATCATGCCTAATACAAGAGGAAGACGAGCCCACACACCCGAGGAACAACCGACCAATGGGGATCTTCGGGATGCCCTTACTTTATTTGCACAAGCTATGGCTAATCAAGCCAACCACGGGGCCTAAGCCCCTCAGGCTCCTACCCCGGCATCTCGGGTGAGAGACTTCGTGCAGATGAATCCCCCGGAATTCTATGGGTCTAAGTTAGATGAAGACCCTCAAGAGTTCATTGATGAAGTCCACAAGATATTAGCTATCATGTGCATGAGGTCAAAAGATAAGGCGGAGTTGGCGGCCTACCAACTAAAAGGGGTGGCCCAAATATGGTACAACCTATGGAAGGAAGGGAAGGGGGCAAAGTATGTGGTGCCTTGGGAAGAGTTCAAAACGGCTTTCCTTAATCGATTCTTTCCTCTTGAACTTAGGGAAGCCAAATTGGTGGAGTTTATGAATTTAAAACAAGGGTCTATGAGTGTGAGGGAGTATGCCCTCAAGTTTAACCAACTTTCAAGATATGCTCCACACTTGGTTGCCGACTCACGATCTAGAATGAACAAATTCGTGATGGGTGTGTCCGACCTAGTGAGTGAAGAATGCCGGTCCGCAATGTTGATTAGTGACATGGACTTGTCCCGCTTGATGGTCTATGCCGAACAAATAGAAGAGGAGAAGTTGAGGAAGAGGAGGGGTCATGAGGCCAAGAGGGCCCGTTTTGAGGGCAAGTTCCAAAGTCGAAGGGGAGGTTGGTTTCATCAAGGCCAAAGGTCTTCTCATGCGCCCCATAAGGGGTTTGCCAATGATATTCCAAGGGCCCAAGGTGTTGGTGGTATGGGTCCTATTGATGTATGTCCGAAGTGTGGTAAGGGCCATGGTGGCCTGTGCTTGAGAAATACCGGTGCTTGCTACAGTTTTGGGGAAATGGGGCACAAGGCAATGGATTGTCCTCGAAATCGCAACAAGGGTAAGGAGGTCCGTCCACAAGGTGCCAATGCGGTTCCTTTGGGGAGAGGGGGCCGACAAGATGGTGCCCCAAGGCACAATCGATTTTATGCTTTGCATGGGAGGCAAGGGGTCGATGAAGTCCCCAACGTCGTTACCAGTATGTTGAAAATCTTTGACTTTGATGTATATGCATTAATTGATCCGGGTGCCTCTCTTTCTTTTGTCACCCCCTTTGTTGCCAA
>NC_064286.1:19170790-19309778 GCF_019186545.1 Solanum stenotomum
CTTCCGTTAAAGTCCTTTGGAGAAATCAACAAGTTGAAAGTGCTACTTGGGAGGCCGAAGCGGACATGCAAAGGCGATATCCTTATCTTTTCCACTCCACTCAAGCCTAAGGTATTGATCTAAGACCTTTATAAAATCTCAGGTCTTAAGTTCAGCCCCCATGTTATTGTATACATTCATGTTTAAGTTGACAAGTTCATTGTGGTTTTACAACTATGTTGAGGTTTTTGAAATAAGGTGTAAGTGCATTGTTGCATCCTTATGTGGGCTGATATTGCCATGTTTGTGTCCCTCATGTACGTTTCTTTAACATTCGGGGAAGAATGTTCCCAAGGGGGAGATATTGAAACGACCCCAAAAATGCCCGAAAATGTGCTTCGAAAATACCTATAATTGTAATTTCCATATATCTCAAAATCCATGCATGATTTCGGAAATTCGACTTCATATTCTTATTCAGGGGTCAAATTGAGTGGGAAATGGGTCTAACCCGAATTTTAGAGCAACCGTATCAAAATTTGAAAATAGCAAAAAATGCGATTTGGAGGGTCAACTTTAAAGGGGCATATATATTAGCACACAAGGAACTGGAAGGGCCACAACCTATTAAATTAAAGCTCTTTGAGTTAGATTTCCAACGCACTTGGTTTCACCTCATTCCGAGTTAGGATGAGGGAGTTATGACCATTTTCGTAAAACCTGTCTGTGTAGATTTGCAATTTCCAGTGAGCTTTTTTTTAGGCGGGTTGGGGACGGTTTTGATAAATGTCCCATACTTAGTCATTTTTTTTAACTTCAAAAACACTCTCTAAGCCCTCTCCAAAATTCCTCCAAGATCTTCAACCAAATTCAAACATCTCAAACTCTAATTCCGAATTCAAGACTCAATCTCAAGCTTCAATTCTCTATTCCAATCTTCATCAAAGATTCTCCAAAGTTGAGGTATGTGGGTTTGATTGTGGAAACCTTCCTTTCCACAAGTCCAACCATTTATCCTCTATTTTTACTTCAAGTTTATGGGTCCTTATAGTTATTCATGAACTCTTGAAGTATGAAATTACTACTACACACCCTATTATGGTCAATTTTGCATATTATCATGAAATATAATTATTATGTGATGTTTATGGTTTTCATGATTCTATGATCAAATTATGAAGGTTGATTTATATATATATGTATGTTGTTGGTGGGCTGATTTATATGGATTTTGAAACTGGTTGGACTTAGTACTCTTGAAATACATGATTTTGTTTACATGAACAATAGCCCACCATGTGTTTGATAAAATGCCACTTATAGAATTCTTAGGAAATGGAAGGACCAATGTACGTCCTATGAGTCAGATGGTCATATAATTATTGAAATGATGATGAAATGGATACATGTATATGATTTTCTCTATATAAGTGTTGTGAGTTGACCAAGCCTAGCTCGGGGGGTTGTAGGCCCAGGTAACCATATCGAGGGGTTGGTACCTTGGTTGCCTAGTACGGGGGATAGTAGGCCTGTATAACCACATCGAGGGGTTTGTACCTTGGTCCCTAGCTCGGGGGGTGGTAGGCCCGGGTAACCACATTGAGGGGTTTGTACCTCTTTCGCCTCTCCAAGGGGGTGGTAGGCCTTGGAAATACTATATTGATGGTCACTCGCCACACACGTACTACGTCCCACTAAATATGATTTTTATGTAAGCATCATTATACATATCATTTCATTAATATGCTATCTATCGGGTATGATTATGCATTTTTCCTATGATGTCTATCTATTATAGCATTGCATTGCATCCCATATACTTAGTACATTCAAACGTACTAATGCATACTCTATGCCTACATGATGTCACCATGTAGGGACCGGAGCACCGCTTGATCATCCTCCTCCGCGTGGCTAATACGTTTTTCTATCGAGGTTATTGGTGAGTCCTCCATTCCGGGGACGTTGCTTATGATCTTTTGCTATATATAAGACTTTTCCTTTTTAGTTATGTTTTGACTATGAGGGTAAGTCCGGTAGTTTGTCTTGGCCCTCGCTAAGTACCCATGTTTAGAGGTGGTGTTGGACAAGTTGTGTATTATGCTTGAGCTTGATTCATCTATGGTATTTATGTATCATTCCTTTTTTTTCTCTTGCTCCCTTAGTCCCGATTTCCCCCTTGATTATGCTTATCGCTTATGGTCATTTTAATTGCTTCCGTGACCAAGGATGTGTAATGATACGCTATGAGGCTTGTTTGGGGTTCCTTCGGGTTCCCCATTCGCCGGTCACGTCTAGGCCCTAGGCTTGGGTCGTGACATTAACCTACTAGATGATTAAACCAAATAAGGAGAACTACCACTATAGCAGATACACACTTTCTTCCGGCAAAACAAAATGAAACAAACGGAAAACAACGAATATTCTTTAAAAAAGAATCGAAGATAACTCCATATCACACTAGAGAGAGAAAGTTGTATTGACAATAAACTCATAGCAACTTATGGATATCGACTTATGAAGCACGATCAGGATAGACTTGAACAAGTAATATCGAAAGATTAAAACAAGCCAAGATTCAAGAAGATTCACATGAATGAGTCAAACAGTAGACAGATGACAATCAAACAACCAATGATTCATATGAAAATAGAAGATCAAGAGCAAATATCATTAGCTAAGAACTCATGCTATTCACATTCATGCTTATGAAGAAAACAAATTTGATCTCATCTCATAAACCCAAAACCAAATTGGAGTGAGCAGAAGATAAAACACGCTACAATTTTCAAGATATAATAAATCACAATAGCCTATTCCGGGCGACAACAAAACAAGCCTTGCAAAAATAAGAACCAACAGACCCATTTAGTCACTTAAATGCTTTAAAGATATTCAGATAACAATACTAGCTATACTCAAATGAACCTTCCTGAGATGCGGAGAATTAAGAACAACATCATATTTTAATCCAAATAGGTCCTCAAAAATGGAGCAAGACAAGAGCAATATTTTGATTAAAGAGGGAAAGAAACTGAACACATTTTATCAAGCAAGACAAGTATTATTAGCCAAGATTTGCACTAATAAAGAGAGAAATAACAACAACCTACCTAAACCATAACCTCTTTTCTTATCACATTTATATACGAATAACCGACATCAAAATACAATCACAATGAACAGATGAGCTGTCAGTCTTAAGAAACAACTAAGTTGAACAAACCTAAACAACCCCGTGAGCAAACAATTAAGAAAACTAACCTCAAAAGAACAAGAGTCTAATCAAGGAACAAACCAATGAAACATAGATGAAGGTAGGAATTACCTCTTGTTGTTCAGCGACTGGAAACGAGGACGAACAAGGGCGAGCTTTCACAACCACAAAAAAACTCCAACGAATTTGGTTTAACCAAAAACAGAAGCAGGTGAGAGCAAAGACGGAACAAAATCTCGTTTCCGATCTCTCTGTAGTTTCAAGGACCTTTGGTTTGAGTGTATTTCTTCCTCTCAAATGCTTGCTAATAATAATGTATTTTCCCTCTAAGTATTTTCTCTAACACCAAATTTTCCAACTAAAAAAAATCTTTCCACTTTTCTAGAAAAAAATCCCCACCCCCACATATGAACAGAAGATGTTATATATATATGGGGAAATTAGGGTTTTCGATTGGGGAAAAATGGGTCCAAAACGGATAAGAACAAAAGCCAATAAATTCAAAACTTCAAAGGAAAAAACTTTCACTATTAAAGGGTAACTCCTTTTTTTCTGAAGTTCCGTCTCATTCCGGAAAAGGAAATGGGAACAGCTACGTGCCTGCTTTGTTGCTCTGTTAGTACGAATTGAAAGGGACAAGAGCATGAAGACAAAACATTTGCAGCATAGTACCGGTATGCGTCTTTCTCATGCTATGAAGATTTCCGTGAGTTTTGTATCATTCACGCCATGAGGAATCGATTGGATTTAGTGACGAAACTGACATTGTTTGTGTTTGTCTTCACGCCGCCTGGGTTTGCTGTTTAAGAATGTTGGAGTTGCTGTCCTATTGTATTGGTGCTGGGTCTTATTTGAGGAATAAAAAAGTGGGCCAGGTCGGGGAGTTAATCGGTTGGGTCAGTTCGGAATGGGCTGGAAAAAACTAAGAAAGGAAAATGGGTCTTGCTGAAAGTTTGAGGAATAACGAATTGGATATGAAATGGACAAATGGGCTGTGTATTTGCAATGGGAGTCGGCTGAATTGGCCCATTTTGGTCTTTTAAGGTGGATTTAAATAAAAGGTTAGATTTGGCTAAAGTTGTAATAAGAACTAATTAATAATTTAGCCGATCAGATTAAAAACGTAGCCAAACGAATTAATTTTAGAAGGTTCAGCTGGAATTCGAATAGGACAAATTAACGTAATTAACTTGTGAGCTTTTTAATCTTAACGAGATAGAATAATTAACTTAATTATAAACTAATAGATTTTCATATAAACTAATTAATTAAAAAATCAAAAACTATAATTCAAACTAAAACTAAATTAATAAAATATTTATTTTAGCAAAGCAAATTTTTTTTTGATATGATTTTCAAACACTCTTAAAATATACTCATTACCGATATAATTATATGAAACATATTTATTATTCAAAGTACTATAAAAATCGCCTGAAATTATTAAAACTAACCTTGAAACTATTTGAAAGCTAATTATTCTAAACGTTTCAAAATTAAGAAACTAAAAAATTAATTATTATCGGGGAGGGTCAAAATTAGGTGTCAACAAATGTACCTCATTTTACTTGGATTGATGCAAGAAATTTGAGAAAAATGAAATCGACTAATCCTAATTTTGACCGACCACATCGTCATCCTTAGTAAGGGCTTTTGGTACGGACTTTAGGAATAATGGCCGAACCCCGAAAATAGGTTTTCTACATATCTCGGGCTATATGAGAATTCAGGCCGCTTGTAGTTCGATACACTTGATTTGACGCACGATTCTGAAAGAATTCATAAGTCATCCCGCTAACGAATTATGGAGGTACCGGAATGCTTGAGAATAAGATATAAGAGAGAATGTTGGAATACATCCAAGTTTTCAACATTGATTTCTCCTACATATCCCTAACCCTGGGGAATCAGGTTGCTTGTAGTTAAACTCAATCAGTTGAAAAGGAAATCTATTATGCAAGATAACCTTTGGTTCTGGAAAATCGACAAAGTAAGTCGAGTATGAAAAGGAAGCTTGCAACCTCTTAGCCATGAATGTGATGCACTTCACACCCATAATTAAGAACTTACACAGACATAATTTCCAAAGCTCTTGGTGCATTGTTGCTCAGATTGGAAAGCTGCATTCAGTAGGGACAAAAAATTTTTGGATGCGAAACTGAAACCGACAAACCCAAAGATAACCCACATGCCTTTTGCTAGGGGTGTGGTTTGATTTTGGTGGAAGTCGCTCCTCTGCTCGCATCCTAAGAGTTTGGCACTCCTGTTTGGACTATGTCCCAGTTCGCTGCTAAGAAAAAGTTTCATGTTGTGTTGCATCCTTTTTGATGTCGTCCGCACCTATGGTTTGTTTTGAGAATTCATCCTCTCAGATGCTCTCGACAAAGACTGAGATAAATCTTACTAGCATAAAAGGCAATTCAAATAGGGAGAGATAGTGTCTTTCACCGTGCCGACACTTAATTTCTCTCCTTGAACATTTGATGTCAACTTCATTGGGTCTGACGTAAAGCAAATAAAGCTTGTGTCTCATATTTGTAATATAATCTTCAATGTACTCTTCCTTTGATGTCAAAGTAATAAAATAGGTTGTTGTAATATATTGATAGTTCTTTTGATGTCGTTGTTGCAAAGAAAATGATGCAGCCGATGTTGATCTTCTTTTGATGGGTGAATATTTCTCGCGATGTATGAATCTTTTTCCCGCGACGCATGACTCTCTTTCCCAGGATGCATGAATCATCTCTTGCAATGCATGAATCTTTTTCTTGTGATGCATGAATTCCTTCTCCTGCGATGCATGACTTTCTTTCTTGCGATGCATGAATCTTCTCTTGCAATGTATGAATTTCTTCCCGCGATGCATGAATCTTCTCTTGCAATGCATGAATCTCTTCCCGTGATGCATGATTCTTCTCTTGCTATGGATGATTTTCTTCTCTTGCTATGCATGACTTCTTTCTCTGATGACTCCATCCCTGGTACCGAACGAAGATTATGCTTCACCGGACAACATAGGTGATCTTCTGGGTGGCGGTATTGTCCTAATTGACAATACAACTAAAAATGACCTTCAACGTAATGGTATTATCTCATTTGACAATACGATATAAATGACTCTCCGGGTAGTGGTATCGTCTCAATCGACAATACGATGTGATTAAATCTTAGAATGGTGGCATCATCTCATTTGACAATGCAATATAAATAACCTTCAGGGTAAGAATATTATCATATCTGACAATATAATGTAGATGAACGTCTTCCAGGTATTTTACTTGATGGAAAACAATAAAGTGTCTTTCATCAGGTTTTCATTGTCCCATCTCTGAACATAATCGTACGTTTATTATGGACTTCGCCTCGTTGGAGAATTTGAATGAAATGATGTTATTCATATTCCCAAATCTTTGATATAAGAAACATAAAATATTTCCTGCATCCACAGAAAAATTGTCAATTTTCGGGAGCTTTTCACCTTTTTGACTTCTCCATATTCATTGAATGGTGGAATATGCTGATTTTGAAATAAACTTATAGACCTGCGTCCACAGAAAAATTGTTAGTTTGAAAAATGAACTGATCTGTGTTGATCTCTTCGGTTGTCCGCTTCTCGTCTTGCTATCTCCGGCTGATTTCTCCGATCTCCCGCTTGTAGATAGATAAGACAACATTTTTATGCAAAAATAATTTAAACACGAAAGAAAAGTTTTAAGGAAAAATAGATTTTTAAAGAAAGAAATATTTGGAAAAGGTCACTGCCAAGTGTCATGTCAAGTCAAGCTTAATGAACGTCTTTGGAGTTGATGTCTGGAGGTCCATCTGATTACTCATTGGGAAGTACTCCAAAGTTGCTCTAAACTACCGATAAACCCTGTTGAAATTTTCCATCCTCAAATTTTTTTTCCCAGTTTAGTGTCTTGGCTGATCTTGAACTGTTGGCGAGCAAATCACGGAATTTTTGAGATCCTCTCAAAATTTTTGTCCCAGTTGCAAATCTCAAGGTAACTTCAGTCTTGACTTTGTTGGAGACATCTTCTTCTTGAGAATTTTTGAGTCCCTCTCAAAAATTCTGTCCCAGTTTCTATTGTAAAAAAAAAATAGAATTCTTACGGGAGATGACTGAACCGTTCTGGTGCCTACGTATCCCGTTGAGACAGGAATCAAGTCAAACGTAGTTCCCCCTCTCGAGGAATAACAAAAATAGGAAGATTACAAAGAAATCAATCGAGGCAGACATAGGCCGCCTACGTATCTCATTCTTGAGAATTTAGGTCGAACGTAGTTCAAATACAAAAGAAACATTAAGAAGGGAAAGAGGGGTGACCAAGGCCGATATAGGCCGCCTACTTATCTCATTTTTGAGAATTCAGGTCAGATGTAGTTCATTACAAAGGTATAAAATTTTAAACGAAGCGATTACAAACAAATAGAACGATTACAAGGAAATGACAAGAAAATACAAACTTAAACTTCACACATAGTATCTCTTGAAAGCATCTGAGTTAATCGGTTTTGGCCATTCGGTGCCATCCATCACTGACAGGACCAAGGTACCTCCAGATAACACTTTGCGAACCATGTAGGGTCCTTGCCAATTTTGTGCAAATTTCCCTTTGTACTCATCCTGACGAGGGAAAATACGTTTGAGAACCAACTGACCAATTTCAAATATCCTGGCTCTTTCTTGTGGAAAGCACGAATCATTCTCTGTTGATAAAATTGAGCATGACAAACCGCAACCATTCTCTTCTCATCAATCAATGTTAATTGGTCAATCCGCTTGCGAACCCATTCAACATAATTCAATTCAACTTCTTAGATGATTCTCAATGAAGGTATTTCAACTTCTGCAGGTATAATTGCTTCTATTCCATATACTAGCAAATATGGAGTAGCTCCAACTGATGTCTTGACAGTCGTTCGGTAACCCAACAAAGCATACGGTAGCATGTCATGCCAACCTCTGCGATTATCAATCATTTTCTTCAAAATCTTCTTTATGTTCTTATTGGTGGCTTCTACAACTCTGTTCATTTGGGGACGATAGGCGGTTGAGTTCCAGTGAGTAATCTTGAATTGTTCACATATCTCTCTCATCAAATGACTGTTGAGATTCGCTCCATTATCAGTAATGATGGATTCTGGTACTCCAAACTTACATATCAGGTTGTTGCGAACAAAATCAGCTACAACTTTCTTGGTCATCGACTTATACGAAGCTGCTTCCACCCACTTGATGAAGTAGTCAATAGCAACTAAAATGAATCTGTGTCTGTTAGAGGCGGCTGGCTCTATTGGACCAATGACATCCATGCCCAAGCTACAAACGGCCAAGGTGAATTCATAGCATTGAGTTCATGAGGCGGGACTCGAATCAAATCACCATGCACCTGACATTTATGACATTTCGCCACAAACTTGCAACAATCGTGTTCCATAGTCATCCAAAAATAACCGGCCCAGAGGATTTTCCTAGCCAAAGTGAGTCCATTCATGTGAGTACCCAAACTCCAGTATGTATATGTCCCAAAAGCTTTGCAGCTTCGCTAGCATCAACACATCTGAGGAGACCTAGATCTGGAGTCCTTCTATAAATGATTTCCCCACTTGCAAAGAAATTGAGAGCCATACGGTGTATCGACTTCTTCTGGTTGAACGTTGCATTCTCAGGATAAGTCCTGGTCTCTAAATACTTCTTGATGTCAGAATACCAAGGCAAACAGTCTAGTTCTGCTTCGACGTGTGAACAATGAACATACTGCTCTTTTACCTCTATATCCACTGGATCAATATAACTTGTATTCAGATGTTTAATCATTGAGGCAATGGTGGCAAGAGCATCGGCCAACTCATTCTGTGTCCTGGGAGTGTGCCTGAACTCAATCTTGGGGAATCTTTTGCACAACTTCTGCACATACTGTACGTACGGTGTGATCTTTGGGTTCTTCACGGCCTATTCTCCTTGAACATGATGAATCAACAAATTTGAATCTCCAATAACTAGAAGCTGATGAACATTCATGTCGATGGCCATCTTCAAACCAAAGATACAAGCTTCGTATTAATAGCATCCAAGGAAGCTCTACTCCATTGAAGGACAAGGATGACGCTTTAGAAACTCCAAGGAGGCCCATAACAAGATCTCAAACCAAGGAGTTCAATGATAAGCTCAATGGGCTTCAATCGCTGATCCAAAGGTTTCTTATTGGGGAAGAAGAGCTCAAGCCCAAGGGAGAGGAATTGTCCAAATGCTACAATTATTTGGTGGCCCAAATTCAAGCCCAAGATGAGGAATTTTAAGGTCCAATTTCGTGCAAAAAAGGTCAAGAAGAGTCCAAGAATCAGCCACAACAAGAGTTGCTTTCTGCCCAAGTTTTGAGAGAAGACTAGTCAAACTTTCCAAGATTGTCAAGATTCTTTTCCTAGTTGGGATTTACCTTATTTATTTATTTATATATAGGTTATTAATATTTTCCTTAGTCTATTTATGGTCTCCTAAGTACCATTTAATGCTTTCCTAGAAGTACTAAATTTGTTCCTAGTTAGATTACTTTATTTCCTTTCTAGAGTAGGATTCCTTGTAATTGTTTTTTTAGGGTTTGGCTTCTTGGACGTTTTTCCCTTCTCCTATATATAGGAGTCCTTTTCATTCATTAAAGACAATTTAGATTGATAATAATAATATTTGAGAGAGTTCTTTGAACCTTTATGACTTGTTCTTTGAGAATTTATCTTTAAACCTTTACTAATTTCATAGTTTAAGGTATAAAGTAACTTCTTCTTGTGATATCTTTGGTTTCTTTTTGGTATTCTTTAGAAGGTGATTAATTTCTACATACTAATTATTGTCTTTAGTTACTCATAAAGCGGTCAAGATCCGAATCTATCGTTTTGATTCGTTTTCTCAAGTAAAGGAGTTAGATTTCTTCCATAAATCTATACGTTGTTACTTAGATCTTTTCAAGGCCTTAGAACATCTAATCCTTGGAAATTCGTGGATCTTTCCTTCGAATTTCCCTTATCTTTAGTTAGTTTTTTTGTTTCTTTTCTTTATGCTTCCGCATTCTAATATTCAATTCTCTATTTGTGATCTCCCTTAACCTTGCTGTTATCAAGTGGTATCAAAGCGGTTCTATCAAGATTCCGTTCTTGATAAATCTTTGGATTTCTTCTTGGAGCAACAAAAAAAAAAAAACACTGTAGCGTGAACAGTAGCATCATGAAAAAAAAAATTTACAATAGCGTGAACAGAAAAAAAAAAGTTATAACTTGCTCTCTAAGAAATCTAATTACTTGTCCTCCAAGAAATTTGATTACTTGATACCCAAGAAAGTTTATTACTTGATATTCAAGAAATCTTATTACTTGCTCTCCAAGTTTTGCATTAATTTGTTTCCAAGAAAGAAGGTTGCAAGAAGAGGGGATTCTAGACCTTTAAGAATAAGAGAATTTTTTTTTTCTTGTTCTTATAATTCTAAAATAAGTTCCTTTTTATTCGTGTTTTGTTTCAACTAAATCCTACTTGTTCTAGGACTAGTTCTTTACTTTCTTTTTGTACCCCAAGATTCCATACTTTATTACTACGAACTTGATACACGTTTTGGTTTAATTATAAATCTACAAAGTATTCTCGTTCAAAGGTTATTTTGAGTGGAAAAAGGCAAGTGTGGGTGAGTTTAAAAGAGGGTAAAAGCCATATTAAAAGTGTGATACTTAATCATTTATTCTTTTTTTTAGATGTCTAATTCAGGTGGTGATGAGGAAAGGGCTCGTTTAGAAGCTGAGGTCAAAGGAAGGAACGACTTCACCCTTCAAGCTATGCACCAACAATTTGAGAGATGGACCCTTCAATTTCAAGAGATGAGGGATATGATTATCGAGCAGAATGACACCATAGCTGCAATTAGGAGGGAGAATAATGTTGTACCCCCAAATAATGTTAGACCCCAAGTTAGAAGGAATGTACCCCATATCCCTTTTGTAAATCCTGAATATGATAATGATGATTTTGATGTTGAATTTAATCTAGAAAGAAGAGATAGGAGGGGACAAAGAGGTAGAGTAGAAGATGATAATATAAATAGTATAAAGATGAAGATGCCATCTTTCAAGGGGACAAGGGATCCAGACTTGTACCTTGATTGGGAGAGACGAGTTGAAGCCATCTTTGATTGCCATAACTACTCTGAGGGTAAGAAAGTTAAACTTGCTGTTGTTGAGTTTTCTGATTATGCTGCTTCTTGGTGGAAAAAGCTTGCTAGGGACAGATTGCAAGAGGAGCTACCACCTATTGCTACGTGGGCAGAGATGAAGAGGGTAATGAGGAAGCGATTTATTCCATCATACTTCCAAAGAGATCTACAATCTCGCCTTCAACGCTTGAAGCAAGGCTCCATGTCGGTGGATGAGTACTTCAAAAGCATGGATATGGCTATGATCCAAGCTAACTGCATGGAGGAAGAAGAGGCTACAATAGCTAGATTTTTAAATGGTTTAAATACAGAAATAGCTAATGTAGTAGAGATACAACAATATGTAACTTTAGATGAGTTAGTTGATTTGTCTGTAAAAGTTGAAAAACAAATTGAGAAAAAGCAGCAAAATAACTCATGGAGAAGTCGACCAAACACTATCTCTAAGAAGCCATGGTCAACTCAAGAGGGGAAAGCTCCTTCCAAACCTCAAGATGATAGAGGTAAAGGTAAGGTTGAGGAGGGAGGTAAAACCTTTAATCCTAAATCTTCTAAACCTTCAAGTTCTATTCAATGTCACAAATGTCATGGAAGGGGGCATATGATGCATGAATGTCCAAGTAGAAGAAACATCCTACTTAGAGAGAATGGAGAATATGAGAGTGAAAAAAGTGAGGGGGAAGAAGAAGAGGGAGAAGGTGTAAGTGAGGAAGATGATTTGGAACTGCCTAATGATGGTATAATTGGGGTGGTTAGGAGAATTATGACTATCAATTTGGGTAGTGTTGATGAAGGGCAGAGAGAGAATTTGTTTCATACTAGGTGTGGGATAAAAGGGAAGACTTATTCTATGATTATTGATGGGGGAAGTTGTGCAAATGTGGTGAGTTCATACTTGGTGGATAAACTAGGAATTGCATGCATGAAGCGCTCTACCCCATATAGGCTCCAATGGTTGAATGATTGTGGAGAAGTAAAAGTAAACAAACAATGCATGATTTCATTCAATGTTGGTAGGTATGAAGATGAGATTCTTTGTGATGTAGTTCCAATGCAAGCATGTCATGTTTTACTTGGCCGACCTTGGCAGTATGATAGGGATACTACTCATCATGGGAGAAAGAATAGGTATAGTCTTCTGCATAATGGTAAGAAGTATACTCTTGCACCATTATCTCCTTCTCAAGTGTTTGAAGATCAAAAACGATTGAGGGAAACAATGGGAAAACAAAAGGGAGAGGTAAAAAGTGAGCTTGAGGGAAAAGAAAAAGGCCAAGAGATAGAAAAAAAGAGAGATGGCCGAGAGAAAGAGAGAGAGGGCAGCGATCTAAGTAAAGAGGTAAAAGAGGGTGTGAGTAAAAAAATAAAATGTTTTGGTGAGAGGAAAGAGGCTAAGGAAAAGAAAAATGAGAGCCTTTATATAAAAGCCAAAGAGTGTTTGAATGCTAGGAGAGAGGGACTGCCCATAATACTACTTACTTACAAAGAAGTATTGATTAATTTTGAACAACTAACTCCTTCTTTGCCAAATAGTGTTTCTTCTCTTTTGCAGAATTTTGAAGATGTTTTTCCTGATGACACTCCAAAGGGATTGCCACCTTTGAGAGGGATTGAGCACCAAATAGACTTTGTGCCTGGGTCTCAACTTCCTAATAGGCCTGCCTATAGGAGCAATCCTGAAGAGACCAAAGAATTACAAAGGCAAGTTGAAGAATTGCTTGAAAAGGGATTTGTTCGAGAGAGTATGAGCCCATGCTCTGTTCCAGTCCTATTGGTCCCCAAAAAGGATGGAACATGGAGGATGTGTGTAGATTGTCGAGCCATCAACAAGATAACGGTAAAGTATCGCCATCCTATCCCTCGTCTTGATGACATGTTGGACCAACTGTATGGTTCCAAAATCTTTTCTAAAATTGATCTAAAGAGTGGTTACCATCAGATTCGTATGAATCCTGGAGATGAATGGAAAACTGCTTTTAAGACCAAATATGGACTTTATGAGTGGTTAGTTATGCCCTTTGGCTTGACTAATGCACCAAGCACTTTTATGAGACTAATGAATCATGTTTTTAAAGATTTCCATGGAAAATTTATTGTGGTGTATTTTGATGACATCTTGATCTTTTCTCAAAATCTGGATGAACACCTAGAGCACTTAAAACAAGTTTTTGAAGTTCTTAGAAATCAGCGCTTATTTGCTAATCTCAAAAAGTGTACTTTCTGTGTGGATCGTGTGGTTTTCTTAGGTTTTGTGGTCAGTTCTAAGGGAGTTGAAGTAGATGATGAGAAAATCAAGGCAATAAAAGAATGGCCTAAACCTAATAGTGTAACTGAAGTTAGGAGTTTTCATGGACTTGCTAGTTTTTATAGGAGGTTTGTGCGAGACTTTAGCACCATTGCTGCTCCTTTAACTGAAGTTATTAAAAAAGATAAGGTTTTTACATGGGGAAAGGAACAAGATGATGCATTTAACTTGCTGAAGGATAAATTGTGTTCTGCTCCTCTTTTGCAATTGCCTGATTTTTCTAAGTCTTTTGAAGTTGAGTGTGATGCCTCTGGTAAGGGCATAGGTGCAGTTTTGATGCAAGACTCCAAGCCAATTGCCTACTTTAGTGAAAAGCTAAGTGGAGCAACATTGAACTACTCAACTTATGATAAGGAGCTATATGCCTTGGTGAGGGCGTTAGCTACATGGCAGCACTACTTGTGGCCTCGAGAATTTGTGGTCAAGACTGATCATGAGTCATTAAAATACTTGAAGAGCCAAGGTAAACTTAGTCGTAGGCATGCTAAATGGGTAGAGTTTATTGAAACTTTTCCTTATGTAATTGCTTACAAACAAGGAAAGGAGAATGTGGTTGCTGATGCACTCTCAAGAAGGTATGTTTTGATCTCTACTCTTACTTCAAAGTTATTGGGTTTTGACCAAATCAAGTTCCTCTATGCTAATGATTCTGATTTTGGTGAGATTTTTGCTGAATGTAAGTTAGGTCCTTTTGAGAAATTTAATCTTCAAGATGAATTTCTATTCAAGGAAAATAAATTATGTGTTCCTAACTGCTCGTTGCGTGAACTATTTGTTAGGGAAGCACATTGTGGAGGGCTAATGGGACATTTTGGTGTACCCAAAACACTGGAAATACTTTCTGAACATTTTTATTGGCCTAGCATGAGAAAGGATGTTGAAAAAGTGTGTTCTTATTGTCTTGAATGTAAACAGGCTAAGTCTAGAACATTGCCGCATGGTCTTTATACTCCTTTACCTGTTTCTAATTCCCCTTGGATTGATATTTCTATGGATTTCATATTGGGGCTGCCAAGGACTAAGTATGGTAAGGATAGTATATTTGTGGTAGTAGATAGATTTTCTAAAATGGCTCGTTTTATCCCATGTAAAAAGACTAATGATGCATCTCATGTGGCTGACTTGTTTGTAAAGGAAGTGGTTAAATTGCATGGAATACCTAGAACTATTGTTAGTGATAGGGATGCCAAGTTCTTAAGTCACTTTTGGAGAATTCTTTGGGGAAAGTTGGGAACTAAATTGCTATTTTCTACATCTTGTCACCCACAAACGGACGGGCAAACGGAAGTGGTTAATAGAACTTTAGGGAACATGTTGAGGGCTATTTTGAAAGGAAAGTTGACTTCTTGGGAAGATTACTTACCTATTGTAGAATTTGCTTATAATAGGACCTTCCATTCTTCTACTGGTAAGACTCCTTTTGAAGTTGTATATGGATTCAACCCCCTTACCCCCCTTGATTTATTGCCTTTGCCTACTAATGATTTTGCTAATCTTGATGGTAAGAAGAAGGCTGATATGATGAAGAAAATTCATGAACAAACAAGGCTTGCAATTGAAAAGAAGAACAAGGAAGTTGCATTGCGAAGGAATAAGGGCAGAAAATATGTTGTTTTTAAACCTGGTGACTTGGTTTGGGTGCATATGCGAAAGGAAAGATTTCCTTCCAAAAGAAAGACCAAACTAGATCCTAGAGGAAGTGGGCCATACAAAGTCCTTGAAAGGATTGGAGACAATGCTTATAAACTTGATCTTCCTGGTGAGTTCCAAGTTAGTGCTACTTTTAATGTTTCTGATCTTTCCCATTTTGATGCAGATTTGAATTCGAGGACGAATTCTCTTCAAGAAGAGGGGAATGATAGCATCCAAGGAAGCTCTACTCCATTGAAGGACAAGGATGACGCTTTAGAAACTCCAAGGAGGCCCATAACAAGATCTCAAACCAAGGAGTTCAATGATAAGCTCAATGGGCTTCAATCGCTGATCCAAAGGTTTCTTATTGGGGAAGAAGAGCTCAAGCCCAAGGGAGAGGAATTGTCCAAATGCTACAATTATTTGGTGGCCCAAATTCAAGCCCAAGATGAGGAATTTTAAGGTCCAATTTCGTGCAAAAAAGGTCAAGAAGAGTCCAAGAATCAGCCACAACAAGAGTTGCTTTCTGCCCAAGTTTTGAGAGAAGACTAGTCAAACTTTCCAAGATTGTCAAGATTCTTTTCCTAGTTGGGATTTACCTTATTTATTTATTTATATATAGGTTATTAATATTTTCCTTAGTCTATTTATGGTCTCCTAAGTACCATTTAATGCTTTCCTAGAAGTACTAAATTTGTTCCTAGTTAGATTACTTTATTTCCTTTCTAGAGTAGGATTCCTTGTAATTGTTTTTTTAGGGTTTGGCTTCTTGGACGTTTTTCCCTTCTCCTATATATAGGAGTCCTTTTCATTCATTAAAGACAATTTAGATTGATATTAATAATATTTGAGAGAGTTCTTTGAACCTTTGTGACTTGTTCTTTGAGAATTTATCTTTAAACCTTTACTAGTTTCATAGTTTAAGGTATAAAGTAACTTCTTCTTGTGATATCTTTGGTTTCTTTTTGGTATTCTTTAGAAGGTGATTAGTTTCTACATACTAATTATTGTCTTTAGTTACTCATAAAGCGGTCAAGATCCGAATCTATCGTTTTGATTCGTTTTCTCAAGTAAAGGCGTTAGATTTCTTCCATAAATCTATACGTTGTTACTTGGATCTTTTCAAGGCCTTAGAACATCTAATCTTTGGAAATTCGTGGATCTTTCCTTCGAATTTCCCATATCTTTATTTAGTTTTTTTGTTTCTTTTCTTTGTGCTTCCGCATTCTAATATTTAATTCTCTATTTGTGATCTCCCTTAACCTTGCTGTTATTCTGCCATATTGTTTGTGCAATTAAATTGGAGTTTAGCTGCCATAGGATAGTGTTAACTGGATTTTGATACTAAGACCGTTTCGATGCCCTTCCCTTGGTGGTTTGCCGCTCCATCAAAGAATACTCTCCAACCAGGGTACACTTCAGAAATATCTTCACCCACAAATGAAACTTCCTCGTCGGGAAAATAAGTCTTGAGCAGTTCATACTCCTCATCAACTAGATTCTATGCAAGATGATCAGCCAAGACTTGTGCTTTTATCGCCTTTTGAGTGTGAATTTCTTGCTCAAGTAAAAAATGACTCGCTCCTTCTTCCCAGTCTCATCATGTTGACCAAGCACGCATCCAAATGCGTTATCCGAGACAGACAAATACAGTTATAGTGGACTTCCTTCTCGTGGAGGAACCAACATCGGCGGATTGGACAAATAGATCTTGATGGCATCAAAAATAGTTTGACATTCTTTGGTTCACTTGGTCAAGGCATCTTTTTTCAACAACTTGAAGATTGGCTCACACACCACAGTGGACTGAGCTATAAACCGACTGATGTAGTTCAACCTTCCTAAAAAACTCATCACCTCTTTCTTGGTCTTCGGAGGAGGTAATTCCTGGATCGCCTTGATCTTGGAAGGGTCAAGCTCAATGCCCCTTCTACTGACTATAAACCCTAATAACTTGCCAACTGGCATTCCAAAAGCACATTTGGCGGGATTTAACTTCAAATTGTATCGGCGTAGACGATTAAAGAATTTCCTCAAGTGAGTCAAGTGATTCAAACTCTCGCGGGACTTGATTATGACATCATCTACATACACCTTGATCTCCTTGTGAATCATATCGGAAAGATGGTCGTCATAGCCCTCATGTAAGTAGCACCGGCATTTTCTAGGCCAAACAACATCACCCGATAATGATATTCACCCTAAGGCATAATGAAAACTGTCTTTTCTGCATCCTTTTCATCCATTAGGATCTGGTGGTAACCCGCATAACAATCCACAAATGATTGCATCTCATGCTTAACACAGTTATCAATGAGAATGTGGATGTATGGTAATGGAAAATTATCTTTTGGGCTTACTTTGTTGAGATCTCTGTAGTCAATGCAAATTCTGATCTTTCCGTCTTTTTTGGCAATCGAAACAATGTTGGCTAACCAAATCAGATATTGCGTCACTTCCACCACTTGGGACTCAATCTGCTTTGTAATCTCCTCGTTAATCTTCAAACTTAACTCTAGCTTGAATTTATGAGTTTTCTGCTTCACAGGAGCAAAATCTGGATTGATCGGTAGTTTATGAGACACCATGTTTGTACGTAGCCCTGGGATATCTTTATAAGACCAGGTAAATACATCGATGTATTCTCTCAGCAAACAAACCAGATCCCTTCTTTGAGCTTGGGTCAGATGGACACACTCCTCATTTCCGAGATTCATAGTCTCAGTTTCTTCCAAATTTGGCTTCTGTTGATTCTTAAATTGTCGAAATTCTTCAACAACATGTTCATGTACCTCATTTTCATCTTCATACACCTCGCGTTCATCATCACCTACCTCATTTCGTTTGTTCGACTCATGACACGACATGACATTGGTAGGTTTTAAATTAATATTACTGAAATCATAAACAAACAAAATTAGGAAAGTAAAATGTAAACAGATAAGTAAACAAATTTCGATAAAAGAGGCTTTCATTTGAATTGAAAAGCAAGAACAAACTTTGGCCATGGTTAAGGGCCATTTTGCCTTTTTAAATATCACAAGGAATTTAAAAACTTCAAACACGTAAAAACTGCATAAAAGGTTGGTCTCAGGCCTCTTCTGAACTATCACCGATTTTAAAAACCAAACAGAAACACATGTCTTTTCTACCAAGCTGCACGGGAAATTAGGAGTGGTGTGGAGGTCTAACTTTGCAATTGCTCCTTAGGTTTTGCATCACGGATGCCTGATGTCTCAGCCTCTTCCTCGATAACCGCATCAATCTTCTCATAAAGGCCCCAGATTCCTTCCTGGAGACCGTCATCATTGACATATTCTCGCACTGAGAATGACTGGTACAGATGAGAAATTTGCCTGGCCAATGTTTGATCAACACTCTTTTTCTTCATCTCTGCTTCATCATCTGTGGGGACATACCCCAAACCAAACTTTGCACCTTTGGCGGGAATTTGGATAGGCTCCACAATTCCTTGAAAGTGCTTCCCCAATCTGAAACCTGGTTCAAAATCATTTTGGAGCATGACAATAGCAATCATCTTGTACACGGCAGACATAGGATGTTGCGGAACCAAATCATCACCAGTGGCATTCACTAGCTCCACCGTGTAGAAATCGCAACTTCGAGAGACTTCATCAATGATCGGTGCTTACCCATTAGAATGTATCCCTTCACCATAAATGACCAATTTATGATCCTTCCAAAAAATTTTCATTAGTTGGTGAAGGGTAGAAGGCACAACCCCAGCCATGTGGATAAACGGTCTTCCCAAAAGTAAATTGTAACTGGTGTTGATATCCAACACTTGGAACTCCATGTTAAATTCCGCAGGACACACCTGAATATCCAAGTTTACTACACCCAATGTGTCTCTTTGCAATCTATCAAAAGCATTCACATTGACTTGGTTCTGGTAAAGCTTTCCCAGGTCGAATTTCAGTTGCCTCAAAGTCAAAAGTGGGAAAATATTAAGACCAGATTCGTCATTGACCAAGACATGATTTATTATCTTTTCTCGACACATAGTGGTGACGTGCATAGCTTTGTTGTGCATCTTGCCTTCAAACGACAGCTCTTCGTCACATAAACTGATTCGGTATCCTCGAACAAATTGGTTTATCATGGCTGCTAGATTGTCACTGTTAATACCCACGGGTACATAAGTGTCATCCAAAGCTTTCATCAAAGCTTGCCTATGCGGTTGTGAACTCACCAACAGGGCCCACACAGAAATCTAAGCTGGTGTTTTCTCCAGATGCTTCACGATTGAGTAATCTTTTAGTTGCATCTTTCTCCAGAACTCCTCAGCTTCAACTTCACTAATTGGCCTTTTAGACTGATCTTTCTTCTGCACTCCCTGGGCTAACTCTTCTGGCGTGTAGCACCTACCAGATCTGGTCATACCCTGGGTAACAGCCATTTCAATGACAAACTTTGGTCGGGCAAGAGTTTCTCATGGCACCAAGGCAACAACCTTCTCGGGTGTCAGAATCACAAACTCATTCTTCTCTCTAATGCTCAACGAAGCTACAACCCTTTCCAGTTCATCAGGAGCAATCAGAACTATTGCCTTCATCACGCACCAATCATCAACTGTCTATATCATATTGATAGTTACGCCTCCATTATTTGGCAATGGATTACTATTGACATTGGGCACGACTATCTGGAGAGAGACCACGTTCTGGTCGATCAGATCTTGGATTTTATGCTTCAGGTTGATACATTCCTCCGTATCATGTCCAAAACCATTGGAGTGATATGCGCACCTCTGGTCAGGTTTGTAAAACTTTGAGCTAGTGTCAATCGGCTTGGGCCCCACTGGGTGAATATATCTTGCCGTAGTTAATCGCTTGAATAACTTTGTTTGGATTTTGATGAGCGAAGTGAAATTTCTAGCAGGCTTCTTCTCAAATCTTGGACGGGGGAGGGGATCGTAATTGCCTTGCTGAGGGGAAGGCATTTGACGATAATTTGGAGTGTTTGGACGGGGGGATTGATATCTGGGATATGAGTTGGTTTGGTAATTTGGCTGTTGAGCTTGGTAGTTCGAGGGAGTATTTTGGTAAAGTGGAGTTGGGGTTTGGTACGTTGGGGGAGGAGTTTGGTAATTTTCCTGAACGTTGGCACAGTTGGGGATGTCATTTCGGTAGTGATGAGATGGGGTCTGGTAAATTGGAGGGGGAGTTTGGTAGATAGGAGGGGGAGTATTTTGATAACTGGAAGGAGGTGTATTTTGATAACTGGGGGGAGGGTATTTTGGTAATCAGCCTGCGCATAACAAGCTCGGTACGAACTCTGTGAAGGTTTGAGAACGACCTTGGAATGATGAAGATTTCCTTGGGGTCTTCTTCCTCTCAAAGAGATAAAAGACACATCTTCTCTTTTCTTCTTCAACAAACCCGAGGATCCGGGCGAGGTAGCAACACGGGCTATCTTCTCGGTTCTTAATCCATCTTCGATAGTCTCACATACTTTGACTATCTCAGCAAACTTTGCTCCAACGACCAATAGAATTCTATCATAATATTTAGGCTCTTGAACCCGCACCAATACTTCAATAATTTCCTTCTCAGACATAGGAGGCCGAACTCTAGCTACCTCCTTTCTCCATTTATATGCAAATTTTCTATAACTTTCATTTGATTTCTGCTTCATTTTTTCCAAGGAATAGCGATCAGGAACGATCTCCACATTGTAGGCAAATCATTCGATAAAGTCCTTAGCTAGAGCATTGAGATGTAAACCATTCCAGAGCCTATCCACTCAGACTTAGGCTAAAAAGCTGCATTAGTAAAACTTCATCTTTTCCAACTCCCATGAGCTGATCATAGCAGGCCCTCAGGTACGCTAAGGGGTTCTCTATTCCTCCGAAAACATTGAATTTTGGCACCTTGAACCCTTCTGGGAAGTCCAAATTTGGATGAATACATAAATCCTCATAACTCAAACCGGCGACTTCAGGAATACGCTGCAACTCTTTTATGGCCTTTCAGATCTCTTCCTTCATATCCATCTTGACAACCTCTTCTTTTGGCCTCCACTCTCTCTCTCGCTCCTTATAGTGATCGAGCTCAGAACCATTGGCGTCATGCTCATTGGGGACCGGGATTTGGAAAGTGGCTTTCTGAGGTAGGGGTGGAGCAATGGAGGGACTTTGGGCATTTTGAGTGGCTTGGTAGTTTTGAGGGAAAGTCTGGGGGTTGGTATGTTGATTTTGGTGACGGAGGGAAGTTTGTGGGTTGTTAACATTTTGGTTTTAAGGGGGTGGACCAGTTTGGAGGTTGGCATTTTGGGGAGGAAGTGGCACTTGGAGGTTGGTATTTTGAGGAGGGGGTGGTGTCTAATAAGAGATAGAGGCATAATGGGGATTTTGGGTGGTTAGTCGATGATTGAGGGATTCTGAGCAAGACTGGAGGGTGGATTTTGAGCCTGTTCCGCGTTCGAAGGAGGAAAGTGAAGTGGAAGCCTTCCGTCTGCTGAAGCATTGAAAGAAAAAAATGGATTAGGCAGATCTTGCCTTCTCTGCCCTCATCTTGGTGATCTGCTGCATCAACTGTATAATTAGTTTGTTCTGATCAGCAATGACGGGCTGAGCCACGACAACATCGGTAAGGCCAATCTCTTCATTGTTATCGCCCATTGTTGACTTGCCCTTCCGAGAAGTTTGACTGGGGAAGGAATCTGTAAGCCCTTTTGATCTTGTAAATAGGGGTGTTTAGCCAGCTTATCAACACATATCAATTCTAACTACATGTAAAGGAAAACAACTCAAAGGCAAATCTGTTAGTTTTAATTCAAGGCAAGTAATGCAAAATATCACATAGAAAGCATATGAACACATAAGAGTTGCTTTGTTTGAGGACATGTTAACCCACGAATGATGGGGACTGATTTTTGAAAAAGCAGGAATTTGCTCATTTTATTTTGAGGCTAGTGACTCAGAAAGGTTAAATTGCGTTGAGCTAAGGTCTTCTTGCTGCATCTCTCGACATCTGTTGATGTGAATTCAACATTTCCTTGTAGAATGAAGGGGAAAATATTTTTTTTTAAAAGATAGGGGTCGGGCCTTGAAAGGCTGCCTACGTATCTCGCAAGGAGAATTCAGGCCCTACGTAGTTCGAATACAAAAGAAAATTCTCATTTTCATTCATTCATTTCTTGTGATTGCAAGGAAAATGAAAAATAGACAATAAAGCTCCTAAAAGGTAAAATGCGCCTCCATCCAAGCCATTTTTCTTCCGATTGTCGCATTAATCCCGAGGGTAAACTCATATGCTTCGAGGGTGATTTTCTCATTCCCTTCTTTCCACCGTCCCTGGAGAGGAGGCCTATAGACAATTTCCTCCTCAGGTTCTTCTTCAACAACTTTCGATTCACTGTGTTTGGGGACAGGAACTGCGTTATCCAAGAGAGGGTATTCCTCGCGTAGCCTTCGAAGCCTTATGGCTATACTATCTTTGAAGACATCGTCTCCCTTCTGCATAGCGGCTGTCTCTTCATTCACGATAGCGTGTCTTGCCATCTTAGCTGCCAACTCCTCGTCCAGTGCCTTATTTGCGGCTCATGCGACCGCAGTGGCGATCTCCACTTCTATTCTCCTTTCTCTGGTTTCTTGGATCTCCTGTCTAAGCTACTGCAATTCCATCCTCAAATCCTCTTCGGTTAACTCTATGTCGATACTCTTGCCTTTTTCCACCTTAGCTGCGATTTTACCTTTCCTGAGATGATGGAGTAATGTCTTAGGATTTGGTAGTAGGATTTTATTTTTTGGCTGAAAAACTCAAGACTCAGGAAATTTTGGTCGAACATTTTGGTAGTGCCTTTGTATTTAGAATTGTGGAGATTTCGAAAAATTTTCAAAAAAGAGTGGGCTAAAAATGTCCTCATTCAAAGCAACATATCACATAAATAGTTAAAGTACACAAGTAAATAGACAAATATCGTGTCCTAAACATGCATGTGACCCTTTTATGCCAAGGGTAGGCCTAGCGATTTGAAGGATGTATTGTGTCATTTAAAACAAATTGTTGCACCCCCCAAAACAAGATTCATAAATAATTAGAGGATTCATTACAAAGATAACAAAAGGGATACATATTTTTGGGAAGGGATAAACTGCAAATACAATAACATCAATCCCATGCAGGGGAATAAGATAACTAAAAGGTTGAAGGTCCCGCTCATCCTCTTGGGTTTTCCACTTCTTCGCAAATGAGGACCTTGCTAATCATCACATTTGACTTGGCGAATGCAACCTTGGAAGACATCGATACGCCCTGGAGAGTGTTAAGCTGATCATCCAAGTCGAGTCCAAACGTACCAGGCAGGCTCTTGCGTTAGCTAACTCTTGTGTGGCAAAGGCTAAGGCCCTTTGGCTTTCATATTCTCGATGTTGGAACTCTTGTTCCGTACACAAGTATTCTTGCTCCCTACGTTGAAACTCTTGCTCTCTTCGGTCCCATTCCTGTTGAAAGTGGTATGCTTGGATTTGGAGCCTTACTTGGACATTTTCAATCTGTCGGCTCATGCGTGGCGTCGGGTCAAGTGTACCACGTAGATCATCCTGCAACCATTTTTCGTATTCATCAACATACCCAGCTTCATATCTGTCTTCGGCCATGCTCTCTTTTAGGTTGGTCCGCCCGACCCATTCATCGAGAATTTCCTTGGCATGAGGTATCTTATCGCACCCGTTGTAGTCAAAGACGTAGCGGCTAGTGTCTTCTTTGAAAGGTAGAATTTACCTTCTGCCGAATTGCCGCATTACCCTGCTAGGGTTGTAGGGTCGTACACCTCTAATGCCAGAAAGAATTAGGAAATGACATTTAGCCCCCTGAACAGCTATTTTTTCTGACATGAAATCTTGAAACATCCATTGTACATTTCCATCTTTTATGTCGTGGAAGACTTTAGCCCATGCTTCCCTCGTGCTGTGGATCTTGAATCTATTGATGCTCAAATGTAACTCGTAGTGATCGAGGTGGCTTTCTTTTTGTGGTTCGGCCAATTTCTGCTCCTGAGTCTCATATGTCTTCACTAAATGTTTAGACATCCACCACTGCAGCAAGATATTACATCCTTGAAAAAATGGAAATCTGTTTTTGCATTGACCCAAAGATCGATATATGTCAGCCACAATGATCGGGGCCAGGTTGAAGTATTTCTTGACTTGTCCCTTTTTACCAACACCCTCAAAGATGGCGTGAGTTACCATGACAATCTGAGTATCAATTTCGTTCCCTCCGTCCTGAGGGAATACAATTGTCCCTAAGAGGCATACGACAAATAATGAGGTTTGAGCTTGACACCAATTACTGCAATTGAGAAACTCATTTGGGAAATTCTTGTAATAGTTCTCGTGTCCCCATCATTCGTAGAATTTCACAAATGGAATACTCGGGGTGTCCAGCTAGTCTGCATTTACCAGTAACAACATGTTTTTTAGTTCTTTGCTGGTCGGCTCATCTGGTAGCAAAATGTGATGATCTGGATGATTTTTCCTTTTATGGCACATTTTTGACGTTGTCTAGACAATCTTTGATTTCCTCAACAGCTGGTGTCATTTCGACATCCTGAAGCGAAACATCATCCTCTCATCATCCTAAAATCGAGTGACCACCTCAATGAACTTAGGCCAAACTTTGAGATTCATTATCGATGGGAGGTGACCCAAATGAATGGAAAGTTCTCTTTTCTGATATGCATTGAGATTGTACCACCATACACGGAGGAGGTTTGGCGTCTCGGTGACCATTTTGAAACTCAAGTGTTGCTTGGCTATCTACAAAAGCATACAAAGAATTAGATACCCCCAAACCCAAGACACAACAATTTGTCAAACAACACATACATCCTTCAAGCACGTAAGTATGAACATCCGTTCGGGCCGTGGGCCCTTTGGACTCAAGGTGGTCTTTCTAATGGGCCCAACACGCCTTGGGTGTTGGGTCATCTTAAGCCAATGCGCTAAATTTTGGGATTGAGTTTGGCTCTACACTAGTCTTGACTAAGAGTGGGCTTTGTTTATAGTGGATAGGTGACCCAAGCGGACTACTTGGGCTGGGACAGTTAACGACTGTTGACTATCCAGTAGCCAACTACATTCGTCAGGGTGCCCCGAGAACAATTTGGTTAACGAACGACTGCGGCCCGTATAATCATCCTTTAAATGGAAAACTAAAATAAGTGTTGTTTGACGGAGTATGTCATGCCATGAATGTCACAATTAATATAAGATACAATAATTTAAACAAGTAAACATTTAAACATATAGCCAAATCATTAATCTAAAGGTTAGAATCATTCAAATCCCCAGCAGAGTCGTCATTCTGTTTTATTAAGAAAATATAATTAGACTGGTTTAGAGTCGCCACTTAATTTTAAAGTGAAATCAAGAAAACTATTCATTTTCAAATAGATCAAGACAGTAAATCTATTGAAAACTATTAATGGGATTCAGGGTTCTTATTAGCATTTTGGGAAGGGTTTGAAAGCACCCGAAATACCCGCTAACACGCAGTTATCCGACAATTAATTATTTGGCTAAATTTATTTGACTTAATTTGATTTGAACAATTATTATAATTAGGACCGGGAAACGGGAAATATGAAAATATTGAAATACTGTCTAAGCGAAATATTTTGGAGACCTCCTCAAAAAAATTTCCCTAGTTTCCTCTTTGAAATAATGGAAAGATTGCGAGAACATGACTAAAATGTTGTGGCGCCTACGTATCCTGTTGAAGCAGGAATCAGGTCAAACGTAGTTCCAACAGATTATGATTTGAATGAAGATTGATCTCACACTATGAATGCTCTACTAGTAGGTGACTAAGTGTAGACTTTATTTGAAAGTGGATGATGACCCGAGTTGGACAAACTATGTAGTGGAGACAATAAATGGCGTTGGAAGACCACGAACCAGCTACCCGTTTACTTCTCCAACAAAATATGGTGTTTTTCTGAAGAAACGACTTAGGATAACCACGTAACCGCTCTTGTCCTAATGCATTCTATTTGCCGTTTGGAAATCGTGACATGATGCAATGACAATGTATATATAATGAAGCAAATAATGAATAAATAATGAGTACAATATGCAAATTATCAACAAAATATACAAGATATAATGAATACCACAATAAAGGAATAGTCCCCTCAATTTGAAAAAATGAACTCATAATGGTTAGAACCTTTATATAACACCAGTGGAGTCGTCATTCTATTGACATTCTTAACGGTGCAACGTCACAGTGACTCTAAAAAAATAATCAATTTTAAAGAGTGAAAGAATTTTAAGAGGTAAAAGAATTTAATTTAAAGGGAGTCACCACCAAATTTTAGGAAAACTAGGAAACCAATTAATTAATCAATACAGAAAATGTATATGAAACCAATAGATTCTAGGTAAGGGTTCACGTAATTTTGAAGATCGAAATCCATAATTGTGGGTCCCAACATAATTCATTTTTTCAAATTGAAGGGGAGATAAAAACAATATATAAGTATAATAAACATGTGATATACACAAATGATAAAATAAACAATAATATAAGAAATGGACTAAAGTTTGTCTAACGTCAATAATATACATAATAATGAAAAAATATCATTTTGAAATCCATTCGAGTAACTTCCTAGGAAAGCAACTCTAGACACCTATAAAGACACTTAGTAAAAATATTAGTAATAAATAAATATGAATAGAATTAAATGAATATAATATTAACTTAAAAATAAAAATCCATCTTATTAACATGAGAGGCCTTGAAAATCGACGGTAATTTATTCATCAACCAATTTTAACATACAAAATATATAAAATTAAACTAAATTTTCGTCTTCTAAAATGGAGAAGCCTCAAAAATTGATGAAGATATTTTTTCATTAACCAATTTTATATCTTTTAACATTGATTATATAACAAAGAAACATAACTAACATTCAAAAATGATGAAATTGTAGTAACAAATCACGTTGAAAAGCATTACTGGAATAATTAAACTATTAAAGAAAATATAACATAAACAAAATAGATAAACAAATAAAGAAAAAACATCTATATAATTCAATCAAAATCTTAAGTGCTCAAACAAAAGTTATCAAAACAGTGAACAAAATTAGTCTAGGCATGGATATTAACCACACAATAAAATAAATAATAATAAAATAACTATCAATAAAAAAAATAAGAAAGATCTAAATGAAAACATAGCCAATTAAAAAAATTATAAAAAGTGCATGAAATTAATTAAAATGATATGACCAAAATGAAACAATATAAAAATAAATTATCTGAAGTAAAAAAATCCAGAAATGTAAACATTAAAGAACAACCAAGGTGGAAATCATAATAATAATAATAACAACAATAATAATAATAATAATAAAATAATGACAACAATGTACATTAAACAAAACAATAAATAAAATAAAAATAATAGAAGATTAATACTCACTCAATGAAAGCGCTATACAATTTATTAAAATAATAACTCAATATCCTATAAACTAAACATAATAGAGATGAACAAATGCTCAAATCACCATAAAAATGTAAATTAATTAGGAAACAATTCTAAAAACTCAATAATTTGAACAAAAAAGAGCGAGCAGAATAACTATACTTACTTAATGGTTGGATTTGGTTCGTTTCCGCCGACGATGGAGTCACGCCTGAGCTAGAGTTGGAGCTTCGATCTCACTAGTTCATGTGAAATCCTACAAAATAAATGAAAAAATCGAGAAGGGGGAAGGGGAGAAGCTAGTAAGAAATTCTAGGTTTTGTTTATGCTGACCTGTATGGGGTTTTGATCGGAGTTTTTTGTAGGAGACAAGGGATCTGGTTCGCAGATGGGTTTGGGATTGAGTTTGGAGGTTTGAGATGGGGTCTGGTGGTATTTTCTGGTGGATTTGGGGATTGGTTTGTGTGCTTGGAAGTGGCGGAAGGTTTAAAGTTTTGTGGTGGTTGGGACTGGTCTGAGCTGGTGGCAGTGAGGGGAAGAGGTGAAGAGAAACTAGGTTGTTGTCTGGCGGTTTCAGGTGGTTTAGCAGCGGTGGTTGAACGTTGAAAAAGGCCAAAAAAATGAAAGGGGTTTTGGGTCTGTGTTTGTGGTGGCAAACTGGTGGAGCTCCGATAAACTCATCGAAAAACATAATAAACAAGACCTTTTTTGTGAATAAAAAATCTGATAAAATTAAACCCTAACCCTTGTTTTATTAAGAAAATATAATTAGACTGGTTTACAGTCGCCACTTAATTTTTAAGTAAAATCAAGAAAACTATTCATTTTCAGATAGATCAAAACAGTAAATCTATTGAAAACTATTAAGGGGATTCGGGGTTCTTATTAGCATTTCGAAAAGGGTTTGAAAGCACCCGAAACGCCCGCTCACAGGCGGTTATTTGACAATTAATTATTTGACTAGATTTATTTGACTTAATCTGATTTGAACAATTGTTATAATTAGGACCGGGAAAGGGGAAATATGAAAATATTGAAATATTATCTAAGCGAAATATTTTGTAAACTTATTTATTTGTTTATTTTTTTTAAGTTGAGTAAAAGATAAATAATTTAGTTAAGTAATTAATTCAAAATGGGTATTTTTTGGAGATTTGATTTTTTTAAAAAACCTTAAGATTAAGAGCAGACAATAACGAGTAAACAAACACAGTAAAATAAGAGAGAGAAACTTGGGCCCAATTCTAGTTTTTCTGTCTGCCTGGGCCAGCACTTGGGCCTAATATCATTTTGGGCCTTTGGCCCAATTCTTGCCATCTGTCCTAAATTCGAATAAGACAATAATAGTTAAAATGACAAGGGCTTAGGCCCAAAATAACAAAATACAACTCCCAAAATTAAGAGTGGGCCTTTGGGGCCCATATCTGCTGCATTTATACACAATATACAACTATTGTATATTGTTGTATTACACTATATATTTTCAGCTCTCGGGACTTGTGCGTCGAATTTAATGGCTGGCTGACTCGGAGAGAAAGGATTTGAGCTTTTATGGCTCTCTCGAGATGTAAGTGAAGTAAACTGGAGTCCATGAGGACTCGGGCAAATTTCACATGCACAAATAAACGAAAAGGAAAACATAAGTGAATACTCCAAATAGGTCATAATAAAAATGTAACAATGATATTTCTAAAAGTGAACGATAAACCAAAAAAATGATTTACAGAAGAAAATCAAAAGTAAAAAGCCAAGACTTCTTTATCAAAAGAAAAATAAACTAACAACATGCTAATGAATAGAATCAATCCAAATGAATATGCATCAACTAAAATATTAACAAGTACATTGTTAGGAACCAAACTAGGCCATAATACTTTAATTTTATCAAATTGACTCTTTTAAAAGGTACATAATATCAACAACAAACTTCACCTATACTCTAAAAATAATAAAACATTTGGTTAACCTACTAGATGATTAAATCAAATAAGGAGAACTACCACTATAGCAGATACACACTTTCTTCCGGCAAAACAAAATGAAACAAACGGAAAACAACGAATATTCTTTAAAAAAGAATAGAAGATAACTCCATATCACACTAGAGAGAGAAAGTTGTATTGACATAAACTCATAGCAACTTATGGATATTGACTTATGAAGCACGGTCAGGATAGACTCGAACAAGTAATATCGAAAGATTAAAACAAGCCAAGATTCAAGACGATTCACATGAATGACTCAAATAGTAGATAGATGACAATCAAACAACCAAGGATTCATTTGAAAATAGCATATCAAGAGCAAATATCATTAGCTAAGAACTCATGCTATTCACAATCATGCTTATGAAGAAAACAAAATTTGATCTCATCTCATAAACCCAAAACCAAATTGGAGTGAGCAGAAGATAAAACACGCTGCAATTTTCAAGATATAATAAATCACAATAGCCTATTACGGGCGACAACAAAACAAACCTTGCAAAAATAAGAACAAACAGACCCATTTAGTCACTTAAATGCTTTAAAGATATTCAGAGAACAATACTAGCTATACTCAAATGAACCTTCCTGAGATGCAGGGAATTAAGAACAACAACATATTTTAATCCAAATAAGTCCTCAAAAATGGAGCAAGACAAGAGCAATATTTTGATTAAAGAGGGAAAGAAACTGAACACATTTTTCAAGCAAGACAAGTATTATTAGCCAAGATTTGCACTAATAAAGAGAAAAACAATAGCAAACTACCTAAATCATAACCTCTTTTCTTATCACATTTATATACGAATAACCGACATTAAAATACTGTCACAATGAACAGATGAGCTGTCAGTCTTTAGAAATAACTAAGTTGAACAAACCTAAACAACCCCGTGAGCAAATAATTAAGAAATCTAACCCCAAAAGAACAAGAGTCTAATCAAGGAACAAACCAGTGAAACATAAATGAAGGTAGGAATTACCTTTTTTTGTGTAGTGATTGGAAACGAGAACGAACAAGGGCGAGCTTCCACAACCACAAAAGAACTCCTACGAACTTGGATGAACCATATGTATATATTTATATGAAACATATTTATTATTCAAAGTACTATAAAAATCGACTCAAATTATTTAAACTAACCTTGAAACTATTTGAATTTTATAAAGCTAATTATTTTAAATGTTTCGAAATTAAGAAACTCAAAAATTAATTATTATCGGGGAGGGTCAAAATTAGTTGTCAACATCTGTACCTCATTTT
Organism: Solanum stenotomum; assembly: GCF_019186545.1. NCBI lineage: Eukaryota > Viridiplantae > Streptophyta > Magnoliopsida > Solanales > Solanaceae > Solanum > Solanum stenotomum. The sequence goes on from NC_064286.1 coordinate 19,201,835, forward strand.
ACTTGGATTAATAAAAGAAATTCGAGGAAAATGAAATTGACTAATCCTAATTTTGACCGACCACATCGTCATCCTTAGTAAGGGCTTTTGGTACAGACTTTAGGAATTATGGCCAAACCCCGAAAAAGGGTTTCCTACATATCTCAGGCTATATGAGAATTCAGGCCACTTGTAGTTCGATACCCTCAATTTGATGCACGATTTTGAAAGAATTCATAAGTCATCCCGCTAACGAATTATGGAGGTACCAGAATGCTTAAGAATAAGATTTAAGAGCGAATGTTGGAATACAACCGAGTTTTCAACATTGATTCCGCCTACATATCCCTAGCCCTGGGGAATCAGGCTGCTTGTAGTTTGACTCAATCAGTTGAAAATGAAATCTATTATGCAAGATAACCTTTGATTCTGGAAAAGCGACAAAGTAAGTCGAGTATGAAAAGGAGGCTTGCAACCTCTTAGCCATGAATGTGGTGCACTTCACACCCATAATTAAGAACTTAAACAAACATAATTTCCAAAGCTCTTGGTGCATTGTTGCTCAAATTGGAAAGCTGCTTTCGGTAGGGACCAAAAATTTTCGGATGCGAAACTGAAACCGACAAACCCAAAGATAACCCACATGCCTTCTGATAGGGGTGTGTTTTGATTGTGGTGAAAGTCGCTCCTCTGCTCGCGTCTTAAAAGTTTGGCACTCCTCTTTGGACTATGTCCCAGTTTGCTGCTAAGAAAAAATTCCACATTGTCTGTATCCTTTTTGATGTCGTCCGCACCTATGGTTTGTTTTGAGAATTCATCCTCTCGGATGCTCTCGACAAAGACTGAGATAAAACTCATTAGCATAAAATGCAATTCAAATGGGGGGAGATAGTGTCTTTCACCGTGCCGACACTTAATTTCTCTCCTTGAACATTTGGCGTCAAATTCATTGGGTCTGACGTAAAGTAAATAAAGCTTGTGTCTCATATTTGCAATATAATCTTCAATGTAGTCTTCCTTTGATGTCAAAGTAATAAAATAGGCTGTTGTAATATGTTGATAGTTCTTTTGATGTCGTTGTTGCAAAGAAAATGATGCAGCCGATTTTGATCTTCTTTTGATGGGTGAATCTTTCTCGCGATGCATGATTCTTTTTCCCGCGACGCATGACTCTATTTCCCGCGATGCATGAATCTTCTCTCGCAATGCATGAATCTTTTTCGTGTGATGCATGAATTCCTTCTCCTGTGATGCATGACCTTATTTCCCGCGATGTATGAATCTTCTCTTGCAATGCATGAATTCCTTCCCGCGATGCATGAATCTTCTCTTGCAATGCATGAATCTCTTCCCGCGATGCATTATTCTTCGCTTGCTATGCATGATTTCCTTCTCTTGCTATGCATGAATTCTTTCTCTGATGACGCCATCCCTGGTACCGAACGAAGATTATACTTCGTCGGACAACATAGGTGATCTTCTGGGTGGCGGTATCGTCCTAATAGACAATACAAATAAAAATGACTCTCAGAGCAATGGTATCATCTCATTCGACAATACGATATAAATGACTCTCCGGGTAGTGGTATCGTCTCAATCGACAATACGATGTGATTAAATCTTAGAATGGTGGCATCATCTCATTTGACAATGCAATATAAATAACCTTCAGGGTAAGAATATTATCATATCTGACAATATAATGCAGATGAACGTCTTCCAGGTAATTTTAGTTGATGGAAAACAATAAAGTGTCTTTCCTCGGGGTTTTCATTTGTCCCATCTCTGAACATAGTCATATATTCATTATGTACTTCGCCTCATTGGGGAATTTGAATGAAATGATGTTATTCATATTCCTAAATCTTTGATATAAGAAGCATAAAATATTTCCTGCATCCACAGAAAAATTGATAATTTTCAGGAGCTCTTCCCCCTTTTAACTTCTCCATATTCATTGAATGGTGGAATATGCTGATTTTGAGGTAAACTTATAGACCTGTGTCCACAGAAAAATTGTTAATTTGAAAAATGAACTGATTTGTGTCGATCTCTTCGGTTGTCTGCTCCTTGTCTTGCTATCTTCGGCTGATTTCTCCGATCTCCCGCTTGTTGATAGATAAGACAACATTTTTATGAAAAAATACTTTAAACACGAAAGAAAAGTATTAAGGAAAAATAGACTATTAAAGAAAGAAATATTTGTAAAAGGTCACTGCCAAGTGTCATGTCACGTCAAGCTTAATGAACTTCTTTGGAGTTGATGACTCGAGGTCTATCTGATTACTTGTTGGGAAGTACTTCAAAGTTGCTCTAAACTACCGATAAACCCTGTTGAAATTTTCCATCCTCAAAATTTTTTTCCCAGTTAACTGTCTTGGCTTTTCTTTAACTGTTGGCGAGCAAATAACGGAATTTTTGAGATCCTCTCAAAAATTCTGTCCCAGTTGCAAATCTCAAAGTAACTTCACTCTTGACTTTGTTGGAGAGATCTTCTTCTTGAGTATTTTTGAGTCACTCTCAAAAATTCTATCCAGTTTCTATTGTAAAGGAAAAATAGAAATCTTACGGGAGATATGATCGAGCCGTTGTGGCGCCTACGTATCCTGTTGAGAGGGGAATCAGGTCAAACGTAGTTCCCCCTCTCGAGGATTAATAAAAATAGGAAAATTACAAAGAAATCGACCAAGGCCGACATAGGCCGCCTACGTATCACATTCTTGAGAATTCAGGTCGAACGTAGTTCAAATACAAAAGAAACATTAAAAAGGGATAAAGGGGTGACCGAGGCTGACATAGGCCGCCTACGTATATCATTTTTGAAAATTCAGGTCAAACATAGTTCATTACAAAAGGGATAAAATTTTAAATGAAGCATTACAAACAAATAGAACTATTACAAGGAAATGATAAAAAAATACAAACTGAAACTTCACACATAGTATGTCTTGACAGCATCTGAGTTAATCAGTTTCGGTGCCATCCATCACCGATAGGACCAAGGCACCTCCAGATAACACTTTGCGAACCATGTAGGGTCCTGGCCAATTTGGTGCAAATTTCCCTTTGTACTCATCCTAATGAGGGAAAATGCGTTTGAGAACCAACTGACCAATTTCAAATATCCTGGCTCTTACTTTCTTGTGGAAAGCACGAATCATTCTCTGTCGATACAGTTGACCATGACAAACCGCAACCATTCTCTTCTCATCAATCAATGTTAACTGGTCAATCCGCTTGTGAACCCATTCAACATCATTCAATTCAGTTTCTTAGATGATTCTCAATGAAGGTATTTCAACTTCTGGAGGTATAACTGCTTCTGTTCCATATACTAGCAAATATGGAGTAACTCCAACTGATGTCCTGACAGTCGTTCGGTAGCCCAACAAAGCATACGGCAACATCTCATGCCAACCTTTGCGATTATCAATCATTTTCCTCAAAATCTTTTTTCTGTTCTTATTGGCGGCTTCTATAGCTCCGTTCATTTGGGGACGATAGGCGGTTGAGTTCCGGTGAGTAATCTTGAACTGTTCACATATTTCTCATTAAATGACTGTTGAGATTTGCTCCATTATCAGTAATGATGAATTCTGTTACTCCAAACCTACATATCAGGTTATTGCGAACAAAATCAGCTACAACTTTCTTGGTCACCAACTTATATGAAGCTGCTTCCACCCACTTGGTGAAGTAGTCAATAGCAACTAAAATGAATCTGTGTCCGTTAGAGGCAGCTGGCTCTATCGGATTAAAAGGTAGCCAAACGAATTAATTTTAGAAGGTTCGGTTGGAATTCGAATAGGACAAATTAACATAATTAACTTGTGAGCTTTTTAATCTTAACGAGATAGAATAATTAACTTAATTATAAACTAATCAATTTTCATATATACTAATTAACTCAAAAATCAAAAACTGTAATTCAAACTAAAACTAAATTAATAAAATATTTATTTTAGCAAAGCAATTTTTATTTTTTGATATGATTTTCAAACACTCTTAAAATATACTCATTACGTATATAATTATATGAAGCATATTTATAATTCAAAGTACTATAAAAATAGACTGAAATTATTTAAACTAACCTTGAAACTATTTGAATTTTATAAAGCTAACTATTCTAAATGTTTCAAAATTAAGAAACTCGAAAATTAAATATTATCGGGGAGGGTCAAAATTAGGTGTCAACAACCCTAATATATTTTATCCACCACACCATAACTTAATGACCAAGAAATGGTTTAAATAGAAAATTGAAAAAATCACTTTAGTAAAATATCATTAACTTAAAACCGTGAGCCATAACCACTAGTTGATAAAATATATGTGTATATAAATCTTATTTGTATTTAACTATATTTCTAGACTATGCCAAAAACACCAAAATAAATATTAATAAAAGTAACAAACAAAATAAATATTTACAAAAGGAACGAATATAACTAATAACATGTAAAATATGCAATTTAACGAAAAATTGTGATTTTGTCATACAAAACAAATATTTTGAGCATATCCAACTGATTGTGACTGAAACAGTGTAAACAAAATTAATCGATACAAATTCTAATATTTTGAGAAATAAGGATAATTATCAACTAATTGCATTAAAATTGCAAAACATGTATTTTGAACTATTTAAAAAATAAAATACATAAAAGCACTAACTTTAAAAATATTAGACTAAAATCTGGTGTCAACAAGGGCCAGTTGAGAAAATTGAATTAAAGGTATGAAATTATGGGACATCTTGATACTGGATAAAGGCAAAGTGGTTAATCATTTATTAATTTTATACCATAGTTGATTTGTAAATAAAATAAAAATTATTCATGTATTAACTTTATACAATGTTTGGTTGTATTTTTGTAATTCTACATAACTAACCCTTACATAACTTATGAGGAAATATACGTATAATTTTATGCGGGGAAAAATGTGGAATAAGTTATGAGTGTATTAGTTATACATGAATTAAAATAGTAAATTACACATTTATCCCTGCCAATTACTTTTACATCTTTCTAACTCAATGTGAAAAATAATTTATCAAAGCCACCGAAAATAGATATAATATGTAATGACTCGGAAAATGATACGTTAGGCTAGAGCCTAATGTGCGTGTGTTTGAGTTTGGTAAGGGGTTTCATGTGGAATAATGTTGTCCAGAGATTTGTTTAAGGAGTCAACGTCAAGGCACGTGTTAGACTCCGTAGTTAAAAGACCCCTTTTGATGTTGGTTAAGGGTTGCTGGGGCTTGTGCCAAGCCAAGGGGGAAAGGCCTAAGCCAAAGGCCAAGGCTGCCCAACCTTGGCCAAGCACTGCCTCATGACCACGGACCACTTCACGGTCAGTGGTCTTGACCGGTCCATAGAAGTGGCCGTGAAGGTCACTTGGTGGCATGGCAGGCAAAGCAACTTGGCCAAGCTACTGCCCAAGTTCTACGGACCACTTCACTACCAGTGGTCTTGACCACGAACCGTATAAGTGGCCGTGAAGATTACTTGGCCATGTGGAGGTTTAACAAGGTTGAGGGAGCTGCTGCCTAGGGACCACGGGCTCCACCACGGGCCGTGGTCCCCCTTCACGGTCCGTACAAGTGACCTTGGTCACTGACGGAGCTCCCTAAATAAAGGTGTTTTTGGTAAATTCTTATTTAAGTTTTATTGATGTGGGGTCATTTTAAATAGATATATATCATATATAAATATAGTTTTAACTCTTTAAACACATATTTCGCCTCAGTAATCAAAAGACCCAAATCAAAACCCCAAAGTTCTTCCTCTCTCAATATTTCTCTCTCTAACTCAAGGAAGAAGAAGAAGTGGAAGCTAGGGTTTCGAGTCAAAGTTTTCTTCATAAAATTTCTTGTGAATATTAGTAATGGTATGGTGATCCTTCATCTAGGGTTAGTTATCACCCTAGAGTCAATTTCAAAGAAGTTTTCAAAGTTCATGAAAAACCAAGGGTTTTACTCAAACTCATGGGTTCTTTCTACAAATGATTTTAAAGGCTTACTAATGTCATATTATGATTATATTGATGTTTAATTTATGATTTTATTCCATGAACCCATGATTCTTCTCAATTCTAAATTATGACTTATGAAGTGGGTTGTTGATTATGACATTCTTTTCATAAGGACTCTAGAGCTATCCATGAAGGTACCATGGATCAATAGTCTTATAACATTCCTTCCTTGGTAATGATGTATCAAGGGTCGATAGGCCTATATCATTCCTCCCTAATACACTAATGTATTGTGAATGAAATAATCTATGGGAATGTAGGCTAAGCATCGAGTGGATATGGTTAGATGAAAACTCTCACAATGTTAGGTTAGAGTTCCAAGGAACATCTTCCTATCCCATAACTATGTGCACACATAGGATATTAGCCAGTGGATCCGATGTGCATCGAAGCCAATGTCATTGTTATACCTTAGGCAAGTGGAACACCTCTTTACGGTGTGGGGCTATATGTCACCAGATTCCATGTCTAGTTTGCATGGTTTATGTCGATTAAATGCTTATTACCATCGTGTGAGATGCTCATTATGGTTTCTTGAGAGGTTCTATGAAGTGTAGGTGGTAGTATGGGATGTCATCTATACATTGCACAAGTAGGCTTTGATAGAGTCATAGTGCGTTCTCTAAGTCTTAATGGCTATGTATGAAAGTCCTCTAAATGAAATAATTGAAGAATGTTGACTCTTAAATGCTTAATGTGATATGCATGCTATACTTGGGCTATATTATGAGTTATTTTCCCTTGTCATGGTTTATGAAAGGTTATGTGTCTTATGTGTGGATATTGTGTAAAGGTGAAAAGGAAGGAATGGTAAGTTCACTTTTGGTGACCTTAATGTGGTGCCTTGGTGTGGATGGTGGTATGGGACGTTATCCATATATTGCACAAGGTATATCATGATGGTTACTTGAAGTGAAGGTCTAGGGTAAAGGTAATGGTTTGCATAATGATATTGTCTAAAGGTGGTATTATGACTTGCATGATGATTATACTTTTATTGTATGTCTCTTACGCTATTGTACATGGTATTTCTAAAAAGTGGCATAATACATGGTTTCAAACCAAAATGTCACTGTTTAAGCATGTTTTTGCATGGTCATCATACTAAGTATATTTTTGTGTGCTAACCCATATTCTCTTATTTTTACTACAAGTGTAGGTTCCGGCAAGTGATTTGCTTCTCTAGTTTGAAGTGCTTGAGTTGCTATTCCTCCAAGATTAAGTGGTATGTCCTCATAGATCGAGCACAAGTGTTTAGAAGTTTCTCTTTATTTCATGTAATAGACATTTAGTAGGTTTTCTATTGTAAAAGGGTCGTGTTCCTAATATATTTGAGATTGTGTCTAAGATGGTCATGTGAGACTTAGTCTTCCGCTATGTCTTTTTGAAAGATTGTTAAATGAGTGTTTTTGAGTCGTATGGTTTTGAATGAAAAGTTTTAATTCCGTACTATTTATATTACCCATGTGATGAATGAATGCTATGAGGATTGTATAAGACCCCTTCAGGGTGAAGTACGTTGTGTTACGATTAGGGGGTGCTCTCGAGTCGTGACAAACATGGTATCAGAGCATAAGGTTTGGGGAATGGATTTAGGATTGATGTCTCACAAGCCACGTCTAATAGAATCTTGTTCATCGGTGTGAGTCGCGACACATCTATGAGCGAGAGGCTATAGGACGATAGAAAGTTACACTTCTTTCATATTCTTGAAGTTGTGCCTTAGAGTTTAGCTTTATAGATGTGCTTTTCCTAATCCTTCTCTTGTGTTTATAGGATATGAATACAAGGGCGAACCCGAGAAGAGTGGAAGAAGAGATGGTGAATGAGGGAGTTCTTCCCCAAGGTGACCAATGTCTTCAAGGTGACCAAGGTCTTCAAGGTGACCAAGTTCCTATAGGCAATCAAGGAAATCAAGTTTCAGTGGTTCCCCCAAACATGACCAATGAGGAGATTAGGTCGGCTTTTCTAACCCTAGTTCAAGCCATGACGGCTCAAGCTAACCGAGATGTGGGGCTAGGGTGAATGCTAATGAGAGTGCCGTGGCCTCAAGGTTGAGAGACTTTGTGAGGATAAATCCTCCGATATTTCTTGGGTCTAGAGTGAGAGAAGATGCCCAAGAATTCTTGGATGAAGTTTATAAGATAGTTAATGCTATGGGGGTATCTTCTAGGGAGAAAGCAGAGTTGACTTCCAATCAATTGAAAGAGGTTGCCCAAGTGTGGTTCACTCAATTGAAAACCAATAGGCCGATTGAAGTGGGTCCTATAGAATGGGAGGAGTTTAAGGGAGCTTTCCTTGGTGGGTACTTTCCCCATGAGAAGAGGGAGTGTAAGGTTGAAGAGTTCATCAATCTTAAGCAAGGAAGCATTAGTGTGGAAGAGTACTCCTTGAAATTTACTCTCTTGTCTAAGTATGATCCATCCTTGGTTTCTAACTCTAGGGATGAGATAAGTAGGTAGGTGACGGGTATATCCAACCTAGTTGAGGAAGAGTGCCGTACGGAGATGCTCTATAATGATATGGACATTTCTAGACTTATGGTGTATGCTCAATCTATTGAGGAGTCCAAACCTAAGAGGAAGGGTAGGGAGTTGAAAAGAGGTAGGTCCGATGAGCAAGGTCAATCTAGGTTCAAGAAGAGAGCTCCTAACCAAGATTCTTCTAGTGGTCCAAAGGCTAATGAGGAGAAAGGTGGTGGATCTCAATTTTCTAAACCTCTTTGTGCCACCTGTAGGAAGAGGTATCATGGGAAGTGCCTAGCTGGTACTAGTGGGTGCTATGGATCTAGCAAAAGTGATCATCAAGTGAGAAATTGTCCTACTCTTATGGCTAGGGGAAGGGAGGCCAAACAAGCTTCGTATGTTGGCCTGGATCCTAATACTCCAAACAAGAGCCGTTTCTATGCTCTTGAAGCTACCAAGGACAAAGGAGCTAATCCGGATGAAGGTGCCGGTAAGTTATAGTTCCTTTTTGTTGTGATGAGATTATATTGTTGTTGTTCATGTTATCCTTTGTTGGGTTTCCTCCTAAGTGGGGGATGGTATGTTGAATAGTAGGTTGTGCTGAGTGTTGATGTCCTTATCTCTTTCCTTCCATTCCTATTCAAGCCTAAGGCCAAGAGTTCCTAGTAGCTTATTGCATGTGTTGGAGTCTTATGTGAAAATGAGTTTCCATGGCCTCCATATGTTATGCATGTTTTAATGGAAATCTATGTTTAAATGAGAAAATGAGTTTCATGATTGTGTTCCTCATGTGGATATGCATCTATAATGAATTGCTTAAATGCTTCATGAGTTGACTTGTTGAGCATGTTTAAATGTGATCTTGAAAAGAGTTGCATAAGTTGCCTTATGATGTTGTAATGAGCATGGTGTGAGTTGGAGAAGGAAGTTCCTCTAACGAAATGAGAAATGTTAATGTTTTGTGCATAATGAGCTTGTAGAAGTAGTTCCTACTTTCTTGTATATGCATTGAGCTTATTGATGTGGAGTTGATGTTTTGTGCATAATGAGCTTGTAGAAGTAGTTCCTACTTCTTGTATATGCATTGAGCTTATTGATGTGGAGTTGATGTTTCCTCCTATGATTATGCATTGTATTGATGTTTCATGATTGTAAGACTGCTACTTTTGAGTTGTTATCACCTTTAAGTGTTTAAAGTATCATTTGAGGACGAATGTTCCTAAGTGGGGGATAATGTAACGACTCGGAAAATGATAGGTTAAGCTAGAGCCTAATGTGTGTGTGTTTGAGTTTGGTAAGGGGTTTGATGTGGTGTAATGTTGTCCCGAGCTTTGGTTCAGGAGTCAACGTCAAGGCACGTGTTAGACTCCGTAGTTAAAAGACCCTTTTTGATGTTGGTTAAGGGTTTCAAGGGCTTGTGCCAAGCCAAGGGGGCAAGGCCTAAGCCAAAGGCCAAGGCTGCCCAACCTTGGCCAAGCACTGCCTCATGACCACAGACCACTTTACGGTCAGTGGTCTTGACCATGGTCCATAGAATTGGCCGTGAAGGTCACTTGGTGGCATGGCAGGCAAGGCAACTTGGCCAAGCAACTGCCCAAGTTCCACATACCACTTCACTGCCAGTGGTCTTGACCACGTCCCATAGAAGTGGTCGTGAAGATTACTTGGCCATGTGGTGGTTTATCAAGGTCTAGGGAGCTACTGCCTAAGGACCACGGGCTCCACCATGGGCCGTGGTCCCCCTTCACGGTCCATAAAAGTGACCTTGCTCACAGACGGGGCTGCCTAAATGAGGGTGTTTTTGGTAAATTCTTATTTAAGTTGTATTGATGTGGGGTCATTTTAAATAGATATATATCATATATATATATATATATATAGTTTTAACTCTTTAAATGCCTATTTCCCCTCATTAATCAAAAGACCCAAATCAAAACCCCAAAGTTCTTCCTCTCTCAATATTGCTCTCTCGAACTCAAGGAAGAAGAAGAAGTGGAAGCTAGGGTTTGGAGTCAAGGTTTTCTTCATCAAATTTCTTGGGGAATATTAGTAAAGTTATGGTGATCCTTCATTTAGGGTTAGTTTTCATCCTAGAGTCAATTTCAAAGAAGTTTTCAAAGTTCCTGAAAAAACAAGGGTTTTACTCAATCTCATGTGTTCTTTCTACAAATGATTTTAAAGGCTTACTAATGTCATATTATGATTATATTGATGTTTAATTGATGATTTTACTCCATGAACCCATGATTCTTCTCAGTTCTAAATTATGACTTATGAAGTGTGTTGTTGATTATGAATGGATGATGGTGGATATATGCTTAGATTGATGTAGATTATTGAATTGTATCACTATCAATGCTTAATTATGGTGAATTGTTGGGGAATTGAGGACTTGCGAATATAGCCTTGAAAGGGCAAGTTTGACCTAATTACTTGTTGTAATAGAATTGTGTTAGTGATGTTAATCCACTTGAAAGCTCTAATTTGCTTTAAGCTTGATGATTTTTTGGTGAATAACTTATTAGGTTAGGTTCTAATTAGTTTACTAGGCTAAAAATGACCAAAACCACGTAGTTTAGGGGTTAAATGATGTAGTTTAGGTGTCCAACGCATAGGGGAAAAGACTAAACGACCCCTAACTTAAAATCTGTTGAAGCCACCTACGGATGGATCGACGGTCCGTGGACTGATCCACGATCCGTCCCGTCAGTCCATTGATCGACTTCAGAGAACCTACTAGGTTCTGAGGGGTCCTAAGGGTCTTGACCTACGGACGAATCGATGGTCATGATACACGATCCGTCTTGTCCGACCGTCGATCGACTTTAGAGACCAGGTTCTGAGGGGTCTGAGGGTCTTGAACTACGGACGGATCGACGGTCCATTGATCCATGATCCGTTTTGTCCGACTGTGGGTCATGCCTTAGAATAGTTTTTGTCTGAGTTTCTGGGGAGGGCTGCAGGTGGCCATCCACAGACCACCAAAAAAGGTCAGGGGTCACCCTACGGTCCGTAGGTTTCACCGTTGGTGGCACCTGAAACTTCTGGAATTTTGCATTCTGGTCTGTCTAGGATATAGGGTATTACATATGCCAATCAAAAGTAACAAGTAGATCAAACACATGTAACAAGTAGATCAATCACAAGTATCAAATACATCAAATCACAATTCTCACACCCCGAAGCTACCCTCAGGACGCGGACACGGGACCTAGGATCACGAATGACCCTAAGTTAACTCTGCTGGCATATCATAAGCATACTTCAAGATTTACTTATATAAGAGAATATTGTGCGGAAGCTAGAAACATATCATAAAATGAAATGATGTGGAATACCCAAAACAATCTGAATAAATAATTTGTGAGTTTAATGTGAGCTGAAATATCAAACTCCAAAGCTAAAAATGAATCTAACTATGTCTGAAATAAAGCCTCTAACTGACTAGAAATGTTGGGACATGCCGCAGCTAGATCATGCAAAAACTAAACGAAGGACTAAAAGTAGAGAATATAATTGTGTTAATCATCCTCGAAGAATGAGGACTCACCACTGATGTTGTTGAAATGGAGATCGAGAACCGGTCTATGCGTGATCTGAAAGCTGAGGACCTGAACCCACATCATGAGAAGATGTAGCGCAGAGTATGCGCCAGTACTTGAAGGGTACTGAGCATGAAGGATAGAATAAAGTTGAATAAAATACATAACTGAACAGAGCATATAACTGAGCAATGACATAAGATAAGCATGATACTGTACTGAAAATACTGAACATTAACTAACTGAATGCAATGACCAAGTTTATAACATGCTGAAACTGAATACTGAACTGTAACTGATAACCTGGTCAAGGCACTACAATTTGACTGTGGGAAATACTAATAACCGACATAAAATCACATGAGCTAAATGTGGAGTCCGATGTATACAACCCATCAACAGAACCCAATATACCCTGCCAGAGGTATAGAGGCATGACTAGTGTGATCACTAAACTGATGCCCACAGAGGGGACTTATAACCTATGGAGGCACATAGTTCTGGGACTTGAGTGTGACTGACACTAGTCCAGCTCGGTATTAAGCCTACTCCCAACTGAATATGTGAAATTTATAACATACTGAAGTAAACTAGATAGCTCAATAATCCGACATGCAAATCTGAAAATGCAACATGGATATCTGATAATGAAACATTCGAATACTGAAGCATGTATGTATGTTTATTTGTCCTAGCTAATATAATTCATGAACTAAAAGAACTACATAACTAGGGTTCTGAATTTATGCATGAATCTAGGCAAAAACGATACTACTACATGATAATCTGATTAAGAACATTAAAATAACTAATTCATAATAATCTGGTGAAATTCTAGAAACCCTAGGTCTAGATAATGTGGAGGGAATCAAGAATCTGACTGAATTATAGGGACCTAATGGGTGAAAGGAACCCACTAGTGATATCCCACATACCTAGTGACGAATTTCATGAAGAAATCTTTTGATTTCAGGGCTGGAACTGACGAAACCTTGTTGCGTTCTTGAACTAGGACTGTTGGATTTCTTTCTACTCTTTTCGTTCTAATTGGATGAATTTTGGAGAATTAATTGACTACGGTAAGTTCTAATTTAGTTACTAGGCTAAAACTGACCAAAACTACGTAGTTTAGGGGTTAAACGACGTAGTTTAGGGTTCCAACGCATAGGAAAAAGACCAAAATGACCTTGACTTAAAAGTTGTCGAGACCAACCGATGGACCTGGTCCACAGACCGTGCTCCACTCTACAGTCCATACTGGTCAGCCGTCGTTTGGCTTCCGAGGATGGGTTCTGTGGACCACGTTTCAAGGATCGTGGTTCGACCTACGATCCGTAGATCCTGGCCGTGGGTCGGGGTTTTCTAGGGACCACAATCCACGAACCGTGGTCCAACCTACAGTCCGTATGTGGCCTCATCGGTGGCACCTGCACTTCTGCAAATCTACATTCTAGTCTGTCTAAGATACGGGGTGTTACATTATCTCTCCCTTGGGAACATTCGTCCTCGAATGAAGACTAAACTAGCTGATTATGGAGGGAAAGAGCTGCAAACCCTACCACTAAGTATTGGAAATTGAATCTGACTAAACTAAATTCTAAGAACATGCAAATACGCTGAAAATGCAAGTACGACTGAAGGAACATGCTACTAAGACTGAATCTATGCATGAGTAACTGAAAAACTGGAGAGGAACTATTACCTCAAGCTGGAATGGATTCAGAAGGAAAGAGATGAGGATACTTGGTCTTCATGGCTGCTTCTGCTTCCCAATTAGCTTCCTCTACGGACTGACTCCTCCACAAAACCTTAACTGAAGCAACTTTTTTGTTTCTCAACCTTCGAACCTGACGATCAAGAATCTCATTTGGCACATCCTCATAAGTGAGATTATCCTTCACAGCCACACTTTCTAATGGCACTATAGATGTTGGATCACCCACACACTTCTTCAACAAGGAAATGTGAAAGACTGGATGGACTGCTGCTAGTTCTGCTGGCAACTCTAACTCGTAAGCCACTTTACCAACCATTTTCAAGATATTGTAAGGGCCTACATATCTAGGACTGAGCTTCCCTTTCTTTCCAAATCTCATCACCCCCTTCATATGTGACACTTTCAAGAAAACCCAATCATTAATTTGGAACTCCAATTCCCTTCTCCTTATATCTGCATAGGACTTCTGGCGACTCTAGGCTGTCTTAAGTCTATCTCTAATGAGCTTAACTTTCTCCATAGCATCATGAACCGAATCTGGCCTTATCAAGGCTTCTTCACCTACTTCAAACCAACCAACTGGAGATCTACATCTACGCCCATATAATGCCTCATAAGGGTCCATCTGAATACTGGAATGGTAGCTATTATTGTAGGCGAACTCTATAAGAGAAAGAGGCGAACTCTATAAGAGAAAGGTGATCATCCCAACTACCCTTGAAATCGATCACGCAAGCTCTAAACATGTCCTCTAAGGTCTGAATGGTACGTTATGCCTGACCATTCGTTTGTGGATGAAACGTTGTGCTAAGATTAACCTGAGTACCAAAACTTTTCTTAAATGACTTCGAGAAATGAGGGGTAAATTGAGGACCTCTATCTGAGATGATAGACAAAGGAACCCCATGCAACCTGACTATCTCATTAATGTAAAGCTTGGCATACTCCTCCACCAAATTTGTCGTCTTAACAGCAAAAAATTGCTCAGACTTCGTAACGCTATCAACTATCACGCAAATGGAGTCATGTTGTCTGTGAGTACGAGGTAAACCTGTAATGAAGTACATGTTGATCCTTCCCACTTCCAGGTAGGAATGTTAATTTCTTGAGTCATACCTCCTAGTTTCTGATGTTTTACCTTCACTTGCTGGCAATTTGGGCACTTAGCCACAAAATCAGCTATATCTCTTTTCATACCATTCCACCAAAAGACTTCCCGCAGATCACGGTACATCTTAGTAGAGCCTGGATGAATAGAATAACTAGAGTTATGGGCTTTCGCAATAATATGTTGTCTCAACTCACCCACCTTAGGAACATATAATCGACCCTGATAGCGAAGCACACCATCTCCCCCTTGGGAGAAAACCTCAACTCTCGGCTAATGGACTGCACCCTCTAGTTGAAGCAATATCGGATCACTATCTTGATTTTCCTTAACCTCCACTACCAATGAAGATTCTGACCCATCCTGAACTATTACACCACCATCTGATATGCTCATAAGGCGAACTGCCAAACGAGCAAGCATGTGAACATCTTTTGCTAGTTCTTTTATTTCTTTCTCAACATGTGCTACACTACCCATAGATAATCTTCTAAGAGCACTTGTTACTACATTGTCCTTACCAGGGTGATAAAGCACACTCATATCATAATCTTTAAGGAACTCAAGCCATCTCTTCTTGCGAAGATTCAACTCTTTCTAGGTGAACATATATTGAAGGCTCTTATGGTCTGTGAACACATCTACGTGAACACCATACAAGTAATGTCTCCAAATGTTAAGTGCAAACACCACTGCTGCAAGCTCAAGGTCATGAGTCGAATAATTCTTCTCATGCACCTTAAGTTGTCTAGAAGCATAAGCTATGACATTACCTCGTTGTATCAACACACAATCTAGGCTGAGTTTGGATGCATCACAATAGATCACATAAAACAACTGAACCCTCTGGCAGAGTCAAAACATGAGTTGTAGTCAACCTAGTTTTCAATTCTGCAAAACTCTTCTCATAATCATCTGACCACTGAAACTTGACCTTTTTCTGAGTTAACTTGGTCAATGGAAAAGCTATGTATGAAATTCCTTCCACAAACCTTTTTTAATAACCCGCTAAACCTAAGAAGCTTCTGATATATGTAGGAGAGGTAGGTCTGGGCCATTGTTTTACTACTTCTATTTTCTGAGAATTAACTCGGATCCCTTCGCTAGACACAATATGCCCATGGAAAGCAACTGATTGCAACCAAAACTCACATTTGCTAAACTTAGCAAATAATTGGCGATCTTTGAGAGTTTGCAGGACAACTCTCAAATGAGTCGCATGTTCTTCCTCATTCTTACAGTAAATGAGGATATCATCAATAAAAAACGATAACGAACAAGTCCAAATATTGCTTGAACATTATGTTCATCAAATCCATGAAAGCTACATGAGCATTGATTAGTCCAAATGACATAACTATAAATTCATAAGGACCATACTGAGTTCTGAAGGTTATTCTCAAGATGTCACTATCTCTGACTCTGAGCTGATGATAACTAGATCTGAGGTCTATCTTCAATAAATGACTAGCACCCTGAAGTTGGTCGAACAAGTCATTAATCCTGGGGATAGGGTACTTATTCTCTACTGTGACTTTATTCAACTACCGATAGTCAATGCACATCCTGAGAGAACCATCTTTCTTTTTCACGAACAACACTTGTGCACCCCATGGGGAAATACTGATCTGATGAAACCCTTATCTAGAAGATTTTCTAACTGCTCTTTCAATTCCTTAAGCTCAGCTGGAGACATTCTGTAAGGAGGAATAGAAGTAGGCTGGGTATCTAGAAGGAGATCAATTCCAAAGTCGATTTCCCTTTCAGGAGGAAGTCCAGGAAGATCTTCTGGAAACACATTTGGAAACTCGTAAACTACTGGAACTGACTCAAGAATTAGGGTTTCAGAGCTTGAATCCTTAACCCAAACTAGATGATAGAGACAACCCTTAGAAATCATCTTTTTGGCCTTAAGGTAAGAAATGAATTGACCCATAGGCGTTAAGTTACTACCCTTCCATTCTAAGATTGGTTCTTTTGGAAACTGAAAACGAACGATCTTAGTTCTATAATTGACTGAGGCATAACAGGAATGTAACCAATCCATGCTTAGAATGACATCGAAGTCTACCATTTCTAACTCTACAAGATCTACTAAGGTGAATTTCTGAGAGACTGTGACAGGGGAATTTATGTATACCGTCTAGCTATAACTGGGTCACCAACTAGAGTAGAGGCTGAGAATGATTCGGAGAGAGTTTCTGGACTAAGACCAAAATTTACTGATATATATGGAGTTACAAAGGAAAGAGTAGTCTTTGGGTCTAACAAAGCATAAACATCTAAGTTAAAGACTCACAACGTACCAGTGACTACATATGGAGAATCTTCCAAATCCTGGCGAGCCTCAAAAGCATACAACCTGTTTTGGCTTTGTCCGCCACCTGTACCAAATGAATTGCCCTGCTGAGTCGGGCGACCTGCTGGTGCTGCTGAAGTTGTAGACTGAGCCCTACCATTGTTGCCTCTTTGACCCTGTTTAGTAGAAGGACAATCTATCAATTTGTGACCAGACTGACCACACCCAAAACATCCTTCCTTTCCTGCAAGACACTCGCCCATATGGTTCTTACCACACTTTGGACAAGTTGGGTAGGTTCTGGTGCGTGAAACACACCCCTGAGACTTAGAGCCTGATTCCCTACCTTTCTGATCCTGTCGAAACCTTGAAGATGGGACACTAGTTGATGAAGGTGCTGGAGCTGAAGAGTTTTGTTGAAACTGCGAGCGATTTCCACCACCCGATTTCTGTTGAGAATACTCATAGTTGCCTGTTCTAGCCTTCTTATTATCCTTAGCATGTTCCCTAAGCTTATCTCTATCAACCTGCTGAGCATGAGTCGTGAGCCAAGAGATGTTCATATTTTCTAGCAACATAGCATTCCTACACTATGTTTTCACTAAGTCGGATACCCCATATAGAAACTTGCTCATTTGAGCCCTGGAATCGGCAACCATGTGAGGAGCATACCTGGAGAGTTGGGTGAACTTGAGTCAGTACTCTTGGATTATCATGTTACCTTGCCTCAAATTCATGAATTTCTGAGCTCTTGCCTCCCTCAACTCTCTTGGGAAGAACCCGTCCAGAAAAGTCTCACTAAAGCACTCCCAAGTGATAGGAGCTGCATTGGTACCCCCATTTTCTTTCCATTGAGTAAACTAGATGTGAGCTGCATCCTTAAGTTGATAGGATGCTAACTCCACCCTAACATTTCCAGTCACTTGCATCACCCCAAAGATCTTCTAAACCTCATAAATGAAGTTTTAGGATCCTCACCAATCTGCGACCCTAAAAACTCAAGCGGATTCATCCTAAAAAAATCATGAACCCTAACTGCCACTGATCCACCACTAGCATTTGCAAGAATTGGAACCTGCTGGTTGTTCTAGTTGGTCACACTCTGAGCCAAAAGTTGAATGACATTTTGGAACTCTGCATTCGAAACTTCCTGATCTGGGACTGGAGGAGCTGCGTTAGCGTTTTGGGCATACACATTCCTTCTGTAAGCTCTACGATGAGGCATGATCTAAAACGCAAACGTCGAGTTAGAAACGAGAAATTAGATCATACCTTACGCATGATAAAAGTAACAAGAAAGTGAAGTTTTCCTAAAACACTTTGTCGCCTCCCTCTCATTAGATATGGTGCATTTCACACCCATGAAAAAAACTCTACTTAGTGCGGCTTTTCAGACATCCTAGGACTCTTGAACCAAATTCTATGATACCAAGTTTGTCACACCCCAAAGCTACCCCCAGGATGTGGACACGGGACCTAGGATCACGAATGACCCCAAGCTAACGTTGCTGGTATATTATAAGCATAATTCAAGATTTACTGATATAAGAGAATATTGTGAAGAAGCTAGAAACATATCATAAACTGAAATGATGGGGAATACCCAAACTATCTGAATAAATAATATGTGAGTTTAATGGAAGTTGAAATATCAATCTCCAAAGCTAAAACTGAATCTAACTATGTCTGACATAAAGCCTCTAACTAACTAGAAATATTGGGATATGCCCTAGCTAGATCTAGCAAAAACTGAAACGAAAGACTAAAAGTAGAGAATATAATCATGTCAATCGTCCTTGAAGAATGAGGACTCACCACTGATACTGCTGAAATGGAGATCAGGAACCGATTTATGCGTGATCTGTAAGCTGAAGACACGAACCTACATCAAGAGAAGATGTAGCGTAGAGTATGTGTCAGTACTTGAAGGGTACTGAACATGCAGGATAGAACAAAGCTGAATAAAATACATAACTGAACAAAGCATATAACTGAGCAATGACATGAGATAAGCATGATAATGTACTGAAAATATTGAATATGAACTAACTGAATGCAATGACCAAGTTTATAACATGATGAAACTGAATATTGAACTGTAACTAAGAACCTGGTTAAGGCACTAGAATCTGACTGTGGGAGCTACTAAGAACCGACATAAAACCACATAAGCTAAATGTGGAGTCCAATGTATAAGCCTCATCGATAGGACCCAATATACCTTGCCAGAGGTATAGAGGCGTGACTGGCGTGATAACTAAATTGATGCCCACATAGGGGACTTATAACATACGGAGGCACGTAGTTCTGAGACTTGAAGGTCATTGACTCTAGTCCAACTCGATATTAAGCCTACACCCAACTGAATATGTGAAATTTCTAACATACTGAAGTAAATTGGATAGCTCAATAATCTGACATGCAAATCTGAAAATGCAAAATGTATATCTGATAATGAAACATTCAAAAACTGAGGCATATATGTTTGTTTATATGTCCTAGCTAATGTAATTCATGAACTAAAAGAACTACATAACCAGGGTTCTGAATTTATGCATGAATCTGGACAAAAACAATACTACTAAATGATAATTTGATTAAGAACATTAAAATAACTAATTCATAATAACTTGCTGAAATTCTAGAAACCCTATGTCTAGATAATATGAAGGGAATCAAGAATCTGACTAAATTCTAGGGACCTAATGGGTGAAAGGAACCCACTAGTGAAATCCAACATACCTGGTGACGAATTTCACGGAGAAATCTTTTGATTTTGGGGATGGAACTGACGAAACCTTGTTGCGTTCTTGAACTAGGGTTGCTCGACTTCTTTCTCCTCTTTTCGTTCTAATTGGATGAATTTCGGAGAATTAATTGACTAGGGTAAGTTCTAATTTAGTTACTATGCTAAAAATGACAAAAACTACGTAGTTTAGGGGTTAAATGACGTAGTTTAGGGGTACAACGCATAAGGAAAAGACCAAAATAACCCTGACTTAAAAGTTATTGGGACCAATCGACGGACCTAGTCCACGAACCGTGGTCCACCCTACGGTCCATCCTGGTCAACCATCGTTCGGCTTCAGAGGATGGGTTCTGCGGACCACGTTCCACAGACCATGGTTCAACCTACGGTCCATAGGTCCTAGCTGTGGGTCGGGGTTTTCTAGGATTTTTCTCCAGACCACAATCCACGGACCGTGTTTCAACCTACGGTCAGGGTTTTCTGGGGTTTTTCAGCGGACCATAATCCACGGACCGTGGTCCAACCTACAGTTCGTAGGTGGCCTCCGTCGGTGGCACCTGCACTTCTGGAAATCTGCATTCTGGTATGTCTAGGATACGGGGTGTTACAATAATAATACTCAGAAAAGGCTTATATCATGGCTACTGAACTCTCCATGTGCAGATACTAGGGTTCCTTCTAAGACATCTTTCTAAGATGCTTCTCTTAACCTCTTTTCATTGGCATATAATGATGCTTCATCTAACTCTTAAGAAAAAAATAATGCTTACGTCAATCTATTCCACATTGATAGCTCAAATGTACTATCTAGGCACACATGAAAAATCATAAACTTAATTGGAACCTCGCCTAACTACATACGATCTCAGGTACATCTCTAAATGCTCTTGTTAATCTAATAAATTAGCCATACTCTCTTGCTCTCATCTAAGAGTCATAATACCACACCTCTACCACTCACACTTACCAAAAGTAACACATTATTTTCTACACTAATTCGATGCCAAATCTACTAGATCAAATCTCAGAACTAGCATCATTGCTATCATGCCATCCTTTTTATCACGACACTCATCTCAAATTCAAGCTTGGTGTCTAGTAATAAACACATATATAAATATAATTGCTCACATATTATACTAACTTTTGACTACTAGATAAAATTAAGAAACACTCATCCACTAAGTCCTCATGACAAGTAGTCAATCTTTATCTCTCAGTCTTCATACTTACAGTTTACCGTCACATTTCCTTTCTCAACTTAAGAACTATTTACCCATTCATTATACATCATTGTCAAATTAGTTCTATAACCCTCTGAATATCATGGCTCTCCCTAAAAATCATAAGCCTATCTTAGATCTATCACCTCATGAATATTCTTCTCTTTTATTCAACACATATACTTGGCTTTCACTAACACAATGTTAAATTGCCATAAACTCTATTCGGGTTAAAGTATACTCTAACTCATCCATACTAGTAACTCTTATTTTACCTTCTATCCTGAAATATAAACAAACCTATCACTTCTTAGTCTACCCATAAGGAAAACTCCTCATCAATAACTTACTGGTGCTTGACTGCAATAACATAATTTGCCTCATCACTATCTCCCTTTCATAGATTACTATACCTCTACATAAATTTTTTAAACTCGGGGCACTTCTACTACTACTGCTTATAATATCTCAAATCATACTAGCTTCCCAGGGGAAATACTACCCAAAAGCATTCTAAAACACACTTCCCTCTTAAAGGGTATCATCTGAAACAAGATTTTCAAAAGAAGTGAATCTGAGAGTACATCTCACTTTTAGCTGAACGCGCGATTCATATGAATAAGATTACATTTTTTAGAATCTAAACACTTAAGCTAACTAACGGGCTTCTCTCAAGCCGCTCTATAGTCTCATGAATTTCTCAAGACTTTTGCTGAGAGTAACTCATCGATAAGGATCTGGACTTTACTTTTCAATCACCTTCAGTACGAGGTGTAGTCGAACGGATTTGAGAAACGTACAAATTTGAATATGTTTTTTATGGAACAATTGTATTGCATGATTTAGAGTATGAAAGAAGGAAAACTTTCTTAAATTTCTAGTCTCCCATTTATAAAAGTGGGGCCCTCACAACTATAAATAAGATCCTACTAACATGGCTTCATAAACACCCTAGGACACTTGAAACCTATACTCTAATACCAAGTTTTTAAAGTCCCGAGCCTACACCCTGGATGTTGCCGGTACTCGAGAACCATTGCTAGTCCTCAAACAAACCCTTGGTTTGGTTGACTGCTTAGCGAAGACTT
The DNA here is from genome assembly GCF_019186545.1 of Solanum stenotomum. Classification (NCBI taxonomy): domain Eukaryota; kingdom Viridiplantae; phylum Streptophyta; class Magnoliopsida; order Solanales; family Solanaceae; genus Solanum; species Solanum stenotomum. Next base: position 19,224,044 of record NC_064286.1, read on the forward strand.
ACTCAAGCGATAAAACGCTTAAAACAAAATTTTTAAACATTTAAACTCAAAGGAAATAGTCAACTCAAAATTGTATATAAAATACTCAACAACATTTGTATAATAGTTTGTAAAACCATCTCAAGGAAAAGTAAATATCGGAAGACTCTTCAACTTTATCTATCAATGAAACCTCTAATATTTACAAATAGATTTCACGACAAGACACATGACGCCTCAAAAAACCAAACTGAAAGTAAATGTGAAGTCCTCAGAAATTCAAGGAGGCTCACCAAAAGCTAACTAGAGTGTACAATGATCTCAACGAAGCGTTTGTTGATGATTCTAAACACCGATATCTATATCATAAAAAGATGAAGGACAAATGACATTAGTACATTGAATTTACGAGTATGTAATATAGACGAGGTGAAATAATTGAAAGAAAACACTGCAATAAATATAGCATAAACTCAACTGAATGTAAAGAATTAAAGAAATGAAATCATTTAAACTTTGCAATAATACTTACTCATCTCTGAAACTCAACATAATAAGTGATATAGTAAAAATACACTGTAACTCTATTTGGGAGATTCTCTAAGCGACAACCATCATTATGAGCTACGTAATGATACATCATCTCATCCACGCTATCAGAACTGTCTTATACCTTGCCGAGATATAGGACACCTCAACTAAGTGGATCCACTAAGAAATAAGGATTCATCTAAAAAGTATTATCCTTTACCCAAGTTGGCATACATGTTCTATGAGGATTTTGAGTTGTTTGAACTTATCCCCATATCGTTGCTCAATACTACTCTTAGTAATATATATACTCATGCTCAAATATATAAAACATACTCTTTCACTAGTTTGAGATAATTGCTCAAATTATCCTCTTAAAAGAGGTAACTGCTCTGAACTCATAAACTCGTTCAGAAATCAAAGTTTCTCTTTTCTCAAAATAATACTTTGTTTCTTCATGTAAAAATGAAATATTTGGAAAATACTTAATTCTCTTATACTTTTTCTTACACTCCTCTTTACTTCCTCAAAAACTCAAATTAAAACACAAATGTTGGCTTTAAAAGATTCCCGAGTTTTGTAGCTCAAATTAGAGTTCATTCTATAATATAGACATGAACGAATCAACTCAAGGATCTTAATAACAATATAGAAAACTCAATACAAAGAACTCAAGAAACTTAGAACTCAACTATACTATTCATCTCAAGAATACTCAATTCATTGGGTTCATGCTGAATTATAGACATGAACGAATCAACTCAGGAATCTCAAATGCATCACATATAGCAATTCAATAATTAGGAATAGAATTTAAAAAGAATCGGGAACTCAAGAACTCAAAATCAACTCATCTCAAGAATACTCAAATCTAAGGATAGAACACTAGATTACGTTTTTACTAATTTGAAAGTAGATGTAGGGTGTGAGGATGAACTGGTCCAACACTATGATGATCTTACATACATGGAATCACAAAGTTCTTTGGTGAAATCGTCGAAACTTGAAGAATGCTTTAACCCTAGCTTTTCTCCTCTTGGAACCTTGCTCTAATGACTTGAAGTGTTAATGACAAAAAAGAACTGATTAACACTTTCTAAGCCCTTAATTAGGTTTAAAACATCGTGGTTTAGTCTTAGAATAAGGGTTAAAATGACATTGTTTAAGTACCAAATGCATAGGGAAAAGATCAAAATGACCCCAGCTTAAAAAAACTGTCGAGGTGCCTCGAAAGGAAAGTTTCACGGACTGTTTAAGGCTTCACAGTCCATGAAACACTTTACGGGCCATAAAGCCTGCCGTGAAACTTCACCTGCCCAATGGGGCTTCACTAAAACGGCCATAACGTTTTACTCCAAACTCAAAAAAGAGGCAAACATGGTGGCGTTGAAAAGAGGACTCAAAGACCTTGTATTTGATATGTCATAGGCCACCTAATTAATTATGTGCTGAGAGATATGATCGTTTGAAGTGGACTTATATAGAATCTTACATCAAAACTTAATCGGTAAAGGAGCTTTCAACTCAACTTTGTGCAAGGGGTTCTAGTGACCTTAATTGATATCCAAAATCATTCTCACACCAAAGAATTGACCTTAGCATCTAAGAACAATTAAGAATCACTCCGTACAACCTTATATGCAATTCAAGAATGGTTTGAGGCTTAACTTAGATATTTCGGAGTGTTACAATATCTCCCCATTGGGATCATTCATCCTCGAATGATGGTTAAACTGAGAATGAGGGGAAAAGAGTTACTATCACTACCTCTCTTGACTTTTGTGCTTGCCTACTAAATAGGCGCGACTAACTGATACTATTAGTTTTGAAACTGGGCTAGAGAACATAAGTAATGAATGATATGAGTTTGAACATAGTCACACTCTATTTGAAATTATTTTACATGAAACAAAGGTATTTGGGCCCGAAGTAAGAATGGAACTATTATACCTTAAGCAATACAACTACTAGCTTTCAAGTCTAGCGGGACCTCTAAACCAGACCCTCCTTTTATTAATATCGCACCTCATTAGCTGCAACTCATAACTCCTACAAGGGTTTTATGACTACTCTTACCAAGGTCTAAGTTAAATTGTCTGATCTTACTGTGTTCAAGCCTAATCTCTAAATCACAAGATGCTAACCATGAGATATTTATACTAATCTAAATCACAAGATTCAGATTTTATGCCTCTATAGGAAATCTCATCCCAAAAATAGTACTCCTTACCACTACAGTCAACAAAACTTTGAGTCCTATTCAAGAAGCATCTAATACATCATGTATTCATCAACATGTAACAATACCACATTCAAGTGTAGTACTATAGCCAATCCATGGACTCCTACTAACCAATTAATCCTTCTAAGAATGCCTCCTCCTCTCGTCATCTCTATTAATTGAAATTTCACGCATCACTATCTGGAACTAGCTAACTACTCTCACCTAAATATTACTCATAGTAAAACTTCATTCATCCTTCCTCCACTTTTATAACCTTAGATGGAATAAGCACACTACTGCTACCAACATAAGAAACATCAACCTTCTCCATTTATCATCACTCAACTACTATCATCAACATCACTCTCTAATTAAAAAGGATCACTTAAAGAGCTTTAGGGTGAAAGATCATAAGCATGATTCATTCGAGAATTCTGATATAAGAATATGCATGACATAACATTATTTTGCTAGACATTGAGAGTAAATCATGAATTCTCGAGACTAAGAATACTATGAGACATGAATGCTTATATGAATAGGTTCATATCTTGAGGCTGATATTCATAACTTTATGGAGTAAGATTGAGATCAATGGGCAAAAGTCTTTGCCCCTCCTTATCGAAACTAAGCATAGATGTGAATCTCTCTGAAGTATATGAGCACAGGTTATGGACATAATTATGATATAAGAGACATTAACATGATGTTGTAACAACTGAACATTGAGGATTATGCTAGAGTATGAATGGGTCGATATATCACTTTAACTCTTTCTGAACATATTACTATCTGATCCTCTACATTTGACTTGGTTTCTCATCTTATCATCTCCCGCTTAGGTCTGAAACTGACACTTTAAAGTTATGGATCTATTCTACCATCTCTAAACTAGTTTATATTCACTTTACTCTAATACTCATGAAAGGCTAATCTCATGGCTATTGAACTCTCCATGTGCATGTACTAGGGTTCCTTTTAAGACCTCTTTCTAAGATGGTTTTCTTAACCTCATCTCAATGGATTATAAGATCGCTTCAACAACCTCTTAACAAAAAAATAATTCTTAAATAAGTTTATTCCACATTGATAGCCTATCTAGGCACACATAAAAAATTATTAATTTAATTGCAACCTCATCTGACTACATACGATCTCTTGTACACCTCTTTATGCTCTTGTTAATCTAATGACTTAGCCATACTCCCTTTCTCTCATGTAAGAGTCATAATACCACACTTGTACCACTCACACTTATCAAAAGTAACACTACCAGATCAAATCTCAAAACTAGCATTATTACCATCATGTCATCCTTTTCATCACGACACTCATCTCAAATTCAAGCTTAGTGTCTAGTACGAAACACATATATAAATATGATTTCTCACATATTATACAAACTTACGACTACTAGATAAAATTAATAAACACTCATCCACTAAGACCTCATGACAATTAGTCAATCTTTAACTCTCAGTCTACAGACTAATAGTTTACCGTCACATTTCCTTTTACAAATTAAGTACTATTTATCCATTCACTATACATCATCACCAAATTAGTTCTACAACCCTCTAAACATCATGGCTCTCCCTAAAAATCATAAACTAGCTTAGATCTATCACCTCATAAATACTCTACTCTTTTATTCAACACCTATACTTGGCCTTCACTAACACAATGTTACATTGACATAAACTCCCTTCTCGTTAAAGTATACTCTAAGTCATCCATACTAGTAACTCTTACTCTACCTGTTATCATGAAATATACACAAATTCATCACTTCTTAGTCTACCCATAAGGGAAAACTCCTCATTAATAACTTACTGGGTGCATGACTGCAACAATAGAATTTACCTCATCACTATCTCCCTTTCATAGATTACTATACCACTACATGAATTCTTCTAACTCGAGGCACTTCTACTACTACTACCGGCTCATAATATCTCAAATCGTACTAGCTTCCAGGTGTAAATACTAACCCAAGCATTCTAAAACACACTTCTCTTTTAAAGGGTATCATCTGAAACAAGATTCTTAAAGAAGAGAGTCTAAGAGTACATCTCGTTTTTAGCTCAAACGCGTGATTAATATGAATAAGAGTGTATTCATTCGAATCTAAATACTTAAGCTAACTAAGGGCTTCTCTCAAGCCCCTCTACAGTCTCATTACTTTCGCAAGACTTTTGTTGAGAGTAACTCATCGATAAGGATCTGGACTTTACTTTTCAACCATCTTAAGTATGAGGGGTAGTCGAACAAATTTAAGAAACGAACGAGTTTGAATAAATTTCTTATGGAACAATTGTATTGCATGATTTCGAGTATGAAAGAATGGAAACTTTTCTTAAATGTCTATAGTCCCTCATTTATAGAAGTGGGGCCCTCACAACCATAAATAAGATCCTACTAACATGGCTTCATAGACATTCTAGGACATTTGGAACTTGTGCTCTGATACCAAGTTTGTCACACCCTATGCCTACACCCTGGACGTGGTCGGCACTCAAGAACCATTGATAGTCCCCAAGCGAATTCTTGGCATGGCTGACTGCTTAGCGGAAGACTTACTCAAGAGATAAAAGCCTTAAAATAGAATTTTTGAACATTTAAACTCAAAGTAAATACTCAATTCAAACTATCGGTAAAATACTCAATAACATATGTATAATAGTTTGTAAAAACATCTCAAGGAAAAGTGAATACTGGAAGACTCTTCAATTTTATCTATCTATGAAACCTCTAATGTTTAAGATAGGTGTAGGGACAAGACCCACGACGCCTCAAAACAACTAACTGAAAGTAAACGTGAAGTCCTCAGGAATTCAAGGAGGCTCACCAAAAGCTACCTAGAGTGTAGAGTGATCTCAACAAAGCGCCTATTGATGATCCTAAATACCTATATCTGCATCATAAAAAGATGCAAGTCGAATAACATCAGTACATTGAATGTACGAGTAAGTAAATAGCTGAGGCGAAATAATTCAAAGAAAAGACTGCAATAAATATAGCATAAACTCAACTGAATTTAAAGAATTAAAGAAATGAAATCATTTAAACTTTACAAAAATACTTACTCATCTCTTAAACACAACATAATAAGTGGTATAGTGAAAATACATCATAACTCTATTTGGGAGATTCTCTAACCGACAACCATCACTATGAGCTACGTGATGATACAGTGTCTCACCCACGCTGCCATAATTATCATATACCTTGCCAGAATATAGGACACCTCAACTAAGTGGATCCACTAAGCAATAAGGATTCATCTAAAAAGTATGATCCTTTACCCATGTGGGCATACATGGTTTATGAGGATTTTGAGTTGTTTGAACTCATCCACATATCAATGCTCAATACTACTCTCAATAATATATATATATATATATATATATATACTCATGCTCAAATGTATAAAACATATTCTTTCTCTAGTTTGAGATAATTGTTCAAACTACCCCCTCATAAAAGAGGTAACTACTCTGAAATATCTCTAAACTCATAAACTCGTTTAGAAATCAAAGTTTCTCTTTTCTAATAATACTACTCTCTTTCTTCATGTAAAATGAAACATTTGGAAAATACTTAATTCTCTTATACTCTTTCTCAAACTCCTCTTTACTTCCTCAAAAACTCAGTTTAAAATACAAATGTTGACTTTTAAAGATTCTGAAGTTTTATAACTCAAAATATGGTTCATGCTGACATATAAACATGAACGATTCAACTCAAGGATCTCAATAACAATATAGAAAACTCAATACTTAGAACTCAAGAACTTAGAACTCAACGATACTACTCATCTCAAGAATACTCTATTCATAAGTTCATGCTGAACTATAGACATGAATTGACTTAAGGATCTAAGAACAATTAAAAATCACTCGGTACGACCTTATATGTTATTCAAGAATGGCTTGGGGCTTAACTTAGAAATTTTCGGAGCGTTGGTTTTTAAATTATCTTTATCAACTTTTACTAAATTTTATCACTGGATGTTATGAGTACTTTAAAGATTGAAGCTTGATTGAAGTGTTAGTCAATTTTTTGAGGTATGTTATTCCAAAACTTAGGAACTTTTCTGGTTATAATGATTTGTTATCATCCTTGGGTACCTCATAATTTACTCTCTCTAATGTATGCTTTTTCTCAATATTTTTTTGTCTCTTTAAAATTGTATTGATTATTTTTCGCTTAACATGTGTATGATCTCACTTGGACAAGGCTTTCGTCCTTTTAATATTTTCCCTTTTTTCCTTCTTAAACAAAATGTACTCTAAATAAAGGTAATAACTTAAGCTACAAAGATTCTATCTATCAACTTGAAATTGATGTCCTTCATGTCCCAAGTCATTACTGAGCATTTGAGTTGTCTAGGTTAGAATCATTTTCAATTTTTTCATGTTCGAGAATATCTTTTTAACATAAGTCTAAAATTCAACATTTTGATCTACATGTAATTTCATAATGCAATAAGTATACATACATATTTCTAAAAAAGTTGTAAAGTTGCACAGATAAAGCTTCTAGAAGAGTCTTGAGAGCAGTAATTTTAACGAAGAATGAATTTCTAAAAGGGGTCAAAAATATTATTTTGTTGTTATTTCAAATTTATTTTTCTCCTTCTATAAATTTTGTTTGAGTAACAAAGTAACAATAACGAAAAGTGGTGAGCGTTTGGCCTCGGATAAGTAGATTGTCTCTAGATTTTTTATTTATGTTGTTGTGGTGTAATTTTTTAGCGGACTTAACTTATTTTTAACTTATATTGATTTTCGAAAATTTTCACATAAATATTTTTTTTTCACAAGGAGTATATTCTAACCATAGAATTATCAGATTCTATATTTTTCATGTAAAGAAAAAGTGATGCTTCATTGCTTCATAAAAACATCACTCAATTTTAGCAAGACAATTATATCACCAAATATTATGATAAATTATGTAAAAGATAAAAATGATTAGATATTAAGATATTTTTAATCATTCATTCTATATTTACAATTCTTGAGATATGTGATAATGTCAATCATTTACTCTTTTTTCATATAAAAGTCAAATATTGTAAAGGATGTTCAAAATCTTAATGAGATTATAAATGGCCTAGTTTATATATTATATAAACATATGCAACGATTTAAGAGAATGCTGGCACGTGTCAAATGCTAAACACAACATCAGGGTCACATTGGTCTTTTTCCTTATGTGTTTGGTACCTAAACAACGTCATTTGGTGCTTAAACTACGTCGTTTTACTCTGTCTAAGCCTAGTTATCTAGTTAGAAACTGCCTAAAACCCTCATTCTCCCAAAAAACAAGCAGAGGTCTTCTTCATGTTTATCCCTGAAATCCAAAGGATTTCTCCGTAGTTTTCGTCACCAAGTATGTGGGATTTGACTAGTGGGTTCCTTTCACCCATTAGGTCCCTAGAAATTAGAATTTAGTAAATTCTTCAGTTTCTCCATAAAATTGTTCAGACCTAGGGTTCCTAAATCTTAGGGATCCATTGAAATTTAGTTGTTATAGTTACTATTTTATTAATCACATGTTTCTTGGAGAATTAGTATAGTCCCATGTATAGAACTTAGAACCCTAGCTTGTGTTAATTATCAGTATTTCATGATTATACTTGCTAGGTAGATGAGTCAGAAAATCATGCTTCAAAATTCAAATGTCATATCTTTCTGTATATGTTTGTTGCATTCTCAGATAATTATCATCATTTTAAGCTATTCAGTATTTCAGTTGCGTTTTAGCTATACATATTCAGTTGGGAGTAGACTTAGCACCGAGTTGGACTAAGGTTCAGCCGACCCTCAAGTCTTAGAACTACGTGGTAGCGTAGGTTTATAAGTCCCCTATGTTGTGCATTATACCCCGACAAGGTATATTGGGTCCTCTCGATGGAGCGTATACATCGGACTCCATGTTTAGCTCACATGGTTTATGTTTGTTAATAGTATCTCCCATAGTCGGATTCATGTTACATTGACCATGTATTCAATATTTACTTTAATATTCAATTCAGCATGATATCTTCATGATTAGTACTTGGTCATTGCATCCAGCTCAGTTTTCAATTATGTTCAGTATATCTATTTCCTTGTTTAGTTGTTATATTGTTCAGCTTAGCATATATGATGCATGCTTAGTACATTCAAAGTATTGACGCTTTCTTTTGCGCTTCATCGTTGTATGATGTAGGTTTAGGCGCTCAGTATCCAGATCACGCTTAGCTCGACTTTCAATCTGTATTCAGCAGCTTCAGTGGTGAGTCCTCATAGTTCGAGGACAATAGACATACTTTACTTTTCAGTTTCAGTCTTGTTAGAGTTAGTTGGGGGCATGTCCCAACAACTCAATTCAGTTAGAGGCTTTCAGACATATATTAGATTCAGCTTGAGTTGTTAAGTATTGTTTAAGTCATTACTATACTCTTCATATATTTGATATATTCAAACTTGTTGGGTTTTTCCCTATTTCAGTTATTAACTATTTTTAGCTTCCGCACAGTGCATGATTTAACTGAACTTGTATAGGTATGTTAGGCCATGGGTTAGCTTGGGGTCACTTGTGCCACTAAGCACCATGTCGCGCCTAAGGGTAGCCTCGGGGCATGACAACTACCTAGTCCCTTCATTGTTCAGATGCTTGACAAGTTAGCCGAGAAAGAGTATTATTGCTTCTTAGATAGGTATTCTAGATACAACAAAATAGTGATTGCCCTCCAGAATCAGGAAAAGACAACGTTCATTTGTCCTTATGGCACTTATGATTTCAAGTGTATGCCCTTCGGACTTTGCAATGCACCTGTCATTTTTCAGAGATGCACGATGGGTATTTTTCACGTCATAATGGAGGATATGGTGGAAATATTCATGGATGATTTCTTATTCTTCGGAAAGTCTTTTGAGCTATGTTTGCACAATCTTGATAGGGTTCTTGCCCGATGTGAAGAGATGAATCTAGTGCTAAATTGGGAAAATGTCCTTTCTTGATTCGAGAAGGCATATATAGTTCTAGGTCACAAAGTTTCGAAGAATGGGCTGGAGGTTGATAGAGCCAAAGTTGAAGTGATAGAGAAGTTGTCGCTTCTAATTTCGGTGAAAAGGGTAAGAAGTTTTCTTGGGCATGTTGATTTATATAGAATGTTCATCAAGGACTTCTCCAAGACTACCAGACCTATGTGTAGTCTATTGGAGAAAGAGGTGAAATTTAAATTCGATGATATTTACGTTGCTAAAGAAAAACTTAATTGAAGCTCATATCTTGATTGCTCTTAATTGGGAGTTGTCATTTGAACTCATGTCTGATGCTAGCGATGTATTAGTGGGTGCAATATTGAGTCAAAAAAAAAGGTGTTCCATCCAATCTATTATATGAGCAAGACCCTTGATTTTGCACAGGCAAACTACACAGTGACAGAAACGGGGATGCTTGCTCTAGTGTTCGCCTTCGACAAGTTCAGATCGTATTTGGTAGGTACTAAAGTTATTGTTTATACTAATCACGCTGCTATTATGTACCTATTCAACAAGAAGGATGCAAAGTCAAGGCTCATTTGGTGGATTTTGTTGCTCCAAGAGTTAGATCCAGAGATCAGAGACAGAAAAAGCACCCAAAATCAAATTGTCGATCATCTCTCGAGGTTGGAGGATTCTTCACATGTACACAATGGAGGACAAATCCATGAAGAGTTTTTGGATGAGCAATTGTTGGCCCTAGATATCACTCAATTGTCTTGGTATGCGGATATAGTGAATTTGTTGGTAAGCGAAGTGTTTCCACCTGCAGCAACCACACAACAAAAGAAGTTAAACCATGATGTGAGAATCTACATATGGGATGGGTCATTCTTGTTCAAGTAAAGGCCAGAAAAAGTAGTAAGGAGGTGTATTCCAGAGAATGAGGTCAATCGAGTGCAAGAAAGTGGTCACTCATCACCTTATGAAGGCTATCATGGAGGTGAGCGCACAACCCACAAAGTGTTGTAATCAAGATTCTTTTGGCCCACATTATCAAAAGATGTCACTTACTATGTGAAACAGTGACCAGTGCTAGAGGATGGGTGCTATTTCGAGGAGACATGAGATGCTACTGAATATCAATCTTGAGGTAGAAATATCTGATGTGAGGAATTTCGACTTCATGGGTCTGTTCCCACCATCCAATGGAAACCAATACATTCTAGTGATGGGGGATTATGTGTCTAAGTAGGTTGAAGTTGTAGCTCTTCCCACCAATGATTCAAAGGTTGTCATAAAGTTCATGAAAAAACACATTCACTAGATTTGGGACTCCAAGAGCTATTGTTAGTGATGGAGGAAAGCATTTCATTAGTGTGGCCAAGTAGAAGTGTCGAACAGAGAAGTAAAGCAGAGATTGCAGAAGATTGTGAATGCGCAAAGGAAGGATTGATCCTTAAAGCTTCATGATGCATTATGGGTGTACAAAACAGCATGCATGAAGTCATTTTGCAGCATTAACAAAATAAAGGGATAAAACCCAATTGAACTACATTACTCAAGCAATTACCTAGTATAGGTTTTGGTTAATTTTACAGTCTTCAGCTGTGAATAAGGGAATCATACTAGAAGCTTCAATCATGTACAAGATGTTTTGTCATTTCTTCTTTCAATCTAATAAACTGAAGCATGCATTCAGAAGACATAATTACAGAATATTACTCTTGCATTTTGTACCATTCAGGAGACATCAACAACTGATGATTTAGTTACTGCCCAAACATGGCCTGCTGTGAATTAAGTTGTTCGTGTATGTAGCGAAATTTCTCTTTAAGCTTTTGTACCTGCAAATTTTGTCAATATTAAGAAACCGAAAGGGAGAAAGAACTCCAAGATTGACAATTACACAGGAAGGAGAATGGAATGGATACCCTTTTTAGCTCAATTTCAGTTTGCCGCTTGTCTTGCGCCACTGAATGCCGCAGGTTAGTGATGTCAAAAACATTATCTAAATTATCTTCAAAAGCAGATTCTAAGTCCTCACGAAGCATTGCAGGCAACTTGTCAACAACAGGCATGAGGAGAAAACAGTTGAACTGCAGATAACAACAATTTCTTTAGAAAACAAACAAAAAGAGGAAGTTGAAGCAACCTAACTTAATATGAAATGATTTTCGACTAAGTAAATGATCAAACATAATTGAATTGCATTTGCTCCATACTGAAAGCTGATGCAACCTCTAGGGATAGGGTCCAAGCTGGTATCTGATACTTTGATTAGCAAATTAGTGATATCATTCAGACTTACATATAACTACTAGAATTTTAATAGCAAGATATTATGAACAACACTTCATTTGGGATTAAGGCTTAAGACCCGTTTTCTTTTTCAAAGATTAAACGAAAAAGGGTCTAAATAACCCCTGAACTATGAGATTTGGTACAATATTGTCCTTCGTTTACCTTTCAGGCCAAAAGTGCTCTCGACATTAACCTTTCAAGCTAAAAATGCCCTTATTTCTAATGGCCCACACTCATAAGGTGGATGGAGTGCAATATTGTACCATATCTCATAGTTCATGGGAATTTTAGGCCCTTCCCCGTTAAAACAATTCGAAATTACCTAATATGTGGCCTCATATGATTGGCCTAATTTTGAGTTCCATAGTAAACATTAAAAAAAAGTTAGTCCGCTCTCCACACTCACTCCCCACCCCACCCCACACACCCCACAACCCCCGCACTTTTCTTCTTGGATATCAGACACCATTAAAAAAATTAAGTTTTCTTTCAACTTACGACAGAACAGAAAAGGACAACCACATTCATATAGAAACAATTAGTTCAACATTCCCCCATGATAATAGTACAAATCAAAAGAATATGAACATGTAAGTTCATTCTGAGTTTGAGTCCCGAATATCCTAATTAGGAACAACAACGACCTACCCAATGGAATCTCACAATTAGGAAGAGATTAAAAGAAAAAAGAATGAACAAGACAATTAGGTAACTGATAGCAAATTTTACATTAATAGAAAATAATATATTTTTTAGATGGGACAATCAAACCAGGCCGGTATGTATTTTAGTTGGGTCCCGGGTAATGAGTTGAGTTCTAATAAATTAGGGGTTTATTTGAAATAGACCAATAAACATTTAAGATTGTTTGCTCAACATATGAATGCGTATAATTTATATTAATCATTCAGATTCAAACCATTAAATATCTTTATAGCCATGAATATTTAGTTCTGCTGAGAAAAGTGTACCTTTAGTTCTGTTGATGCAAGGAAATATTCTCTTATGCCATGAAATATTTGTTGAACCAATGCATAAACAATCCTTTCAGAAGAAGGAGCAAGCCTCCTATTCCAAAGTGTGCTATCTAAAAGGTCGGCCAGTCTTGTTTCTGTTGTCTGAGTACTCATATTTGAATCATTACCTGAAGCCAAATGGCTAAGCTTTACATCTGTCCTGGGCTTAACATCCTGCTTGTTATCACTGGCTACAGATGCAGTTGACAAATCTTGAGAAAGACCAGTAGATGTGGAATTACCAATAATGGCAGACTGTTCGGATCCACCAAATGAATCTAGGAATTGACGTAATCCAGCCCGATTCTGGAAGGGTAACAGTATATATGCAGATAGATTAGACCAGCAAAGAATTATGACAGGAAAACAATGAACAAGTTGTTACCAAAGCAAATAATGCATGTCAGCCACTACGGACTCAGACCAGGCAGAGGGAAAAGAGAAATCAATAGACAGAGGACCAACTTAGATGCCACTATGTTTTACCTCATATATTTTCAGAAAACACATCAATTCAAAGGACTGAAACCCAAAGATCGATAAAAGATATAGAATGGGTCAACAACCATTATATTTTAATTTACATGCAGTAAGCTGACCTTATTGTGGAGGGACCATGTCACATAGCGAGTGGTGCTCACTAAATCCTCCATGCACCTGGAACACGTATAAACAACAAAAGACTAGAAATTAATCAAATGCTAAACTGAAAGCAATTTTCTTGGCATATCTGAAATGTACATGAGAAGTATCCTCTGTGAGCATTAGAAATGAAGTCTCACAGGTCATACAGCAAAAAGGTAAGGAAATACAAAACCAAGAAAACATAATGGGAACCACACGCACTTAGGTTAATCTAAAAATTGTAAGGATAGAGATTTTGAAGCCATTCTAATAAATCGCTAAGCTCAGTGGGATATCTGGAAACACAAAAGTTAGTAATGACAAGGATTGAAATTTAGATCCTGGTGATATCAAAAGAGAAAACAGAGATAACAAGCTTACCAAGATAGAAGTCTTTTTATCAAACACACAGTTTACACCACTTTATGTTTACGGAACATAAAAGTTATAATAAAACTGATAGAAAGAGGGGGGAGGGGGCAAGGAAATCATGTTAATTATTGCCATTTATTAAAAGGCATTTTTGAGATGAGCCCAGGGTGGAGCGCAGTAAGAACTAGGGATGGCAATGGGGCGGGGCGGGCTGGATTTAAGGCGGGGCAGGTTTTAGGTTGTGCAGGGCGGATGGGATGCAGGGCAGGTTGAGGTGGGTTTTTTTAAAACTAATGTGGGGCGGGTTGAGGTGGGTTTTTTAAAAACTAATGTGGGGCGGGTTGAAGTGGGTTTTTTTAAATTAATGCGGGGCGGGTGGCGGGTATATGTGATTCTATGTGGGTTCAAGCTTAATATTAACTTTTCACATGGGCATTATTTATTAAGATAATTTCTTTAAAGCTACTAAAATATTCAAGATAGTAAATAAAAATTGTTCAATAAAAAATAATACAATTTCTTACATTGTTTCTCAATTGGCCTCTAAAAAATAAATTCTAAGTCACTATCCTATTAAATTAATACAACTTAATGAAAAATGAATTTATTTGTATGAATTTTATTTTTAGTATCAAACTTAACTAGAAAAAGAAAATATTATAAAAATTATGCGGAGCGGGTTCATGTGGAGCGGGTTCATGCAAAGCGGGTTGAAAATGAAAAAGGTAATTATGCGGGGCGGATTAAAAAATTTGCGGGTTTAAGTCAACCCGCCCCGCCCCATTGCCATCCCTAGTAAGAACGCATAGGGAAGATTTGTGGGGGGTGAAAGTACCATAAGGCGTAAGCCCCATCAGTCTGGGTGTACAGTTAGGCATTGGGCAAATTTTTGTTTTGGGGCGTAAGCCTAGAAAACCTCTCCTAACTAAAATTAAAATTGTTAATTAAGTCCTTGAATTAAAAATTTCAACTTGTTATTAAATTTTAAGCAGATAAAAATCTTTAAAATATAAATATTTTTTATTCTCAGGCCCTGATTTTATTCCTTCTCTTCCTCCTTCGGGTATAGATGAAAAATGATCAATGTGCAAACTACAAAGCAAAAACACATCATTCTTCATCACTTGCTATGGTTTGATGCTCCTGATTGTTTGTTCCGTCTTTGCTTTCTTTTTCAAGTTAATTTATAAAATTCCACTCAATTTTTTAAAAAGTCGAATTAGTTTTTCGAGATGACCAGTTTTGTCTCTTGTTTAGTCAATTATTGATTGTGATTATTGTTTTGAGATGTAGCACTTCTATGTACATTTTCATTTATTTTATATTTTGTTGAAAATTCTATACTCCCTGTGTCCAACAATAGTTGTCCACTATTGACTTTGCACACTTCTTAAGAAACTATAAATAGAAGGCTAATTTACTATACTCCCTCTGTTCCTTTTTATATGTCATCCTTACTATAAATAGTTGGTTCATAATACTTGTCATTTTATAAAACCAATGCATAAATTACAATATTCTTCCTATTATACCCTTAATAGTTAATTAGTTTTGAAAATGGATATTTGACCAACCTAGAAAAACTAATAAGTAATTAATGTTCATAATAAAACCTAGGAGTACTTCATACATTGATTAATTACTCTCACCATTGCACTACTCTATAAAATCTGATTTTGAGAAAGAAATTTCAACAAATAAATTAAAAATAAAAGATGGAGAAAAAATCAAAAATAATCTTGAAAGTTGAAGCTTCAACAAATTTTATCAAGGAAGATGTCGGTAGTGTAACTATATTAAGATCAGGAATTTCTCGTCTAATTTCATTATCAATAACATCATATTTAACAGGAATATTTAAATCAATTTGAAGTAATGGAATTTGAATATTTTGTGATGTTGTCATATTTGCTTTATGAATTTATAAAAAATCATTTTTACACAAAATATATAGGAAAACTGAGCTGGGAAAAATTTAATTTTTTAAATTTTGGATTAATTCGTATTGAAAAATTTTGGCTCCAAAAATTTAAATAGTCATCCAAATGCATTTCAATTTTTGAAATCTAGCATATGTATCATTTATTGAAAAGTTGACTTTAAAAAAACATTAAATAAGGATAGAATTGTATACTTAATTTTTTAATGCAAGTGAAATCTAAAAAAAAGGTGACATATAAAAAGGAACGGAGGGAGTATCATCCTTTGAATATACTCCCTTCGTTCTTTTTTATATGTCACCTTTTTAGATTTCACTTGCATTAAGAAACCAAGTTTACAATTCTACCTTTTTTTAATGTTTTTTTGAAGTCAACTTTTCAATAAATGATAAATAAATCTATCTTTTATTTTTAATTTGTTTGTTGAGATTTATTTTATATAGTAATGCAATGGTGAGAGTAATTAATCAATGTATGAAGTAATTACAATGAACATTAATTACTTATTAGTTTTCCTAGGTTGGTCAAATATTTATTTTCAAAACTAATTAACTATCAAGAGTATAATAAGAAGAATAGTGTAATTTATGCATTGATTTTATGAAATGACAAGTATTATGGATCAACTATTTATAGCAAGGATGACATATAAAAAAGAACAGAGGGAGTGATAAATATAATGTCTACAAAAATGACTATGATTAATGATGAGGGTAAATTAAGAACTAAGTATAAAATTATCCATTGATTTCATAAAGTGGACAAGTATTGTTGGACATCCCAAAATAGTATAGTAGACAACTATTGTTGGACGGAGGGAGTAATTTTATATGTAATTTTATCTTTTTCAGTATTACCTATTTTTATTATATTAATTTATAAAATAATAGAAATAACATAATCACAGGGCTTATGCCTCACTGTGTATCAAGTAAAACGCCTCACCTTGCACTCGAACCTTTTAAAACATTGATGATAACCATCCAATAAAATAAAGAAACTAAACTAAAATTTTAAAAAGAAAAAAAGCTAGGATCATTTGTGTTTTGACAGTTGGAGCTGAAGAACCTTATGATCACCACAAGCTATTCTAGACAATGATAATTGTGAAAAGTAATTTGAACATGAGAGTATAAATGGAGAAAAGCATTTACTTTTCACGGCATGATTTTTCAGTGGATTCTGCAAAATTGTTGAAGGCATCTGCTACACGCCTCAAAAATACATCATGGCCACTCAGGTACTCCCCTTCTTTCTATGGAAACAAGTCAAACATCAAAGCATTAGTTTTCAGAGGAACATGATGACATTAATTGCATGAATCCTCAAATATTGCAAGGGAAGAACAGCAAACAAACAATACAAAGTAATTTGTACCTGAAGAAGATAAACAGCAATTGGAAGTAACCGTTTCAGAATGTGTGATAGCCTGCAACCCAACTGTAAGCAAACAGTGGCAGACTTGGTAAGGTTACATAAATATGGGAGAGTAATAAGAAGAATGAAATGATCATAGAGAAGCAAGAAAAATTACTGAGAATATTATAAATCTGTAACATGCCAAAAGAAGGGTACTTTTATTCCTGGCGAATTTTCTCCAGCTAACTTCTTCAAATCATTTTGCGACTTATCAGAACTGATGCACAGCTCTTGATATCTCCAATTAAAATGAATCTTTCATATTGGAGAATTACATGTTTGTTACAAGCTATAATATAGATGGACTATTAAAATTTGCGACACCATTCTCTTTCTTTCCCTAACTTAAGCTCAGTTTCAGCCCATATTACACATCCCAACTTCTTTTGGGTGCATGCACAATTTTGAGAAACTGACTGCCACAGATAATGTATGGATCAATTTCTCAAACTCTATCCATATGGGAAGGTGATTTGGAAGAAAAGGTGGCTTAGCAGGTGGTGATGATCAACATTCAAGTATCCACTGCAAATATGAACGCAGTGTAGTTACCCTTTAGTCAAAATATGAATACAGTGAAGATTTTATATCATTAACTGTGTAATCTAACTTACCAGCAAGCTGTATATGGTATTTTACTTCGTTAGATATAACTTTGGATGTAATGACCTGTATGGTCGTTTTGTAGTTTAGACTTATTTTCCCCAATCTGACCCTCTCCGTAGCTTTCTTTTGTTGTTTATGACTTGCAGGGATGTGCAGCATGGTTCCC
Source organism: Solanum stenotomum (assembly GCF_019186545.1). Classification (NCBI taxonomy): domain Eukaryota; kingdom Viridiplantae; phylum Streptophyta; class Magnoliopsida; order Solanales; family Solanaceae; genus Solanum; species Solanum stenotomum. The sequence continues at coordinate 19,242,202 of NC_064286.1, forward strand.
GATGTGATCGGATGCATCTCGGAGAATCTAGTTTTGGATATTTGGAATTTGAGAAGTTTTGACCAAAGTCTATTTTGAGTTAGATTTGAGTTATGACGATTCCATTAAGTTCAGAGAGTGATCTATGACCTAGTCGGATGTTTTGCATATATAGTTCATGTATTCCGTATCTGTACTTTTGTAGCATTTTATCATGCTTTCATATGTTGTCTCGTGCATAATGTACATGACAAATCATTCGGTTATTGTCCAATGGATCTAGAAGACTGGATTCCAGAAGGAAAGATGATACGGTGATTATCCGATGGGTCTGGGAGACCGGATTCTGGATGGAGTGATGATACTATTTTACCCGATGGATCTACAGACTGGATTTCGGGGGCAGTACACGGACCATGCGAGTCCCCCGTGGGATGGGAGACCAGATTCTGGATGGAGTGATGATACTACTTTACCCTATGGATCTACAGACCGGATTTTTGGGGCAGTACATGGACCGCGCAAGTCCCCCATGGGTCACAACTACCTACAGAAGGAGCGTGTGTATACTGGTGCATTGGACATTGCATCTCATCTCATATTACTTATATTCCACTGCATTTCAGTTGATTGGCTACCTTGCTTGATATTGATTTTTGCCTGTTTGGTTGAGGTTATTTGAATCTACTTGCTTAACTTGCTGATTTCCAGTTATTTCTGAGAACTGTGACTATCTTGTTCCATTTACCTGTTGAATTATCCATATCTATGATTGATATGATTATTGAGAAGTGTGGAAGTAAGCATGGTAAGACCAGCCCTCGCCATCGCTTCATTTAGGGTTGGTCAACGATGTTGCTGAGCACACATGTTTTCCCTACTCACCCTTGTTTCCTGCACCTTTTGTGTGCAGATTTTTTCCTAAATTTGAGTGGTAGGTTATCTTGCATCCATTTGGTGATAGTCTGGAGTATTCGGGGTGAGCTGCTTGTTTATTCCGCAGCACCGGACTCCATCCCTTTTTGTTTTATCTCTATCTTTTCTTATCGGACAATCGTAGTACTTATTGAGAGTGTAATCCTATTTAGAGGCACTAGTACTTCTGACACTAGGTTTTGGATAGCGTCTGCTGTATTTTCCGCACTTCCTATATTATGAATGTCTTGTATTGACCCTACTATCAGCTTTTATCGTACTTCCGTTTTTAAAGTTGCTAAAAAGGGACTTAGTAGTGTAACTGATTCAACTACGGGGTTTGGGTTGGTGTCATCGTGGCTTGGGATTTTGGGTCATGACATTTGGACGCGTTGACAGTTTTCATTGTACCCGCGAATATTCTCGCCAAACCTACCCGCAAGTTTAGGATAACATGGTGGATAGGAGGAGGGTTACATTGAAAGTTTAGTACCTACCATTGGTATGGGTAGCATAAGCATAGACTATAGAGAGCTTTTAAAAGTGGAGCATGGATCTTTTAAGACTCAACCCATGCCCTGCCCATTTCCATCTGTGCCAACATACAACTAAAGGTCAGTAATTCATAGAGGTGTTCTGTTGGTGCAAGTTTTTTACCCTTGTATTTTAGTCATAAGACTCATACCTGCCACATCTTAAGTTCTAGAAGGAACAACTAATCTTTGTCACTCTCTTTGAGACACAGATTCTCTCACCAAAACTTAGAATACTTGCCTAGCCCTAGCCCTACATAACTTAGCTGAGAGTTGAATCAATTCACCACCTAGCATATATGAATTACAGATGATTTAACTCCATAACAGATGACAATTAGAAATTACAGAATATTCAGAAAATAATAATAGACGAAAATAGCACTAAGTTACCTGATGAAGGAAAGGTTCAAATGTATCACGAGCCTTGGCAACAGCAATTACACAGGCTGTTCTAAATGCTCAATGTTTCAAGCAAAGGTAAAACAAGAATTAGCAAACAGGAATCAGAAAATAAGAAGCAGACCTAGATATAAATGTAAAATCATGAACTCCAAGTGTATAGGCACCTGGAATAATTAGTTCCATCATGAATGTCTTCAACTCCACATGCATTCACTATTTCTTCCCGTGTAATTGGAGGGCATTTAATTCCTCCAACGACAAAACGAAACTCAGCCATTGCACGATGATATTGAGCGCCTCCATAAAGACGCATACCTGCATTCTGCATGGAATAACAATAACTTCACTAATAAGTAATTTTGATGAAACTCCTGGTACGGCCTTTTGACAGAAGACTAGATAGACTTGTCTTAGACAATAACATATCTATTAAGCAGACAATTAAGACATTCTGAAAGTGATTCACTCTCCTATTTCGCTCCAATTTACAAAATACTCCTAGTAGACAGCTTTGAAGATGAAAAGTTGAAAAACTTGTGGAAACAGCATAGGAACCGGCATCTACTATTAGTAGGAAACTGCTAAACGAGTATTTCAATCTTGTAACCAACACCTACAGAACAAACGAAGTGGTCTAAGGTATGCAATTTGCTTTCCATCAGAATTAATTAAAACCAATTAAATGATCCAATATCCCCTCAACAATACTAGAATCACTGGCAGGACAATATGTGTTGTGCCTCAAGCAACTGTCACATCTGCACTGCATGTCTAAGTATCGACTTCCAAAATTTTCCCTTTTTTTTTAATCTAACCACAGGATCAAAAACTAATCAAAATTTACAGATAAATAAATGCTTACAGGTATCAGTTTGTGTGGGAACTGAAGACCATCAGATCCAATAAATGCCCCTCCATTGACCCTCTCATCTTGTAGGGTTTCTCCTGCACCCATACACAGAATTGAGCTTGTTGAAACCCGAACATATATAAAGTAGGCTTCTGCCTCCAAAAATATTAGAAGTGTGTAGTTTGACTTCATCATAAAAATCAACTTCTGCAGTTGGGTTAGTTCAGTCAGTTCTGCTCTGTTGTTACGATTCACTTTCCGTCTTTTTAAATAACCAAAATACCGGACACCTCAATTAAAATATTACTCTTTTATGTCCCAATTTATGTGGCACACTTTCCTTTTTAGTTTGTCCCCAAATAAAATGTCACCTTTCTATAATTAGAAACAACTTAACTTTAGAATTCCCCTTTTACCCTTGATGAAATTATTTATAGCCACACAAATATCTAAGGCTTGTATTAGACCACAAATTTCAAAAGTTTTCCTTTTTTAAACTTTGTGCCAAGTCAGTACTACATAATTGGGACGGAGGAAGGACAAGATAGAATAATACATCTATAAACACACACACACATGCATAGAATATACACTGAGCCTACAAGGTACAGCCAATAGGGTTTCTGACTTCCTACTCCACTTCTTTATTTGGTTTCCTATTCCAAAGTTCCATCTCATTTTCACTCTTTAATGTCACTCTGCGTCTCTAACTTGTTTCTTTAGTCTTTCACACTTTCAATCTTTTGACTCCTTAGTTTCATTTTCTGTTTTATGCTGCTGCTCATGCATTCTCTGCTGAGTGATCACCCTCATGGGCCTTGATCCTAGTATCATAGCCATCGGCTATGGAGCAATGACAGAAGGCAAGCAGCCCAATCATGCTTATTTTACACATGTTTTTTATTTCTTTTTTTTTAATCACATATTCAATATTATTGCAACAAAATGAGAGGAAAATGAATTTTGGGCTTAACTCAACCCCGAAATTAACTAATGATGTGAGACTTGTCCAAGACCATATAAAGATACTATGGCCCATACCTTCAACCAATGCGGAACTCTTAACACCCTTTTGTTTACCCTCCACCCCTCCACGAACACTAAAACATCTCAGACGTGGATACGTAATATGGGGGTCCAACTTTGGGTAACTCAACATTAGGGATGGGTCTGACTCTAATATGATGTGAATCCGACATTGGTTGAGGATATTGTTGTAAGTCACTTTGTATGGTTTTTGATAGTTCTCATCTCATGAGTTTACTTTTTTGAGGTTAAGTCTAAGGTCCTTTTTTATTTTCATGATCTCAAAGCAGGCAAAGGAGTTGAGTTCAATTCAAAGTGTCACCCGTTATCAAAATGAACATCTAAACACTTTTTTTATAAGGTAAAACAAACTTCTTAGTACATAACCCATGAAAAAGAATTATGCCCGCACATGATGGAACGCATTGCACATCTAACAAAAATAAATATAATATGTCCCCTCTCTAACAGCTTAACATTTGTACATACACCAATTAAACAAAACTTAAGTCATAGCTTAATTTATAGAACTTTTAATTGCTTATACTAAGTAGGACTCCTCAGAGATAAATCTCATGTTTTGCTTGCTTGTTCAAGTTCTTTGAAGACCTTAATCAATGGAACACAAGCCTTTCAAAATTTGTGATTACTTTTTTTTTTTTTTTTGATAACCGAGAAATCCGTCTGTGACCAGCCCTTTGGACCAATCACAGCCTTCTAAACTCAGTGGATAATGGGCCCGCCCCTCTACCCTTCTCCACTTAAATACCGGGCTTCGCTTTGCATGGTGTGGGGCTTGAACCTGCGACCTAAGCCACAAATCCTCTACCTTTTGCCACTTGAGCTAGGCCTTGGGGGCAATTTGTGACTACTTTTTGACATGCTATTTTACTCTGGTGTAGTATTAGCTGATCTTCAAGCTGGTATAGTTATTACATGTCTGTTCACTGAGTAGGAATTATTAGTTGGTTGCAGAAACAAAAGTGAGAACACAGTAGAATTTTCAAACATAAGAAATACAAAGTGAAATTTGAAGCAACAAAATAAAGCCAGAAAAAGAGACCCATCTAGACTAAATGGATCTAGCTAAATAGTGTTAAGTTGTGGATTCTTGAAAACTAAAAACTTAGTACTAGACTGAATCAGTGTTCTTAAAGGCGAGCGCCTCTCGCCTTTGGCGACAAGGCGAGGCGAGGCGAGGGGTTTGCGCCTATTTCAGGCAAGGCGTGGCGAGATCAAAAAGGCGAGCCAAGGCGAGGGGTGACGTGGAATTGGCGATGCAATAGGCGTCGCCTTTTTCTTCTTTTTTTTTTAGAAGTCTGAATTTTAATAATTAAAAAGCCAAATAATCAAATTAGGGTTTTTTTTGGGTATTTTTTCAAACATATGACGCGACTGCTGCTCCTCATTTCGCGACCGGAGACTTGAAATCAATCCCTCGACTGGAATTAGAGTTCGCGACTGCTGCTGCTGCGATTGGAAACTTGAAGTCGACTGTCGCGACTGCTGCTGCTGCGAGTTCGCGATTGCTGCTGCTGCGAGTTCGCGACTGCTGCTGCTGCGAGTTCGCGTCTGCTGCTGCTGCTCAGCTTGAAAAAGTACAGAGAAGAAGAAGAGGAGGAGTTTTTTCTTGAAAAGTACAGTAAAGTACAGAGAAGAAGAGAGAAGAAGAAGAGGAGGAGTTTTTTCTTGAAAAGTAAAGGAAGTACACAGCTTTCTTATCTTTTTTCAAAAAGTAGAGTCTTTTCAACTTTTCTTGAAAAAGAAAACTAGAGACAAAGAGTTTCTCTAGATAAGTGTGTCCTTTTTTATTTATAAAATAAATTATACTTTTAATATTTATTATATTTTCTCTCTTCTTTAACAATTATACTCCTCTTATTTTGTATGTAATTATATCAAAATATGCAATTCATTATTATATATATTTCATAAATATTTTTAGTAATATTTTATTATATATATATATATATATATATATATCCACTTATTTGGTATTAATTGGCGCCTCGATTCAAAAAGGCGAGCGCCTCGCCGCGTGGCGAGGCAGGCCCTTGTCGCCTTTTGTCTCCTCTCGCCGTCCAAAACACTGGACTGAATAAAGTGGGACAGAAATGAACAGTGTGACGTCTAAAATTTAATACTCCACATAGTCAGTTTAATTTCGCATTTCCAACCTTCTCGTTGCTGAAAGTCTACACATCTAAAATCTTCAATTTTATGAAAATGGCATTCCAAGATGCAAAATTGTAGGCAATCTACTTTGCAGAAAATGATTTACACTTCCAATTAACTCCAGATTAAAGAATCATCTCCATAAAAAGACAAATGATCATTGGAGAGGAGAAGAAAAGGTAAAGAACATATGGTCACTCTTGGTTTATGTCAAGAAAGAAAATTTCATTTGCTAAAACTGAAACTAACATCAGGTAACGCTTTTAAAAGATATAGCCTTTATAGATCAGAATACCAAGCTGGGACGTAATTTTACCGAATTTGTCTGGTGGTGCAATAACCGTTCCTTTCAACAGCAGTGACAACTGAGAAACAACCAAACTTCAGTTAGGTGGCTTATCTACTAAAATGACACCACTAAACTTTTAAAAATGAGCTAATGGTAAGACCGTTGTGAACAGTAAGAACCATTAGGCAAGCAAAAGAAACATGTCCAGTGTATAAACTAAATGCAGACCACTTGAAGAATGGTCTTTCCCTTCAACATAAATGAAAAAAGATATTATGTGATGAAGATAGAATTTAGGCATATATTGGTTTGGGGCAAACTTCACACCTTGGTCAGAAATAGATCATGGAAAGTTCTTCCTTTCTCCTTCAGTTTTGCTTCATTCAAAGAGCTGGAACAATGGAATAAACATCAAATTTGGAAAAGTATATAAAGATAACAGAGATGCATTAAATATTTCTTGCCAGGAAAAATGACAATAGATCCCTCTATGAACAGTTAAAATGCAATATGCACCACTGTCAGTTTAAATTGTTTCTTCTGCGTTATCCAGCCTAAGAGAGTAGCTGCATACCTGAGTTGTTGATCTAATTCACTCAGCTTTCTAGTGCTGCTCCGGTACTCTTTCTCGAGGAGGGGAATTATTGATGGCACACTATCCATGTACCTGGGTAACATTACATTTTGAAGGTTAAAGTTTTGGAATCAAATGAAAGACTTGAGGCCCAAAAAAAGGAGAAAAAAAAATGTACCTTTTCAAGAGCAACTCCTCCAAGAACAGCCTAAGGTTGTTAACACCTATTCTGCTTCTTTCCTGCTTTGAAAGTGCTCTGCCCAACTTCTCCTCCAACGCTACTAAATCTTCCACCTCCCTTGATGAAATAGCCTGTAAATCACAGCAATAATGATGTATTCCACAGGACATTGCAACCTAGCTCTACTCATCTACATTCAACATTGAATCATAGTGGTATACGGTATACCTGTCAAACAAATTCTTATAATTTTTTTTATTTTTAATAGTAAAGGTACATCTCAAGTAAATAGCTCAGCAGATCTTGTTATAGTTGATTCAGGCTCATCTACAATTTACAAATATTTTAAACTGCAGCTAAGAAGACCTAAATAGCTCCTATAATAAGGTAATACACTTGAAGTGATACAATAATCCTGAATTTGCTGGTAATCTAGAAGAAGGGAAGATGCAGAGCCTGGAACGTTGCTTCGCTAGCCATCATGCTTTGGTCTTGTGGAAAGAGAAATAAAAGAGCTTTCAAGGGGATGGAAAATGATTTTGTACACTTGAGAAATAACCTTCTATTCTTAGTTAATTTTTGGTGCACCCATGAGATTCACATTCATATAGAAGATTGGGTGTCGTTTTTTAAATAACCATACCATGGTGTAGGTTCTTTAACAGGTTGTAATGGGATTTATCCCATATTAATTAAATTTACTTTATAAAAAAAAAAAAAATAGCAGAAGACTACCAATCAAAAGGACAGCTTGATGCAAGAAGCATCATGCGTTAATGCAGGGTCCGGAGATGGGGTGCCCTAATGCAAACATCAGTGGCTTGAATCCATGACCTATATAGGTCACAGGGAGATAACTTTACCTTTTCCAAGGATGCCCCTCAGAAGACTACCAATAAAAAGAATTGCACAAAACCTTTTCCTGATAACATGCATTGTGATATCAGTACTTGTTATACAAAAACCAACGGGAATAGACTTTCTCAGAATGTAATATAGCATGCATTCTATCTAGTGATTCTCAAGTTATTGCACCACCGAATGGAAATCCAACCAACATGGATGCAGATAACATACCTAGCTGCAAGAATCACTTCAAAGGCACAGAAGCCACATCACAGGATCAACATAAATGGCTGTTGTATTCCTGAAGAAATAGTTGGGACTGCATATTTAAGAGCTTTTATGCTTTTTACAATTGGATTAGTTAATTGACCAACGGAACACTCACCAATTTCCAGATGTACACTATGTTTTCTGTTCTACAAACAATGTTATCGATACAATGACGGAACAGAAAGTCAATTTTTGCACTCTCCTTTGGGCATTGTTTTTGTGAAGAGCCGAAAAAACAAAATCAAATGGCATAAGGTAAAAGCATCACAAATTTCTACTGGATACTTAATGATCTTTTACTTGGTCAACATGGAAGTTTCACCCTTAGCCCTTCCGACCACACGACAAGGAGTTAACTTGAAGAAATCCCGGTTACACTGAGTAATCCTATGAAATGCCAAAATGAACCAAGATTGAAATACAGTTTGTCCTTCACTGAATGATGCAGCACAAATTTCAAGTAACATTCCCCATTATCGTAACTTTCTCATAGAAAAAGAAAGGCATATGCCATATGGGGATTGAGAGGTCAGAAATCAAACCTGTTTGAACTCATCATTGGATCTGAAAACTGATTCAGGTCCAAAACCAACTCTCCCAGAAGGGACAGATGTAAAAAAGGGAGAATCACCCAACATAAATCCATCAAGTGTACTGGCTGGTGGGGAAAGGAAAACTTCCACATCAGAAGCTCGTGCAAACTGAGGTATTTTGGTATCAAGCTTTGTAGCAACAACCACAGTCCTTGAAAGCTCCGGATCAATCTGTTATACGATTCCACACATGAAAAAAGTAAAGATGTTATAGAGAACACTCAAGAGCACACAAACATCTGAACACGCTGTGTTTAACACGGTGACATGGAAAAGCATCAATCTTCATAGATTTATTTTAACCGTTTCGGCATACATAAAGGAGTTTTACCTTCATTTTTGCCAGCACATATCATATTGTAGTAAAAACATTGTGCAAACTTTAGGCTATAACTTATCAGGAGCACCTTTGGCAAAATTAGAATAAAACAGGCAGTACCTGCATCACTACCCTCCTCGTAGTTGCATTGCTCCAATCATTACAATCTTCAAGGCACAATATAATGAGTTCTCTGTGCTGCATTTTGGCTCGCACCAACGACTCCACTGCACGAGCTTGAGCCTGCAATGTATATGGTCTCAAGCTTCAAATAATTGTGTTTTCATATTACACAATTTTCAAAATAGTGGAAAATAATTGGACCTGTAAAGCCCGATTTTTCCGACTAGGTGCTGGAGCAACAAGTCCTGGAGTGTCAATAATAGTAAGGTTGGGGCAATATTTGTATTCTATTCTGATGATTATCTCTTTTGCAGAAAACTGACATGTTTCCTTCTCCAATCTCATGTTTTCAGCCTCAATATATGCCTACAAGAGACAATATAATCAGGAAAAGTTTACTCCCTAATGTAAGGAAAAAACTTTTGACACATCCACCATAATATAAGGTTGATACCTGAATATCTTGGAGAGATTTTTCATGAGAAACAGAGGGGTCAGAATCAGACAAGAGATGGCAAAGGGGAGTGTCACACTCGGGGTTGTATTTCATGTGAAGAGTAATGGGTCGTCGAGTCTTGGTTCCACCACCGACATGATTGAATTGGAACCCCATTAGAGCCTCCACCAGTGCACTTTTTCCATCTGTCTGGTGCCCCACTACAAGCACAGCTGGTGCATCAAATGGAGTGTCGAACTCTTGAGCCAAACCGTGCAGCTCATTGTAAGCCTCATATAGCCTCCATTGCCCCTCCAATTCGTCAATATTTTTGGTAGCGGAATCTGGTGAACTTTCTTCGCCCGCCATTTTCAAAGATCCAGAGACTACAGACTAGTGAGTTGAGTGTGTATGTGTGACTGACTATTTGTGAAGCCTTTATCTCAATTGAATTTTGGAACCACCCAAATAATTTCGAAAGGATTGATTGGGAAAAAAACATGTTTGGGCTGTGCTTTCATTTGGGCCAACAAAACAAAGTTTGTTTTGGATCTTTTCCTTCCTCTTCTTTTCAAATGGTTCACTTTTCTTTATTGAAAAAAGATTCTTAAAAAAAAATTAGAATAATCATATATTTAGGTGATACGTATTGTAGAGTTTAGAGTAGAGTTGCAATCTGAGTTATTCTTATTAGGAAAATATTCGATTTTTTGAATCGTGCTTTCTTTCTTCCTATCTATTAATTAAAATATTTTTAGGATAAATCATTTTTCTATCAAGGTTAAGGAGTCAACTGAGCATCTCTACGGCAAATTGAATATCCTAATCGAATCAGAATTCACACCACCCGCCCTTAACAAATAGGAGGTGTTCCCTTCTTTTTTCCAATGATTATCTTTCCTAAATTACAAAAATTGTGAAGATAAAAGAAGGATAATCAATAAAATAAACCAAGTTTTTAATTATTTTCTTGATCTCTCTCTTTTGGTATGGCCCAATTTAATTTGTTATAAGGTCAAAAACACATGTATCAATTTAAATTGTTTATTAGTCTAATAGAATTTAAATTTAAATATGCTAATAAATGAATTTAATAAGAAAAAAATTAAAACAAAGTAAATCAAATGACACAATAGAGCTTAGTTGCTTGATGTTTCAGCTGGATTTGGAGATAGTGAAGCGTGATCGTCTAAGATGATTTGATGTAAGTATTTGAGAGCAAAGAATATGAAAATATTAAAAAACATAGACCACAAAAATATTTGTATTATCAAGAATCTAGCCCTTTACAGGTAAATAGAAATTACTATTTATAGGCACCAAGGATAATACATCAGCTAATAGAAAACCTCACTCGAGCCCTAAAGCACTACGCCTGATGAAATTTTTTCACCTGAGAATATTATTAAGTGTGTCGGTTAATATTCATCTATAATTTGTGGGATCTCGTACAAATATATCTGGCATACCTAGCCTTTTTCCTTTTATTTTATCTCCGAAACACGAGTCTTTCATTGATTTCGGCTACAAATTCTCACCTTATTTCATGATAATGACCATATAGTAAACTCAGTAATGAGACAAAAATCAAGTTAAATGGCTAATCTCGAGTCGAACACTCAGTCAATGAAACATTTATGGATACTTCTTCTTTGATCCTTTAGATCATGTCAGCTCTAGGCATAATCACAATGCCATGTGTCCACCCACATGTATCCTTGTGTAGAAGTCATTTTTCCCTAATATATATAGCCCCCCTTCCCCCCTCCCTTCCAAATTTTTTGAACATGATGCTAGTTATGACAGAGAAGATGAATATTTTCAAAACTTAAGCAAGAAAGCAATTGAAATGTATTCTATCACTTGAAAGGACCTTGAGCCCACTCACTTAAATGTACTTTTCATGTGTAACTTAGATATTGAACTAAGAACGGCAAATCGATCGAGGTAGTTAAGATTTTTTTTTCTTGCCTTAACAAAGGCCTTCACATTATATTCTAATTTTCATGATCTCTAACTTTCTTTATTTCTCTGAATCTTTAAAGTTTTTCTTTTTCAAATCTTGATATTTCCTCGTCTTCAAACTTTGTTATCTTATTTTTTTCACAAATTTTATCAATTATGTCTTCTTGTTCTTCAAGTTTTAACAAATCTTTTTTTCTCGACATGGACATAAAAAAAAATATAAAAAAGGTGACGCCTAGGTATTTAAGCCTTTAGTCAGTACAATAGTCCCCAAAAAAATTAATTTTGATGATGACTTTAAAGTCCAGTAATCTCTTGATCATATATATATATATATATATATATATATAAGCTTATTACTCTCGATATTGTGTTATAGTTTTATATAGAAGTTTATTACTCAATGTCATTTGATGGTAGCTTTACAAGATTTTGGATATACGGTGTCCAAAGATCGATCATGTAAAAAGAATTCTCAAGAGCAAGGCTGAAAAGTAAAGAATCATGGTACTTTTTCTAACTTTTCTTCGAAGTTTATTATCAAGACCATTGGATTATTATAATACCTTTTTGTGTAGGTATGTGAAAAAGTTTATATGTATTGCGAACAATAGAAACTTTTATTTCTTATGGTGATTGATGAGGTACAACAACACGTGGTGATCCTGTTCTCGAGGTTGGCGTTATTGCTAATGAGGGAACTATTTCGACCCCTAACTCTACTCCATGAAAAAGGAGAAAATCAATTATGCCTCTTTCTTTTTTGTTAATAGTGGAAGATAAGTTTTTTTACTCACAAGACTATTACTTTTTTCAAATGAAATGAATGTCCAAACACAACGTTAACTTTCAAATACCATTTTTCAATATCAACTAAACAAACTCTTTTTTTTTTTAAGTTTTAACCAAATTTATGTCCAAACGTCTACTAAAATTTGATCTATATATAGTAAATTGCAAGGTATCCTCAACAAAATATTTATTGAACACTAACCGGTGCAAATTTACACCATCCAGCACAAACCACAAGGAAATTACTGAGGACCCGCTAGGTCATATGTATTTTTAAAAATATTTGTGAAAAAACTTGGCAAATTTTGTTTGGCCATAAAATTTGTTATTATTTGATAAATATTTTTGGCAAACAATTCAAATTTTGTAATACTAGAAAAAAAAAATGTATTTGGGCCAACTTTTTCTTATTTTTTTGGGAATTTTAAAAATTATTCCAAACTTTTGTATTTTATAAAAACACCCATAATTTATAGTGTTGGACTGAATTTCGTCGTACAAAAATCATATAGTTATATATATATTTTATACGATTTTTATCCTAGCCTTTTCTTCGAAGCCACTTCCAATTACAAGTAATAGTAGTTTTTTGTATACAAATCAATGTTATTTTTCTTTTATTTTCTTCCCCTTTTTTTCAGATTTATATCAATTGTGTTCATTATCATGACTTTTTACGAAACATATTCATTATAAAATGATAATACAAATTTACGAGTATTTTTAATAGTTTTTAGAATTAATAAATATAATCATATTTCTTTAAAAAATCAAATATTCGTCCCAAAATGTATAGCCAAACACATGGTAAAATTTTATCCAAAAATGACTTACCAAGAACATTTGAAAAACTATTGTCAAACGTTAGCTAAAACTTGGACATAAACACACTGCAATGAAATTGGACCTCAGAGTGTCAGACCTCTTGATCAAAGCGGCCTTCACTTCATTTGTGGTAGATTTTGATGAGTAGTAAATCTGTTACAACTTGATATGGTTGAATTTTACATATTAGGAATTTTTTTAACTGATTTGGACTCGAGATCCTTTATTAATTCAAGCCATTGGGCTCAAAATGTTCAAAATAAAACAACACACCTGGTCAGCCCAAAAGTGACCAACCGTGATAAAAACAAAAACAACAAAGACCCTAAGAAATAAGAGTTTCCAAATTGAATCTTCAACTCCTTCTTCACTTAAAAATGTTTTGCCTTGTGCCCACTAACATTGACCTTCTCTTCCTTCTCCTATGGCCGATTAACACTTTTCATTGAAGGTTGTTGTCAATATCAGCCGACAAAGGTGTTTGTCCTTTACCATTTTTGCTTACTACCTCTTTTCATTTCTCTGTTGATTCGTCTCATTCTGCAGGTGTAATACCCAATTTGGATGCTTGGGCTTATGATGAGCTTGATCAAAATTATGAACCTTGTATTCCAGGTTTGTCGATCTTATGAAAGTTGTACTATCTTGCCTACCATTTTTGTCTACTGAAGTTCTCATTTCCCCACCATTCTGTAGTTGAAGCAGCAGAAGAATCGCTCATGTACTTCTTTTTCATCTCCTAGCTGGATGCATGCTAAAAACGCAGATCTGGTTCACTCTCCTGTTTTGCTAGTGCAGGTATTGCTTTTTTATTATTGTCATAGCTTAGGGTGTATAGTTCCTTGACTACTCTTTTACTCCTGATAAAGAAATCATCAAATGTGTAAATATAGTTGTGGAACTCTGTTGCTTCTGTTCTGCATCTAAGCATGGTAATCATTGTTTTTGTTGTTAATTTTCCTTGTCCTGATTCTTATCGAAGGAATCTGTTGTTTGTCTATATTCACCATTCTCCTTTCCCAACTTGGCAACTGAGTAAATTCTTGAAATTGTTGTTTTTCTGCTGTTCCAATAGCTATGTTAGCAATGTAGTCTGCTAGTTGATTTTCTTCTCTGAATTTATGCCTGATTTGAACATTAATATGCTTCATTATCTCCTAACTATCTTCCATTCTCTCAGCTATTTCCAAGATATTCTCCAATTTTTGATTAGCATGTTCTTTACACTAAGTGAGTCTGTTTCAAGGATGACTTGCTGAAATCCATTCCCTAGAAAAAATTGCAAGGCCTTCCATATAGTCATTGATTCTGCCTCCATATTGGTAGCCACCCCTATCTTCTCCCTCAGCATACACTAGATATCCATTGTTGTTTATCATACAAAATCCATATGCACTTTGTCCTGGGTTACCTTTAGTAGCACCATATGTGTTGCATTTAATCGATCCTTCCTTCGGTAGTTTCCAGTTCACTATATGATAGTGAAGAGTAGGTTTGTATCTCTGCAGCATGTCCACAATTTCCGTCCATTTATATGGAACCTTTTTTAGACAAGGGAGCTTCACTCTAATCAATTGATGTATTGTCACCTGACAGTAATGATTCATCTAGTTAAAAGAGTGATTTTTTCCATGTCTTCTAGCATTCCTCCTTTTCCAAAGTACCCACATTATGATAGCTGGAATTGCCTTTAATATTTGTGTTAACTTGTGTGAGGCCTTGTGTTCCCACCATGCAGTAATGATTTGTTATAAATGCATACCTTCAATGTTTAAACCTGCACATGAAGCAAATTGCTTCCATAGTCTTTGAGCTATGGGAGCTGTTAGTAAAACATGTGTCATTGTTTCCATTTCTCCATGTTCGAAACCACCTGCAACCTCATTCTTTTAAGATTATCATCAGTAGCACTTCTCCTCTTCCACACTCTCCAATGAAAGAAAGCAATTTTGAAAGGCAGACCCTTAATCCAGATCTCTTGTACCCATTCTTGTTCCATTCTTCTCCGCCTCAAATTATTAAAGGCTGACTTCATGGTAAATCTCTCTGTGTTGTCTCCTGTCCACCAGGCCTTATCTGTATTGTCTTCATTGATTTGAGGCTTTATGTTTTCAATGATGTGATTTTTCATTTCCTCCAATATATGCTTTTTCAGTTTGCTGATATCCCATACTCCATTCATAATGAAGTCCTTGACCTCCAATTCCTCCCCATTCAGCAACTTCTCTTCAGTAAAGTATAGTGCCCCTTGTCTAGTCCAATTATCAAACCAAAAACTAGGTTACCTGCCTTAAGTTGCCACCAAATATCATGCTCCACTTCCTCCCTCACATTGAACAACTTTCTCCATACATGAGAAGCTCCTGCATTTCTTGTAATTATCGAGTGCAATTTTTTGCAATACTTGTTCCACATGAATCTGCCCCATAATGAAGTTGTGGAGACTCTAAAATTCCACCATAATTTTGCAAATAACGCCTTATATATGTCTTTGATAGATCTGAAACCAAGACCTCCCTCTTCTTTAGGCAAACACATCTCATCCCAAGCTATCCAATGTTTCCCTATAATTCCACCCAAATTTCCCCAAAAGAATTTCGCAAATATTTGATGTATTTGCTCCATTACTTTTTGTGGTGGATTCATAGCTGACAGTAAGAAAACTGGCATAGATTGAAGTATATCATTGATAAGTACAAACTTTCCCCCAAAAGAGAGAAATTTGTTATACCATGTCAAGATTCTCCTTGCAATTTTCCTAACCAGGTCTTCAAAATAACTAGCAACCTTTCTCCCATAAAATACTGGGCATCCAAGATAAACAAAAGGAAAATTCCCGTGTCTTATACCTATTAGTCGTCTCATTCTAATTGCCACAATCAACAGTCTTATCATATAGATAGAAAAAACTTTTTGATTTGTTGATCATCTGTCCAGAGGTCCTTTCATAATCCCTTAATACCTTCATCATTTTAATCACTGATGTTCTATCTCCAAAGCAGAAAAGAATAGTATCATCAGCATACCAGAGATGATTAATCTCAGGGCTCCACTTAGGTAGTCCAAAACCTTTGAAATCCGCAACCCTATGTAAATTGTTCAGTCCTCTAGCAAGAACCTCTGCAACAATAATAAATAAGGTAGGCGAAAGTGGATCTCCTTGCTTTAATCCCCTTGTAGACTGGAAAAATCCATGTGATCTGCCATTAATGAGTATTGAATACCAGTTGTTTGACATCAGTCGCCAAATCATATCAATGATAACCTTAGAGAAACCAAATTTTCGAAACACCTTAGTTAGAAAAATCCACGATACTTTATCATATGCCTTGTCCATATCCAGCTTGACTACCACATTGACATTTTTACCCCTCAAGTGAATGTCTCTAATTATTTCTTGTGCCAACAAAATATTTTCTGTAATGCTTCTACCTCTCTCAAAACCCCGATTGAGTAGGTGATATGATTTTGGGTAAAACTACTACCGGCCTTTCATGTACCACCCTGGAAATAATCTTGTTTGTAAAGGAACTTAAGCTTATCGGTCTTAAGTCTGGAAAACTCTTCACCACTTCTTTCTTGGGCAACAACTCCAAATTTGTGTGAGTAATATACTTTGGCAACTCATGTCCACAAAAGAATGCCCTCACCAGCTTAGTAATGTCCTCCCCGACTATCTCCCAGCAACATTGGAAGAATAGTCCTGAGAAACCATCAGGTCCACATGCACTACCCCCATTTAAGTCAAACACCACTTTCTTCACTTGATCTGAGTCAGGGTGCCTCACCATCTTCTCATTTTCAGCTTCTGATATGCTCCTAGTAATATGCTCAAGCATTTCAAAATTCCTATCATTATGTTTTTCACGAAATTGCTCTGCATAGAACTTTACTGCCGCATCCCCAATTTGTTCATTAGTATTCACAATATCACCCTGATCAGTTTCAATCGTTGATAGGTGTAATTTTTTCCTTCTCCCTTTCACGTATGAATGGAAGAATTTAGTATTCTTATCTCCTTCTGAGAACCATTTCATCCCCGCCTTTTGCCTCCAAAAATCTTCCTCTATTCAGAGATATTTTTTCAATTCCACCTCCATTCTGTTTAATTCCGCTCTATTCGTAGTTGAAGGTTGCAACTCCAATTGCGTCTCTTTTACCGTTATAACATCTTCAATGGTGGCAATCTGGTGGAATACATTACCAAACACTTCTTTACTCCAACTTGCTAGGGCTTTCTTCATTTTAACTTGAAATTCCACAAAAGGGCTTCCAACAAAATCCACCATCCAGTTCTGTTTAATTACTTCCTTGAGCTGATGATGTTTAGTCCAGAAATTCAAAAATCTAAACGGCTTCACAATAGGTTCTTCTTCTGAATTACATATTAAGTGCAGAGGAGCATGATCAGAACCCTGTCGTATAAGATGATGAACCTCCGATGATGGGAAAAGCTCCAGAAAGACTTGATTCACCAGTATTCGATCGAGTCTTTTAAAAATACACTTTTCTTCAATTCTACCGTTCCACCACGTATACTTACTTCCCACAAATCTAACTTTTGATAATGCACAATTACTGATAAAGAAGGAGAAGTCCATAGCTTCCTGTTGTGTGAAATTTAGCCCTCCCAACTTTTCCTCTTCACTAACAATTACATTAAAATCTCCCCCAATAATCCAAGGAATCTGATTATCTTCAACAATACTCTCCAGTTCATCCCATAGTTCCAGCCTATCTAGTGCATTGCATCTTGCATACACTGCTGAAATAAGGAAAAATTTATTGTTTTTGCTGAATTTCAATGTAACTTGTTGGATTGAATCCAACACAATAATACCATCACACTCTTCTTTTCAAAAGAACCAGATTTTCCAGAACTATTTACACCCACATGATTAAAACCCAGCTTTCTTATGTAATGATCTAACTCATCTGGAGCTTAGAAAGGTTCCATAAGAGCTATGAATGAATAATGGTGTCTTCTATTTAGATCCATCAATCTCTCAAAAGATTTTTGAGTATTAGCTGATCTAATATTCCAGAAAAGTATTTTCTCAATCATTGATCACTAACACACACCTTATCTCTCCTACTCCTTGTTTTCACCTGTAAAGGGATTGTTGTTTTTCCTTTATTTGCCCTTATCTTTAGACTATTAGTGTGCCTAGGAGATAAATCTCCCGCTTTACTAATATGTTGTATGTTGTACTCCATATCCTCACCTTCTTCTGTATCTTTTCTATGCTGAATTTCCTCCTCTGTTTCTTCAATTAAATCCGGCCCACTTTTGATCACATTGTTATCAACATATGTGTATGTCCCTTCCTCCATGACCTGCTTTGCCACCAGTACCTCAGAGTTATTTATTACCTCAATCAAACTTCTTGATGTCCCCTTTGGTGTTGTGATTTCCTTCTCCTTTCTCATACCTTATTCATTATCTATTGATAACCACCCTACACCCTCATTACTACTTTCCTGCACCGCCCCTTTATTGCTTCCTCCATTCTCACCACTTTTAGTGTCATCAGATATTGTCAAGGCCCTTTCCCTCAGTTTGTCACAAGAAGTAGTGTGACTTATCACGCGTATGTTGCTCCTCATGTCCTTGATGTTACTGCTCTATAACCCTGGTGTTGTGTTTAATACCTCTTTGTCATCTTCTTTGATCTTTAATTTATTGTTTGTTTGCCCTTCAACCATCTCATGAGTTTCCATTTCCAATGCGTTGAACTGATTTCCTGTAGTAATTCCCGCCTTGTTCCAAACACGTTCTGGATGTCTCTTTCTTCCTCCACCTCCTTTTTTATTTTTTTGTTCCATGAATTCCTCTGCCTTCTTCTCATTTGTTTGTGCACCTCTATCCACCAGTGAGGCCTTTCCTGGCTCCTGGCTATGTTCTGCCTCTTTTGTTTTGGTTTCTTGATCATACTTTTGTTTGGTAGGATATAATTCAGGATGCTCTATATAACATACCTGCTCATTGTGTCCCTGGATCATACACGTCTTCTAATACTTTGGGACATAGTCATATTTTATTCTAATCCACTTTTCTACAACTTCTTCATTCTTTCTCCTCATTCCAATTTTAATGCGTTTTGGAAATTCTTTTAACAAATCCACCTCTACCTTAACCCTCGCACAACTTGGCCTCGTTTGATTTTTAGTGGCCATATCGACCTGTAGAGGTTTTTCCACTGCGGCTGCAAGAGAGAAGACAACTTCCTTTCCAAAAATTTTTTGGAGGCAATGCTGGGAACGAAATCCATGCAATCGCTATGGATGTTTCTTCTTCAGGATTGAACATTGGATCTCACTTCAATGTTCTCATTGGGAATGACCAATTCTTCTGAGTAATATAGAAAGCAGGTTTAGATAAAAGATGAACATAGTCTTCCAACAAAGTAGCTCTGATTAGAATGTGTCTATTACTCAACAACCCAATATTACATTCTCCTTTTAGTTCACACTGTTTAGGAATAAGTTTCCTCAAAACCTGAATCTCCAGCCATCCATATGAGAATTTTTCAATTACTACATACTCCAAATTTTCATTAATAATCATCTGGTTCACTTCTTCCTGCTCCCATATAACTTGTGGTTCTCCATGCAGGTATGATATAGGTTTCAATGGTAACAGTTTGTGCTGAGCTTTTGGTCGACATAAAGACACGGCGTAAGTTGGACTTGGTTGTGCTACTGGTATACCTCTCTCCGGCGGAGGCTAACCAGTGGCCGTGGCGGCCATATTTACCGATCAGTAGGCAAGATTAGGCTTTGGCGGTGGCTACTTATACACAAGAAGATGATTAGGCAATAGTTTACGTAGTAGGTATTTCATTGGAATGTTGTAGCATAATTTTTGCATCAATGGTATTATACCTAAGTTTGTATAATTGATAATGCTAGTAGTCTAGTACTAGGTCGTTTGGCCATGTGAGAGATTAAAAATAATAGTGATGGGATAAAAAAAAGTTATCTTGTTTGGTTGCCATGTTTGGGATAACTTATCTCATCATTTATATCATAGTGATGGGGTAAGTTATCCCGTATACATGGTGGGATAAGTTATCTCAGGATAGCTAACCCCAGGATAAGTAGCTAACCCCAGGATAAGTAGCTAACCCCAGAATAACTTATCCTGGGATAACTTGTTCCTAACCAAACGACCCTAATACTCGGTAGGAGTGTTGGCCCTGAACTTTTTTTTTTAATTGCGTAGGCATGTACAAAAGGAAAATTGGTCACTTTTTTGGTACATTCCCCCTTTTGTGGGGTTCTTATGAGTAAATGAAACTTTATCATCTTCCATTGTTATGTCGTCTTTATGAATAGTCTAGATATGATTGGCTAGGTAAATTGTGAAATTTGAAAAAGTATATATTTTGTTTTCAGGCTGAAAAATGACATTTGAAAATAGAGTTAGTGTTTGGCCATTAGCCCATTAATAGTGTTTGGCCATTAGCTCACATATCTATTTATGTGGTTGTTTTCACATTGAAATTGTTTTTGAATTTCGGTGTGATTTGAAATGAAAAAGTGAAAAGCTCTTTTGATATTTTTTAAATCCCAAAATTCAAATTGAAGTTTTATTTCAGAATTCTATGGCCAAACATGATTGACATCTTATATATTGATGGTGGATAATGCCAAATATCCTTTATCCAATGAAAGTTTTGTAACCAATGAGACTTTGCTTGCTTCCATAAAAATGGTCATCCTTCCCCTCTTCTTCCATCTACTCTTCCCTATTCATGAGCCCACTCCTTCTATGAAAACTGAAAAAAGAACAAATAGGCATTTCAGCTCAAACCAGAGCAATGACTCCTTAATCTTAGACTAAAAAGTAAGTTATGGTATGCATCTGCTGAATCATCTAAATTTGAGGTAGTTATCTTGAACATAGAAAAATCTTTTCAGCCAATTTGGTGACGAAGAGCGCAGATTCAGGTTTATCGAGGAGCTATTTAAACAGATGACTATGGATATTCCTTAAAAGGATACGTGAACTTGCTACACAACAACATAACCAGTGAAATTCCACAAGTGAAGGCTGCGGAGAGTAGAGTGTACGTATATTTTACCACTACCTCATGGAGGTAGGATGCTTTTTCTAAAAGACTCTCAACTCAAGAGCAGCAAATCCAAATACAGAGAAGAAGAAAATAGTGTAGAAAACATAGTAACTAACAAAGAAAATAGTGCAAAGCCTACATGAAAGGAACATCGATACACATTAAACAACAAATGATGATAGATAATATAAGCAAGAATAATACGGCTAGTACAATGATAAACACCAACACGCCTACCCCCTCAAATAGTAATGGCAAACTTGCTACCCACAAGAGGCGAGATTCAAATGGATGACTGAAACCAAGGCTAACATGGAAAAGAAATTGGGAAACATCACACTAACAATAATAATTACTGCTAATAAACTACTACATTACAGTAATAACGCACGCAGGCAAATGTGTGTGTTTAGTTTTGGATATTTTGTCCAATAAAAGAGGGATCTTAAGTCTGAACCTCTTTTCCCATAAACGCCAACCTTCAGGACTGTTTCATAGCTAAAAACACTGCAAGGACGACCAGCAATTCTATATAAACCTACACACTTGAGCTTCTAAACCTATAGAAATTGATTTTATTATCAACAGAGTTTACTAATTTAAAGCTACATGTTGTGAACCTTATACCGGCTTCAAATACTAGCACAAAGTCAATACAATAGTCAAGATATCACAATTTGAATATGACTTTAAATCCTAGTACTTCCTTAATGGTCAAGATGCCACAATTTGAATTCCATATTACCAATTGGAGCCTAAAGTTTTCCAGGAAGTTTCTCTCTCTCACTTGTTTTACAATGTTAAATGAAATATATTAGCACAACAAAAGGAACTGTACAATTGCAGAGGACTGCCTAAATACAATCTTGACAAGGCAAGGATCAAAGCAAATCTAGTACCTCTCTCTCAGTAGATGGATATTTAGAAAGAAAATAAAACCCAACCTCATTTGTTTTTCTAAATCAAAACATCCCACTTAATTGGTTTGTAAATCTTGAACTTAATCGCCTTAATTAAGCTGTCTCAGAGTATTCAGGGATTATCTGTGAATTATGCAGGTGATGTTAATTAACCCGATTTTTGATACAAAAGCTCAACATTCAGGAAAGCAATTCAAAAACAAGATCTCTGCACTCTATTAGTGATTCTATGTTGTATTAATATATGCCCAGTTGTCCATTCATATACTAGATATTATTTGAGAGTATTGTCTTGGTTATGATAGTACTTTTAGGACGTCCAATCTGTAACACAACAAAAGCACCTACAACCCTTTTTGAACACAACGTAGTAACTAACAGCTCTTGATTACCTTTATTGAGAATTGATGGCTTGAACTGAGACTTGTTAATATGGCTATCTACTCCTCAACTAAGTCAATGCATGCCGGCAATCTCTTCCTTCCAGAAGTGCCATAGAGAACAGTCTGTATATGAGCATTAACATCTTCCCTGGAAACACAATTTTCACCAGTAGAAGGCAAGGTAACCTCGATATTGTCATCCAGGGGACACCAGTCAGTGGAAGAGATAGTACTGGTGGGGGTGGAAGTGGTGCTACTGTCGCTGCTTGAGGGCTCTTTGTCTTTAGTAAACACTTTAAGAGTAGTAGTAGTAGTAGTGGTTGGGGTGGACATTGGTGCTGCTTTTGCCGGAGACGCGGCTGAGTGGACCTGCTGATGAACAGATCGGCCCCTTGGTCCATAAGAAGATGGTCCTGAACTGTATGATCTGCAGAGCAGTGCCTACAAACATAAACATGTGAAGGTGATCCCCATGAATTTTAATGGATGCATTATCATCATAAAAAAAAATAAAAAAAATCAGCGGTAAATACAATTGGATCAATTGTTAATAATACCTCAGATTGATTTCTGTTGGCAAAAGCAGTTGGGCGTAAATCTTCTTTCCCGTGTACAAACTGTTTAATTAAAGCAATAATAAATGTTTAAGAGTTGTGGATTTTAGTGAAGTTTGACTAATGAGAAAATTTGTGGTTGAGATCACTGTCAAAATTAGAAAGTTGATCTCAACCGTACATGACTGCACGAATATTCCAAAAGCATTTGGATCATATTTCTTTGAAAGGAGAGAAGAAAGAGACCCGGCATTTGGAACCAAAGCGGCAAGTGCCGGAATCCTCCCACCACCGACAAGTTTCCGATTTGTGAAAGCTATTGTCATTTGCCGGTGTCGATGAAGACAACCGTCCACCTGAATCTGATGTCGACGGTGACAATTTAGCTCTCGGACCATGTTTCCGCTCAACCAGAATACCGTCCATGACTACCACATCCTCTCCGACCTTCACTGGAGTTCTGAACATAAGCGGAATCTCAATGTTCTCTAGTGAAGCTAGAGGCGAACGGGAAACTCCGCCGCCGGAACCGCTTCTGCTTCCGCTGCTAGTACTGACCAGAGAACGGTGCTTTGGAGAATCGCTAATAAACGGCACCGGCGAGTTTGGACAAAGGTATCGGACTAGCGGAGAGACTTTATTGGAAGAACTACCAGTACTTTCTGAAGAAGAGTAAGGATCGAGGATCGGAGTTTTTGATCCAGGATAGAAACGGCCTCGTCCTATGAAGTTCTGAGCGTTGATCGGCGAAACATTGCCGTCGAAGGAATGAACATTGGAAGCTTGCATATCATTACTACTACCGTAAAAAAACTCCATGAAGTTCTTCAAATTCTTCTGCAATCACAAATTCATAAGCGCATAAAAACAAAAATCTCTCTAATTTTAATCGAATATTAATTAATCATCTTTACACTAAAGTTCGATCCTCTGACTTCCGATTTCGATTTTGAGTTTCAGCTACCTTCAAATTTTCGAACTTTCCTGTTGGACAGATGAAGTACTTGCAAAATAAAATTAAAAAAATTACATGAGAATGACAAATTCATCGGAAATTTACGATATACAATCAATTAAAAAGAGAACCTCGGGAAGATCTGGATGATTGTGCTCTGGACTCTGTATGCAAACACCGTATGCGCGTGATTTCTGAGGAGATTGAAATTCAGAAAATGTATGCGATGAGCAGTTTCAGATTTTAAGGCTTTCTAATGATTATTCCTTGAATTTCTGCTGCGATTGTAAGCACATTAAATTCAAAAAATTGACTAATAATCAACGAGATAGAAATCAAATGAACATGTTCAAAACCACAAATCAGTTCTCTTTTGACCTCCCGCTAAAAAGCTTTACTGTTGTGAGGAACAATCGGATAATAGTATATTAAGAAAATGAGAAATGCATGCGGAAATTTACAATAAATTCGATCAATTGAGAAGAAAACCTCAAAGGAGATGCGAATTCATTCATCCAAATCTGTAAATGTGCTTGGAGAAATACCTAATGCGCGTGATTTGTGCGGATTTTGAAATTGAGAGAATGTTTGAGATAGAGTAGTTTTCAGAATCCGTCTAGGTTTAGAAGAAAAAGAGATCTACTGGTATCGACATTATGAACCCTAATTCTTAGCTGTGAAGAAGACGTGATATTTATAGTTTTCGTCAACAATTTCTCTTTGGAGAGACACTGCCAAAACAGAGCCTTCATTTTCCGGTTCAGGCTTTACAAGAATGCAATAGAAATATCTCAAAACGTGACTCGATTATTATTGCATATACGTAATTTTTAAAATGTTTAATTAATATGAACTATAACAGGTACTTTTTAAAATAATAGTATAAAGTATTTAAGTAACAATATTATACAACTATAAATTCCATTTTTCTTTTGATCCATTTTATTTAATACCAAGTTAGCGTACCATTATATCAAGTAATAAATAAATAAAAGTTGTAAAAACATACTCCTTATAAAATTTGTTTACATGATGAATAAATGTTACTCCCTGTTCAAGTTTATACGACTGATTATTTTTTTTGGTCCATCTAAATAAATGACACATTTTTATAGTAAGCAACAATTTAACTTTTAAATGTCTATTTTATGCTAATGAAATAATTTATAATAACACAAGCATTGATCATTTATTTTAGATCACAGTTTAAAAAATCTTTCTTTCTTTCTTTCTTAATTTCATTATCAAGTCAAATTAACTCATATAAGATGAGACGGAAGGAGTATCATATAACTTTTGAAGATGCAAAAATGATGAATTTCGTTGGTATTTTTTAATTTTTTTTCAAAAATTGTGGGTGCGAAAGGGAAAATGGGGGAGGGAATTACAATATGGGAAATTGAACCTCACCAACAAGGTGGGAGTTTAGATATCCAACCAAATAAGCTACTAAGATTCCTCATGAATTTCATTAATATTTGTATCTCACTTGACAATTTTTTACAAATCATGTTATTGATTTATGTTCTCTTCATTAATAACAAACCATCTAGTTCTTGTGTATGTACTTTGTTTTGCCATTTTCCAGTGACAAGATCACTACAATGTTCTTGTGTATGTACTTTGGTTGCCATTTTCTAGTTTGTTTAAATTTGTAAACTCATCAGAATATTTGAGTACTAGTTTCCTGTAGCAAGAGGTAACCATAATGTAGATGACATCTCAAATATATATAATATGTGAGAAAAAAACTTTGTTTCACTTCAAGAGTTTGATTCTTCTACTTAAGATGGACAACAACAACATATCCAGCGTAATCCCACAAGTGCAGACGGGAGAGGATAGTGTGTACATAGAACTTACCCTTACCTTGGACGGTAGATAGGCTATTTCCCTACTTAAGATGAACAATTAAGTGAAAACTAAGAAACTTGTTACATTTATGTAAACATATTCCGAATTTGGAATTTTTTTGCATCTACTTGTGATATTTTCCCTTCTCTTTTGAGAAGAAATATGTTGAGGAGTTGCTCAAATCCTCACAGTCAAGGAATGCTTCAAATCTCCTATATGAAGAACATGTGGTCCTAATGCAACTTTCCTGTTTCCAAGCTCATCATGTACACTCAAATGCTTGCAAACATCGACTTTGAACTTAACAACCCCTTCTCCTTGGGGTGTCAAATGAACTTTCTCGAACCCCAACAAATGTTTCTTAGGTGCATTATGGACTGAGGGTGGTGAAGTGAACAAGAAAATTGTATGGCTTCCACTTATCTTCCCAACATTTTTAACTCTTAGATGAATGTCAAATCCCATATTGCTGCAGCTTTGCCCAACCGCATCAACAGTCTTGCACTTACTCAAACGACAAGTATGTTTTTCTCCGAGAGGGAGGGAGACAAATTGTGGCGCTTTATCTACATGGTGTTTGAACTGAGAGTAGCTTAATCCATGACCAAATGTGAAAACAGTTGGACCGGTATAGAACCTATAAGTCCTGCCAGGGTAGTTTGTGGCAGGGTTTGGCCTCATGTTCATATTAGTCATTGGAACAACGTCTGCATATGATTGTGGATACCATGTCATTGGGAGCCTTCCACCTGCAAGATAACACGAAAACATTTAAGGCACTTTTGCATGGAAAGATAAACACATCTTAAAAGTTGAAATAAGAGACAGACTTGGGTTATAATATCCAAAGATGACATCTGCTAAGGCAGCACCACCGGCTTCACCGGGGAAACCAACCCAAAGAATGCTTGTTATCTTAGGATTGTCGACAGCAAATTGTACGTCCATTCCACCTCCAGACATGATAACAAGGATTACAGGTCCCTTGGCAACTTTAGCAACCTCAGCTACTAGAACTGATTGCTGTCCTGGAAGAGTTATATTAGTTCTGTCCAGGCTTTCTTTCTCAATAGATTGATCAGATCCCATTACTAAAACTACAGCATCAGCCGTGGATGCTATTTGCTTAGCATCATCGATTTGGGCAGTGTTGCAAGACACATCAGCACATCCTGGCATGTAAATTGTGGCAACTGAGGCTGTTAGACCTTGCAACGGAGTTGTGTACTTGCATGGAATACCTGCAAAATCCAGATATAATTGACAAAACGCTTTGTAAATAAAGCTTTAACAACGGTTCTAAATGATGATACAAAATGTACCTTCATAATTGCCGATCATGGTTTTTGTCACATTAGCATTAGGACCAATGACTGCTAATGATTTGATGACAGTGGGAGTTAAAGGTAGCGATCCTGCAGTATTTTTCAGCAAGACAATCCCTTGTCTCGCAGCTTCACGAGCAAGCTCTTGGTTTTCTGGGGTGCAAACATCTTTAGGGCCAAGGTTTCCATAAATACGGTTTTTTGGATTACCATCAAAGAATCCAAGTCTCATTAGTGTTGCAAAATTATTTGAGATAGCTCTATCAATAACTGATTGATTCACAAGTTTTTGGTTAACAGCACCTTGAGTATATGTACTCAACCAAGATCCACAATTCAGGTCCACCCCTGTTACATACAAAAAATGTTCGGATTATAAGATTTGAAATAGCTAAACATAAAGAGTTGAAAATGACTGATCACCTGAATTCAGACCCAAAGCAGCAGCCTCCTCTGGTGTTTTGGTGTAGTTTTGGGATTTAAAAATCACTTGTAATGAATCGCAATCCGTGACTATGTATCTGTTTTAAGCATACTTTATGTAAGTGCATTTATTCATCTTTGAAAAGCAAAAATCAAGAAAGCTTCAAATTATACCCATTTAATTTCCATTCTCCCCTTATAATCCCAGCTAGAAGATTCGAATCACCACAGGTAGGCTTGCCATTCACTTGGTTATACGAACACATCACACTGGCTACATCTCCTTCAAGTACACAACTCTTGAATGGAGGTTGAAATGTATCATCTAAATCTTGTTGTGTTACCTATTAGTCACAAAAAGCGCAACCATCTTATAATCTTATTAATTATACGCGATCACTGTAATTTAACATGTCATATGTTAGTGTAAACAAGTAAAAATTGACACTAACCACAGCATTGAAACTGTATCTTTCGATTCCTTTCCAATTATCAACATCATAAGCAGTATAATGCTTACAACAAGCAGCAACCTTGAGCTTATTTGTGCTGCCATCATCTGTTTGTTGTAACCCTTTGACATAGGCTACACCATACTTGCTGGTCAGTGTTGGATCTTCTCCTGGTGTTTCTTGGCCTCTTCCCCATCTCGGGTCACGAAAGATATTGACATTCGGAGACCAATATGTCAAACCTGCTAAACCAACGTTGTACATTGCCCTAGCCTCGGTGGACACCACCTGTAACCAGAGACGGATTCAATATTTAAAATTAATAATGCAACTTAACGTTTAGAAGACGACATCTAAGTATATATAATCCATAAAACTGGACAAACGGCTGTGTCATTTTCTAAAAATACAACCAATGCTTTTTAAATAGAAAAGCTGGAATTAAAGGATGGTATTGAAATAATGGTACAGAGACGGCAACGTACGTCAAGAATTGGTTGGACTTCACTTTCAATCAGCAATTTATAAAAGAAATTCCATCGAATTTTAAAAAAATATGCAAATAGAAATTTCATCATATAGGTGCTTTTGTTGTGTTGCACATAAAAAGTAATGTCTTTGGAAAACATTACTCCCTCTAATTTCATATTAAGAAAAAACATCAGATTCACTATTTCCTTTGTGAAATCATAAATATTCCCTTCGTTTCTTTTTATATGTCATCTTACTATAAATAGTTGATCCATAATACTGGTCATTTCATAAAATCAATGCATAAATTACAATATTCTTCATATTTTACCATTGTGAGTTATAGCCTTGAAAATATACATTTGACCAATATAGAAAAACTAAGTGAATAATTTATGTTCATTGGTCAAATTAATTAATCAAAATATATTACTCCTCATTCATTGATTGAAAAGTTAACTTAAAAAAAAAATTAAATAAGGATAAAATAGTAAACTTACTTAATTTGTTAATGTACCTGAAATAAAAAATGGTGACAAATAAATAGGAACGGAGGGAGTATAACTTTGTAAGTAGTGTAATTTATCTCCTAGAAAATATAAAACTTCAATAAATAAAGGGTAAATATGGAAAAAAAATTCCAACATCCATATTGAACTTTGAACAATAGACCTCAAAAATTTAGTTAATATGAAATAGATTGAGTACTAACCAAAGAAACATACTCTCTTTATTTTTATGAAATGTGTCTCTTTTCTTTTTTTTGACAACTTTTTAATTCTAACATTGCACATGACATATTTAAGAAAACAAATTTAAAGTGCATTTTAACTACACAACTTTCTTAAACTCCGCATCACGTCAAAATCAAACAAACAAATTGAAGAGGAGGGCTAGGGAGTACAAATATTGCTCTTGTTTTGAGGTAACTAATACTATAGACAGTTCTCCTATATATACATATATATGACATGATTATGCAAGAATGGAATGAATTGTTGAAAAATGACCTTTCCAATGGTTTGAAACAATGAGACATTGAAAGAAGCAGCAGTGAGAATGACTTGAGGGAAGCTAGTTGCACCGGGAACAAGACTAGAGAAATGTACTCCTGGACCAGTATATGCAACACCATGTAAAGCCTCAGACCACCATTCATACTTTGGTATCCCAAGTCTACTCACACCACTTGCACCACTTACCAAAAATCCAATCTTTTCTCCCAATGTCAATCTCTTCACTAAATCATTCACTCTGTTTTCCACCGTCAAAGATGCATCACAGAATGTTAAATTCCCTAACGCAGGATTACTCGTGATATCACAAGCGAAAACAGGAGAATTTTGTGCTAAAACTGGTTTCAATTCTGAACTTAATATGAAACCAATAATGAGAATAATAGAGAAATGATTATTACACGAAAACGCCATTCCTATGTCATATATTGAAATGGAGAGACAGGCAAATTTATAGAGGGAAACAAGTGGAAAAGTTATATAAAAATAATTTGTTATGTAGTAACCCGTGATTTTTCTATTACAAGAATCTGCCAACTTTAACACTATTTCATCTCCAATTACTATTTTCTTAAATATGAAGAAAAGGGTAAAAATAGGGTCCGTGAAAGATTTCTACTTTGACTGGCCTGCTTTTTTTTTTTTTTTTTTTTTGAATTTTTATAACAATTTTTTTTTTAATTTGGAAGTTCCTTGCAGAGTCTGTAGATAGTGATAGATTTGGATTTCCAAGTTTTTTTAATGTGTAAAACTATAAAACAATAAGGAATTGGATAAAAAAATTGTTGCAAGAAAAAGGTGATTGACGTTTAGTATTTATTTGATATGTAAGTGTGATGAAAGATAGGAGAAGCTGTTTTATCGGTTTTGTAGTGGATAGTGGAGAAAATGGTTGTTTTACACAGAGTGAGTTGCGTAAATGTAGACACTAAACTCTAAACAAACACTTAACCTCAAATGCATTTGTCATCATCAATGTCCTCCATCTATATATATTTCTTTAAAATGTAACTTATATGTTGCCAATACCCAAAAACAATTACTCACCTGTCTTAATTCGTGTGATACATTTCGTTTTTTGAGTTTCAAACAATTTAAGTTTGATCGAGAATTTGCATATATACTCTTCAAATTTTTTAAAATGAAATTTATATATTTGTAAACTACGTAAAAAAATATTATCTGTCACAATAGTTGATAATTCAAAATATTTAAAAGATATCTGAAAAATTTATGCTAAAAACTAAACTTGTTTAAATCTCGTAATCCGAAATGTATCAGCACTTCTATGACTATGACGTAATTATAGATAACTAATATATATTCTTAATTTATTAAATTACTTAAATCATTGTAAATTAATGTTAATATATTATGCTAGTTAGTTTTAATAACCAATTTATCATTTAGCAACTTGTCTAGAAGAAAAACAAATTTAGTTGAGTCCAAGTGCAACAACCCGCATGATTAGTTTGCGTTTTTGAAACCCATTTCCACCGTTTGATCCTTTTAGTAGCTTCATTATGCTATTTATGATTTGCAGTGGCGGATCTAAGGTTCGGAGGTTGTGAGTATCACGTGTTTAAATAGATCAGTTTCTTCTATTTATCGATATTTATAAATAACTTGATCAAATATGCATATTTAGTATATATATATATATATATATTCTAATATTAAAGATACCTAAGTAGTTCAATTTTTTTATTCTCTAAAACCTTGAGAAAATTAGAGATTTTGCACCTTAAAAATTCAAACTTGTATAAATCATCTAATACCATTATTTTATTTTATTCATATTTCAATGCCTCAATGAGTTATTACAAATATTTAATTGAGAGAAAATACAAAAAAAATTATAGCTTCAACCCAGTCGTCTTCGCTTAAGATATATAGTTGAGAGAAAATAAAAAAATCAAGAGAACCTTTAATTCAAAAAAACTCTAACAATAATTAATAATATCCATCATTTTTAAATTTTATTTATTTATTTTAATTAAAATAGTATTAAAATATATTTTTATTAATATTTATATTATATTCAAAATTTGGTACTCATTAATATTAATAAAGAATACACAAGCAATACTAAAATTAAGAGATAAATACTTAGTGAAAGACAAAATTTTCTTTAAAAAATAGGAATTAACTAAAGCAAAAAATAGTCGTTTGCATTAATAAATAATAATAGCAAATAAGGAAGAACTAAAGAGGGGGGGAGGGGGGATTGAAGCCTTATGCACACTAATGGGGAAAAAAAGAAGAAGCCAAAAACACAGAGCCGACAAGGGGTTTCAAACCCTCGACACCAGTGTGGTGGACTCTGCCTTTTACCAGTCGCACCATTAAGGATTTTGGTTCATGGCTGACAGGTTTCATATATGATCAATTTGTTATACATACATATATATGTATGTATATATATGCATACATAGTTTTAATCGAGGTTATTGAGTGTCATGGCACCCCAGCCATACATATAGATCTACCTCTATTTGCAGGGATGGATGTCATGATTCCCAAGACGATCCAATGTATTATCAAAGAATAAATTTTATGTTTGAAGATTTGATCCAAGTCAAGATTTTGAGTTTACGAAATTGATTTTGATAGCTTCGTTAGGTATGAAAAGTGAGTAATGACTTAGTAGTTAGGTTGTTCAAATTGATTTTGAAGCATTTGGAAGTGATTTGTACTCTTGGTTGAGTTTCTAGTATTTTGAAAAGTTTTAGATTGATCATGGTCAACATTTGATCAAGTTGACCTTGAAATGCTGATTTGATGATTCCAACAACTCCAGAATATATTTTATGATTGACTTGCATATTAGATTTTTATTTGGAGAGTATCATATTAGTTTCGGGTACTTGCTCGAAGATTGGTGTTTTGACGTTTTAAGTGTGAAATAGATCTGTCTCAAAATAGACATACATTGATAGGGCTATTTTTATATAAAGATTTGTTCTAAGATATTACATCAACTCAAAGGATATAATCATACCAAATTAGACCTCTAAGATGTGAATTATGATTCAAACTTAGGAGCAAACCATAAAAGTCATGGCTTGCTCTCCTTCCCAAATCTCTTAGTCATATACTACATGAATGAGTGTTTGTTTTCTTTGGCATCAGTAGTAGGAATACCTTGTCACAACCCGAGCCTACACCCTGGACGTGGCTGGCACTCGAGAACCATTGCTGGTTCTCAAGCGAACTCTCATCTTGGCTAACTACAAGCAGAAGACTAACTTG
This sequence comes from Solanum stenotomum, assembly GCF_019186545.1. Classification (NCBI taxonomy): domain Eukaryota; kingdom Viridiplantae; phylum Streptophyta; class Magnoliopsida; order Solanales; family Solanaceae; genus Solanum; species Solanum stenotomum. Next base: position 19,274,981 of record NC_064286.1, read on the forward strand.
GGCATAGATAAGTATCAAATTGAAAAAAAACGTTTAAAAACAGTTTACTGAATCTCAAAACTTTGTTGAATATACTGAGTATGAAACATAAGTTTTAAAGAAAACCTCTGAAACTGAAAGACTCTCCAAAACTGTCTATCTATGAAGCCTCTACCGTATAAAAATGAGTGTCGGGACAAGATCTATGTCACGACCCAGGGGTACACCGTAGATGTAACATGGCATACAAGACCCCGAGAGGCCTCATATAAGCCACTTAGCTTTCATAGTCAAAATAATAGAAAATGACAAGATTTAAAACATTTTTCAACAATATCAAAGTCTTTATAAAACGAAGCGGAAGTCTCATGCAACTGTCTCAAAACCATCTAATACAAAAGATTCATTGGGACACAGCCCATACAACAATGTTCAAAACATAAAATTAAAGAACATAAGGAAATGGTGGTCAAATCCTCGAATGTTATGAGGACTCACCAGTCTTGAAGTCTTGCCTCTACTAAGATCCTAGCCACGGGAATGAGAGTCGAGATCGTCGAACCCTACATTTAGATAAGAAATGTAGGCAAGAGTATGCGTTAGTACAAGAATATACTAAATATGATAGCTTGCATAAACATCAACATAAACATAAGAGTTAGACAACATAAGTCATAAGCATAATCAATGCATAAAATAGATCATCATAACATAAAAGGAATGCTTCTCAAGTAACCTCAAAGCATACTTAGCCAAGACATGAGTAATCCTTCACTAGTCTTACTCATCATAGTAGGCAACCTTAGGCCATCGTCCAAGTTCATCACCTATCATTCTCATCTTTAGCTTATCTTTTATAGACACGGGGAATCACCTCTTTGCCTTCCTATAAAGGCTAATGGGTAGTCGCCTCTTTCCTTACATATATGGTCATGGGTACTCCCCACCATGTCCATCTTATGGGTCCATGGGTACTCGCCTCCATGCCTAACATCATATGACATGGGTAGTTGCCTCCATATCATTCTATAAGGAATCATGGGTACTCGCCTCCATGTCCTTTCATTATAAGATATGGGTACTCGCCTCCACATCTTTCACTAATGGGTCATGGGTACTCACCTCCATGCCCAACATCATAATAGGAACGTGGGGAGTCGCCTCTTGTTCAATTATAAGGAATATGGGAAATCGCCTCATATCTTTCTCATTTAGAGGTCAAGGGTAATCGCCTATACCTCATTCATAGTCTTTTAGTCTAGATTCATTTTAGGTGAGCGATCCTTTTAAACCTAGAATCATTCAATGCCTTTCACATTCATACATAAGCAATTCATGTGGGAACTATCCCTTCCACAACAATCACATCTATAATCAACAATTTATAACATAAGCTTTACTCTCAAAGAACTACATCTCATAATCAGCATATATGCTTCACTCTCAAAGCAATTCTAATCATAACTCATCAATCCTATAAGGATACATCCAAGCCCACAAATTCTCCTTGTTGGCATAAAACTCATTTACATCAATTTCATCTTTCTAGACATGGGTTAAGCATGGGTACATGTAAATTCATCCTAAAAATATGTATTCCTATCAATTCAAGCATAAGCAATTATAACCTAATCATTTGGATCAACATTCATCAAGACCCACAACATTAGAAGAAAACCCTAACACAAATTAGGGAATTTCTACTTTTTAATTGGGGAATCTTGGGGACTCCGTGGAAGGAAGGATTCCATGGATGAAAAGTCATCATACCTTGATATCAAAGCCCAAAAATGCTTGAGGAATGGAGACTTGACCTTGATCCTAGCTTGAACTTTTTCTTCTTCTTCTTCAAGTTTTAGAGAGAGAAATATTTGAGAGAACAAATTGGGATTTCTTTTGGGTTTTGGAAATAATGATTTGAATGGGTGAGTTTTGGGGTTAAAATAACTTATATAGGAGTCCTAGACTTGGGTAAAACGACATAGATTTGATTCAATTAAAATCGGAAAAGACCCAAAAACCCTTGAACTAAAGTCTGTCAAACCACCTTCACGAGTGGCACCACGACTCGTCAAGGGTCACACGGCCCGTAGTGGTGCCCGTGGTCCCTTGACCAGTGGCTTGGCTTGCCACTACTTACCCTCCAAAAACTAACTCTTGACCACGACCTCTCCCACGGCCCGTGGTGCCCTTCACGAGTCGTCAAATGGCTCGTGGGAGGGTCCCTTTTTTGGGAAGCTTTGGCTAGCTACTATCTAGCTCACCACGCCTCTCACCACGACCCGTGGTCCCCACCACGAGATGTCATAGTGGTCGTGAGAGGTTGGCACAACTTGGTGAATGTTGCCCAAGCTCACTTCCTTGGTTCTTGCCATCTCACTTAGCCCTAGCTTAGCCTACTATATTATGAGGTTACAACCTATGACTCCTCAAAAGCTATTACTAATAACTCACAAAACTGGAGTGCTCCGGAAGCAAAGAGGTCTTACTCAAAAGCTGACGAGCGGAGGAAGGGATCTCAACATCCTTTTGTTGAGGATCCTAAGAACTTGTATCTGCATCATTAAAAGATGCAGGTCAAATAACATCAATACATTGAATGTACGAGTATGTGATATAGTTGAATAATAAATAACTGAAAGAAAGGACTACAATAGATAACAATGTACTCAAGCTGAATGTAAAGAAATAAATGAGTTAAATCATTTAAAGTTTTACAAAATACTTTCTCATCTCTTAACTCAACATAATAAGTGATATATAAAAATACACTTTAACTCTATTGGGAGATTTTCTAACCGACAACCGTCACTATGAGCTACATGATGATACAATGTCTCGCTCACGCTGTCAGAACTGTCCTATACCTTGTCGGAATATATGACACCTTAACTAAGTGGATCTACTAAGATCTGCCCGAAAGCACTTAGAATTCATCTAAAAAGTATGATCTTGTACCCATGTTGGCATACATGATTTATGAGGAATGTGAGTTGTCTGAACTCATCCCCATATCACTGCTCAATACTACTCCCAATATTATACACTTCATGCTCATATGTTTAAAAACATAACTCTTCCTTTGGTTTGAGATAATTGCTCAAGCTACCGTCTTAAAAGATGGGTAGATGCTCTTGAAATATCTTTTGAACTCATAACTCATTTAAAAATCAAAGTTTCTCTTTTATCAATATAAAAACTGATACATTTGGGAATACTTAGTCCCCTTATACTCTTATTTAACTCATACTTGAAAACTCTTCCTCAAAAGCATATCAAAATCATATTGTAATATGATCATTAATGACTCGGAAAGTCATACTGCATAAACATTGATGGTATATCTAGATACGATACTGCTTAAACATTGATGGCATACTCGATCATCATACTAATCATGTTTTAGAAACTCTTTCTCAAAACTCATCTTTACTTACTCAAAAACTCAGTTTTAAAAAAATGTTACTTTAAAAGATTCTCAAAATTTAACTCAAAATAGGGTTCATGTTGAAATATAGACATGAACAACTCAACTCAAGGATCTCAATAACAATATAGAAAACTCAATATTCAGAACTTAAGAACTCAAGAACTTAGAACTCAATGATACTACCATCTCAAGAATACTCAATTCATAGGGTTCATGATGAAATATAGATATGAACGAATCAAATCAAGAATCTCAATGCATAACATATAGCAATTCAAAAATTAGGAATAGAATTTCAAAAAGAATTAGGAACTCAAGAACTTAAAATCAACTTATCTCAAGAATACTCAAATCTAGGGGTAGAATCCTAGATTACTCTTTTATTGATTTGAAAGTAGATGTTGGCGTGAGGACGAACTAGTCCAACTCTATGATAACTTTACATACATGGAAGAACAAGGTTCTTGAAGAAGAACTTGATTAGAATCCTTGAAACCCTAGCTTGAAAGAGAAAAATCAAGAAAACCTTTCTTGAGATTTCATGAATTAGTTTCTTGAAACTCTATTGCCAAGAATTATGATATTCATTAGTGATTCACAGTTGTATGGATGAATTTGAGTTGGAAAGAATGGAATTCTTGGAGAAAGATTTACCTTGAAAAAGAATCTTGAAAAAGATTTAAATAATCTTGAATGAAGTCTTCTACTTTGATTTTTCCTTAGGGTTTTGTCTTAGGGTTTGAGAGAGAAGATAATGATAGATTAAGAGATGAAAATCTGATTATTTTGGGTCTCTAATTAGTCAAGAAATATATTTTGGGGTTCCTTAGAGGTAAAAAGATAAAAACGACCCTTTTTAATGTTTTCTCGTCAGCTAAGTCGTCACTGCACTATATATCAGGTTACTAAAATGGTCATAACTTTTTACTCAAAAATCAAATTGTTACGAAATTGGTGGCGTTGGAAAGAAGATTCAAATACCTTTAATTTGATAGGTTATGGGCCACATAACTCTTTATATTCTAAGAGATATGATCGTTTGAAGTTGACCCAAAGAGAATCTTACATCAAAACTTAATCGGTAAGGAAACTTTCAACTCAACTTTGTGCTAGGAATTTCTAGTGACCTTAATTGATATCCAAAATAATTCCCACACTAAGGAATTTACCTTTACGTATATGGGCAATTTAAGAATCACCCGACATGACCTTTTACGTAAATGAAGAATAGTTCGGGTCTTAGCTTAGAAATTTTGAGGTGTTACACCCCTACATCTTGGCATGACCACTACAATCAATAAAAATCATTAAGTTGTATGAAGGCGGAACTAAAGATGGATTTAATGACTAATTCATCAGATCATGTTAGAATGGACATTGAAGACGCAAAAATAGGGACTATAAGAATCGTAAAGTAAGTATTCAATATAACTAATTGCCAAAATTCTGTAAAAAAAAATGTAGGGAAGATAGTTCAACACATACATAAACTTTGATTGAAATTTCTGTAACATATTTCAACTTTGCTCAAAGAACTAGATGCTGAGAACTCTTAGTTCACATTTGAGCATGATCCAACGGTTAACAAAGAAGCAAATTATGTTTATAATAGACTGATTGAGCAGAACTTTTCTCAAACAAATTTTTTTCTCTCTTTCTCTCAATCTCTAAATCGGATCCTTCTTAATTTTTCTCTCGTGTGTGTCTGAAAATAAGACTTTAACATGTCTTATATATGCCACATATTATTGGGCTTATGGACAAAAATGAATGATACAAATAAGACTTTTATTTATCCACATAGGAAGGAGAAAAGACCTTAAACCCAACAATTTTGGTATCAGAGCTCATTATGTGCATTAAAATGTAAGCTTAAGTCATCTGCGACCCCTTAAAGTTGTCCGCATAATTCATTTAAACACCTCAACTAAGGCTTGTACCTATTGAATACCTTTACCCCTTAAAATTGATACCTATTTAACATTTTTTTGACAATCAGCCAAAAATATGAGAAGTGTGTACTACATTCATTGTGACATGGCAAATTGATGAATTAAATGATGACATGTGGCATTTGAGTCCAAAAATTTATTTAAAAAATGAAATTCTAATTTTTTTTACTATTTTAGTCTATTTAATTAACTAGAAAAATTATAAAGAATATTCTAAAAAAACTTCACTCACCCACCCATGGCAACCACTCCTTTTTCTCTCTTGTTAGATCCAAACGGCCAAACCGTAACATCCCCGACACACGGTCCCTCCCACAATCTATGTTTTTTAACTATAATCTTCTTCTCTTCATCTAGTTTTAGTACAAGGAATATAAATAATGTTTCACTGTATAATTATGAATTCCTATCACCATGACTGGAAAAAATGGTATTATCTGAAATATTTTTCTGAATTTCATAACTGATATTTTTTGGATTTGAAGAACTCTACGTTTCTTTTAACTATCAATTTTAATTAATTGATGTGATTGTTTATTGTTGGATTACATTGACATAAGTTTATGCCGGGAACGAACCTTGTTGGAAAAAATAAAATTTCACTAGAAAATACAGTTCTTAAATTTGATTAAAAAATCTAACTAGATGTCTGCATAATCGATTTTAATATATGATGATGAATTGTGGTAAAGTTAAGAAAGAAGAAGAGGTAAAAAATGCCAAAAAATTATATTAAAAATTATTGATTGTTACAGTGTTTCAGATGAAAACAATGATGATAAGGGGAAGGAAGAGATGACTAATGAAAAGAGAGAGAAGAGAATGGTGTATGGCGATAGGGGTGATGTCGCCGGAAATTGGTGGTGTTGGAAAAAAGTGATATGGCTAAAGAAGAAAGAAGAAGAAGAAAGAGATTTTTTAAAAAAATTAGCTAAAAATTGACCCTTCACGCGCTCCTATGTATGTGTGTTGCACTCTCTTTGCCATGTCAGCGAAAAGTGTTCAATAGATATTCATTTTGAACAATAAAAGCGTTCAATAGGTACAAGCCTTAGTTGAGGCGTTTAAATGAATTATGCGGACAACTTTAAGGGGCCGCATATGACTTAAGCCTAAAATGTAAGTTGAAAGCTCACCATGTGCATGAATGCAAAGTCATATATCTCAAATTGACTCCTAGAAAAATCGATGTCAACAAGAAAGAAGATATGACTAAAAAACGACAAAACAAAAAAAAAAAATAACGGACCAAGAATTAATTACCAAAGCGTCAAGAAGAATATTTAGGGTGGTCAAACTTATAAACAGATCTGATTCTTTCAAAAGGAAGATTATTATTGAAAAGATAGTGGGTATTCCTCATGATTGAAATGCAATTACTAACAAGAAGAATATTTTTTAGTGTAAACTATATAAATCCCACTACTTTAGATCTTAATTACTAGGAATCCTGATAGTTTTTAATATTAATTTCTATACCATTTTTCGGCTATCAAATACGTGTATCATAAATCGTTAGATACATGTATCTATCAGACTTAAAAGGACGACATACTTGATTTAATTGATTTGAATTAAATGTTGTAACTTAATTTCTTAATTAAAGGAGTAATTGATGAGAAATTAACAAACAAAACGGATTTAGTTGATCCATTTGTATCAAGTGTTACCAGTTTTAATTTAAAAAATCTAAATAATAAAGATTAGTAATTCTGAAATTATAAACTGCTTCTTCTTCTTCATCATCTCCTTCCTTTGAATCTTCAATTTTTGAGGTTTTTTTTTGCAAATGATAAATATCATAATATTGTTGAGCCACTCGGGTTCATGGATCTTTGAAATTGAATATGAAAAATATAGAAGTGATGAATGTTTTTGAGAGACAATGCAACCTACAACTATCTAGTCAACGTTATTTTGTTGGATGTATCTTAGATACACAAAAAAATTACAATTTTTTTCAATTTTTCATGTTTAGTGAACAATGTATATCTCGCACTATGTATCTAATTCATGCACCTAAATTCATTAAATGTATTTCATTAGGTATATTTGTTATATACGTATATCTTATACATAACATATATTTTAAAATTGTTATGTATCTGAAGTATGTATCTAATTATTCAATATCAATCTTTTCAATGAAATTTGATTCGATAAATGTGGCTTTGGTGAGTCTTTATTATTGCTAATTGCGCTAACAATGAATTTGTGATTGTCGTAATTTCATAAAAGTGTGATCTATAATGATCTTATTGAAGTATGTCCAGGTACATGACAAAATTATTTCAGGTACATGGCAAAACCGTCACAACTACACTAAAGAAAACAACTCATATATTTTTTTAATAGAAAATACATATATATATATTTAACAAATATTGTAGTTAATTAGCTATATATAGCCATAGAAAATTCAAATTTGGTAACATATTTTTTAAATTTACATTATTTTTTACCCCTTCCTAGGAGCTTCCACCTTTTTGCTTTCTTGATGACTCAGACTCATAACCTTAGGACTAAAAGTGAGGGATGCTTATCAAATTTAATAACATAAACAATAGTTTAAAAAAAAAACACAATGTATATCAAAACTTCTTCATAACTATATGCTGAAAAAAAAGGGATAAATATACCCCGAACTATCATAAATGGTATACAAATACCCTTTGTTATACTTTTCGTTCATTAGTGCCCCTGCCGTCCAAAAGTCATAGCACATTTACCCCTCACTCTAACGAAAGAGTAATTTGTGACACATGACGCAATATTACGACTCAACCCGATTTGACCAATTAATTAATCCAAAAATCAAATACCCGCCCAATGAGTCGTTTAACCAACCCGATACACCCATTACCCACACAAATACTAACCTATCTAAAATCTAAAGAAAAATCCCCTTCTCTCAAATCTTTCGTTCATCTCACAAACTAAAACTCTAGCAATTGAGATACTATACTCTCTCCGTAAGGAACGAACCATTCTCAAGACTAGCCTCCAAATACACTAGCAACACCTAGCATATCAAATTTGATTTTCAAATGCTTTGATACTTTTCTCATCATTGTTTTCTGTTTAGATTCCAAGGTCTCTTTCGTTGTAATTACTTGCATCCTACCTCTAATGTTTTTCATGTTCCTTGATAATAAACTATTCTACGATTCATCGGTTCTCGTTCCTAGTCTGATTTGGGAGATCCATAATGTCTTCACTTTCCTGTAGTGATTTCTACTTATCCACATTTTCTGAGATATCAATAGGATTCAGACTACAGACTTGAAGGAGAAAAAAAAAAGAGTGAATTTCGATTATTCATTTTCCCTAGCAAGAGTTTGGAGGGGTTGGTGGAATGAGCAGAGTTGGTTTAGTTGGTGGGTTTTAGTTTGTAAGATGAACAAAATATTTGAGAGAAGGGGATTTTTCTTTAGATTTTAGATAGGTTAGTATTTGTGTGGGTAATGGGTGTATCGGGTGGGTTAAATGGGTCATTGGGCGGGTATTTTATTTTTGGGTTAATTAATTGGTCAAATCGAGTTGAGTCGTAGGATTGCGCCACGTGTCACTAATTACTCTTCTGTTAGAGTGAGGGACAAATGTACTCTCATTTTTGGACGACAGGGGCACTAATGAACGAAAAGTATGACGGAGGGTATTTGTATACCATTTACAATAGTTTGGGAATATATTTGTCTTTTTTTCCTAAAATAAAAAAGGAAAACTTACATAAATATACTGTAATAATTTATTTTTTTACCATTTATAGCAATAACATTTTTTTACTTGATCACTATTAATACATTTATAATACAGGTTTAATACATATTACAAAGAACAATTTATTATTCACATATAATACAATTTGTACTGATAGATAATACATATATCACACATTTTAATACATTTATAATACAACTAGTAACCTTATCCGCGTTTCGCGCGGAATAATAGAACTATATCACTCATCTTCTTTCTGAAATAATTTTTACTTTAATAGCAAATTAATATTGACTATAGAAATTTCAAATTAAACTTGAAGTTGAAATCTGAATTGGAAAGCTTCTCAACTACCTCCATGTTTAGAATTTCAAATAAAATGCTATTCTATCTCATTTGTGCTTCTTCTTCTTCTTCAGATAAAATCTATTCTATTTAGTTCATGTTTAGAAAAAGTTCATATGCATGAAATTATGTTTCTTCTTCTTTTTCCTCTCAATTGAATTTTATATCGAACTATGATTCTTATAAATATTTAATTAGTTGAAATGTGAGTGTCATATATTTGTGGTGATTTTTTTTTCTTCTGTATATTTTTTATTTCTGATTCTTAATTTTTTTGAACGCTTTTAGTCTTTCAGTGAAGATGTACCATATTGAATTAAGAAAATTATTTGCAAGTATTTTTATTTTGGATATTTATATGATCATATCATCTAATTGTTAAGAATTTAATTATTTATTAAACTATTAAACTTGATTGAAATGTTAAATGCATTAATTTGGAAGACTGTCACTTCAATTATATGTGAGTGAATTGTATTCGCAAGAGCAAAATGACATCACAAAAGAGATCTTTTAAACGAAGTATTACTTCTACAATTATATACTACACTAAAGCTAAAAATGCATAATAATTGAACTTCCCTTTGTGTTACTACATGATATTTTTGGTTTATACTATACTAAAACTAAAATTTAAAATGCATACTAATTGAACTTCCCTTTGTGTCACTACATGGTATTTTTTTTTATTTGAAGAATTTTATTCCTTAGAACGAATATGATGTATGTCAAGCCTCAATGTTTAATTATTATACAAAGAGATCAATGAATATTAGAATGAAATTAATCTAAAAATAAATATTATGAATGAAACAAATAAAGAAGACAAAATATATTACAAGTAATACTTCTCCAATCAGATTTGATATTCTCAAGATAGACATACAAGTATCGATACATTTATTATGAATGAAACATAGAAAGAAGACAAAATATATCCAAAGTAATACGTGTCCAATCAGATTTGAGATTCTTAAAATAAGCATAAAAGTATTCATACATTTATTTTTGTGAAGGTAAATATCATCAGATGTAACTTTTCAAGAATGAAAATATGTAGTAAAACAAAACTAAAAAGAGTAATAACATAAGTGAGAAAAAATACAAGAAATGTAGAGAGACAAGACTCAAGAGAGAGTACTTTTCTTATTCTTCCAAGTATATTCAAGTGTTTCTCAAATCTTCAAGTGCATAACATAATCTCAAGACTCCTATTTATATTGTTATAAAGAGGCATACAAAGAGATAACAATTAATATGATATTAATTATTGAGAATGTGGGGAAGATCAAGGGGTGTAGAAAATAAATGAGAAGATGGTGGAGGTGTGCGTATTATTACACATAATGGTGAAATTACACCTTGAAGTTATGAACATCCACATTAATATAATATATTTACAATAAAACATTAATTATATATAAAAAAATAACTAAATTAAAAATGAGGAGAAAAACTAAAAAATGCCCAAAAAAAAGGAGAAAAAAGATAAATAGGAATAGAGGTCATAGAGAGGTGTCAAATTCTTACCAAACAAACATAATATATTTTTAAAAATAATTATAATACATATATATTGCATACATAATTCACTTTTAATACATATTGCAGATTTAACATAGTATTGCTATAAATGGTAATAAATAAAAAAGTATCGTTAAAATCAGTAATTATTTATTAAAAGGTACCTATCCAAGTAATTTTTCTAATAAAATATCCATTTATCCTCTGCATCATAACAATAATGACAAAAAATTATCCCTTGCTTCAAAAGCAAAATTAGCAAAATATGACTAGTGATTAGATCAAAAGATGGCGTGTGATACATTTCATATTTCTCTATATAGTATGTATATAATAATAGAAGAGGCCTCAAAGCAGCTTTCCGTTGTGCTGTCAGCTTAGAAATAGAGGCTATTTTTGGTACTTTATAAGTTCTATGCTATAGTTCTATTGTACTTCATTTTTCTGTGTATGTACCTTCTCCGTTTTGGACCAAAAACCCATACTATTTTCAATATATACCACGTAAACAATTTGTCTAAGCATGGGGTCCACTGGCATTTTCTTTACGAAAAGGGATCAAAACTACCCTTAAACTATTCGAAATAGTTCAAATATACCCTTAAGCTATATTTCGGCTCAAAAATACCTTTTCCGTCAAACTATTGGGCCACACCTACCCTTCTAGTTAACGGAAGTATCCATGTGTGTGTTAAATGCCACATGGACACCACATGGATGCCATATATGCACGCCAACAGATCCCACCTCCACATAGACGACTATGGAAAAAGATCAAAACTATCCTTAAACTATTCGAAATAGCTTAAATATACCCTTAAACTATATTTCGGCTCAAAAATGTCCTTCCCTTCTAACTATTAGACCACACTTGCCATTCTGTTTAACGGAAGCATCCATGTGTGTGCTAAAATGTCATAGGAACTCCACATGTGCACGCCAAACACTCCACATAGATGACTCAAAGCCTTAATTTCACTCTTTCCCCCTCATTTCATCCTGAAAAGTATATATAAAACCAAAAATAGGAAAAAACATTTGTGAAAACTTGTATACGTAATCGAATGAGTAGAGAAATTGCAATTTGATGACCATTTCAAATATAATAAAAGAAACGATCTAAGGTATAATATAAACACACTCATTTTAATTAATCAATTAACACTAATTTATTATTTCAATTTCTCTTAATAAATTAATTTTGTTTAAACAAATCTTAGCGAAGCTTTCTTGTTGATTCAACTCACGACCATGACGCAAAATAGCAGTTGCCGTAAGAGACCTATTATACTTATCACCAGAACTTCAAACACAAGGAAGACGACTACAGCGGCTTCCCTAGTGGTGGTGACCAAGATCCGCCACATCAACGTCGGCAATTTCGCTAATGAATAAAACTTAACGAATTGCTGGGATGACACCTTCGATTGTTACTACATCAACGAAGACCTAGTAAGTCTTTATAGATTTTTTAATTTAATTTTTTTTTACCAATTACCTTATTTTTGTTCAAGTTTTGAACTTTTGTGGTCCCTAATCAGAAGATGCTCTAAATGATTGTTAAGGAAGTTTTATATTTTATGAAAAGTTAAAGAAACATTCAATATAATAGATGATTTAAGGATTAGATAGCAGAATTAATTTGAATTTTGTTTTTAAGTTGTGATCTTCAAAGTACAACATATTAGTATCAGAATAAAATGGAACTGAATTGAGTCAATGTATATTGTATATTCACATAGGTATACCCAAATAAGGAAAAGATGAAATGAGGGGAAAATAGTGAAATTAGGGCTTTAAGTCATCTATGTGGAGGTGGGGTGTGTTTGACGTGCACATGTGGAGTTCATGTGGCATTTTAGCACACACATGGATGCTTTTGTTAAACAGAAAAGGCAAGTATGGTCCAATAGTTAGACGGAAAGGGCATTTTTGAGTCGAAATATAGTTTAAGGGTATATTTAAGCTATTTCAAATAGTTTAAGGGTAGATTTGACCATTTTTTGTAGTCGTCTATGTGGAGGTGGGGTCTGTTTGACGTGTACATGTGGCATTTAACACACACATGGATACTTCCGTTAACTAGAAGGGTAGGTGTGTCCCAATAGTTTGACGAAAAGGATATTTTTGTGCTGAAATATAGTTTAAAGGTATATTAAGCTATTTCAGATAGTTTAAGGGTAATTTTGACCCTTTTTCGTTTTCCTTAATTTGTGGGTTCGATTTTAAAGTTGGTTTTATACTTTAGCACACCAATTTCCTTTTTCTTATGTATTTGCAATTCATTTACCATGTCTAGATTTGTATGGTTTGAAAATGACGTAAATTTTTTTATAAATCACAATAATTAATAATTTAAAATATATATACAAAAATTGTTGAGTCTTGAAATTCTATATGTGTCGTATAAATTGAGAAAAAAAGTGATATATATTATTTGTTACACAAAAAGTATTATAAATTACAAGAATTAACAGTTTAAAGTATTTAGCAGATATATAAAGAGTCCGATTGTTTCTCAAAATTCCATTAATACCACATAAATTGAGAAAATAGAGTAAGTAACATATATTATTTGAATATGACGTAAAAAGTGAAACACAATAATTAGCAGGTTAAAATATTTAAAAGACATTAAAAACATTTGGTTAATTAGGATAAAGAAAGTAATATATATTATTTAAAAGTGATGTAAAAACTAATATAGCTCACAATAATTAATAGCTTAAAAATTTAAAAAACGTACAAAAAATTTGTTGACTTTCGGAATTTTAGGAGTGTCACATAAATGGAGCAAAGAAAATAATGATAGTATTATTTTAAAATACATAAAAAGCACTACAAATCATAATAATTAAAAACTGAAAATATTTAGAAATCCTATTAAAATTTAATTGACTCTTTAAATTATATTTTTAACACATAAATTAAAATAAAAAAATAATATATGTTGGGCATGGTCCTGTATCTAGTATTTTTCTATGTGACAAATGAATCCCATAATTTGAACTCTAACTTAAATAAATAGCACTACAGCCACAAGCAAATAACTTAAAAATGTAAAAAAATAAAAATACATACATATTGATGAGAGAAATTTCTTAAATTTTTCACTATATATTTTAGGATTGTTTAATTTTTAAATATATTTTACTTTTACTATATATTTTAGAACTCGTTAATTATTAATTCTATTACCTTTTAGCATACATTTTTTACTCTTATCAAATATTTTAATTTTTAGCATGTTTTTTTTAATTATATATTTTAGAATTCTTTAGTTTTTAAATATTATAAAAATAATTAAATAGTAATTTTATCAAATTTATAAATGTCAAAATTCATATATTATATAGTAGCAAAAAAAATAAAAAAAATAAAAAAATAGGAGTTGTACGAGTCGGCAAACACATTTGTTGGCTTAAAGTAAACGCTAATTTGCTGAATATATAAGCTTATAAACAGTTTTGGGTTTGTACTGTTGTTGGTTGTAGTAGCTTGAGCATAAACAGCTTCAATGTCGCTATTCGGTACCGGTGCCACTGCTGCTGTAAACACAAATCCCAATAAGTCTGTCGAGGTATTCTTTCGTAGATTTATTTCAAGGTTTTACCTGCTTTTCCAAGTTTCATCCATGGCTATTGCAAGTTTTTGTTTGAATTAAGTTATGTATATTCGAATCAATACTGAAAATCAGTTTTGTTTTGGGTGTTGTTTTTGCAATTTTTATATAACATTTTGGGTGATGTATTTGTAAGGTTCAACAACCTCCTTCTGATTCTGTGTCAAGTCTCTGCTTCAGTCCCAAGGCTAATCTTCTGGTTGCTAGTTCATGGGATAACCAGGTTAGTTTGCTTTCTGTTGATATTTACCCCATCTTCATGGGTCCTTTTTACTTTTTGTTTGAGTAGGGACAAATTTAGATAACCCTAATATTTTGCCTGTAATAGACAGGAAAGTATATAAATGATTCCTATAGTTGAGCTGGTAGTTGATTGATATTTCTTTTTGAGCATGAGGAATGTTTGATAAGCTTTCGAGCTCTCCAATCATCAATCCCTGTTTGTAGTCTGTACAAATAGGTTGTTTACATGATATTAGAAAAGTTTATAAATCTCTTACTTGGGTAGATAACTCTACTTTGATAATTAAGGGTGACAGGAAATCATGGCAAATTGAATATGTAAATACCTCCTTAAGGTGGAATAATATTCTAAATGATTTTTCAATCAAAATATGAGGTAATGGGCTAAAAGGCATAGGGTTGTAGTACAGAGACAAAGAGATTTATTTTTAGAAGTTCTCTTTTTATTTGTTGAATGGGTCTAGATATGGAGGGATGGACGAGGTAGTTACACTACGTATTGGGTTTTATTAGTAATATACATATGCCAGTAAGTAAAGATTTTAGGACTGGGAAGACGGGGCGAAACAATATTAAGGTACAACTGCCTCTTTTCTATTTCTAGATGATTTTGTTTGCTAGGTGGAACTGGAAATAAATCTTATTCTGTGAGGTTTTCTAGGTGCGATGTTGGGAAGTGATGGGAAGTGGAACCAATGTTGGAGTTGTACCCAAGGCCTCTATATCACATGAACAGCCGGTAATATATGGGCATTTTGCTGGTAAATTTACTCTTTTTTTCTTTATGACTTGTATTTATTAGCTATATACAATCTATTTCTGGCAGGTTTTATGCTCAACTTGGAAGGATGATGGGACAACTGTCTTCTCTGGAGGTTGTGACAAGCAAGTGAAAATGTGGCCACTATCTGGTAGTCAACCGGTAACAGTAGCCATGCATGACGCTCCTGTCAAGGAATTGGCTTGGATCCCAGAGATGAGTCTCTTGGTCACAGGAAGCTGGGATAAGACTCTGAGGTAAGTGGAACTTGAAGTTGAATATGCTGCTTATTGCATTTCTCAAAAATATGCGTCTTAGGGGCCATTGTTTTATCAAAATTTAAGAGGGATGAATCTTAATAAACATCTGATTGTTCAGATGTTGTCTTTAGATAGGACTCGGTATGATACAGAGTACTTGTTTTTTCAGCATTTGAATGTTTGTAAATTCAATTCTATTTAAATATAATAAATATATAATTCAATAAAAAAGTAATTAAATATTATGTCTACAAATATCAAAGAAAATTTTAACTTGAAAAAGAATAAGTTATCATTTAAGATAAATTGTAATATTTGAGGATATAAATGAAATACTATGCAGTAACTGATATTTGATTTGAAAACATGAACTGTATAAAATCAAGTACATATGAATTTCACTGCTTGAGAAATGCAGTAACCCAAATCTGGTTTTAAAAGATCAACTATATATAATCAATCAATAACTGATGAATTTAGGCAACCAAAGCTTTTCAGTCCATGGTCAATCAACAAAAGTCATATATTACATTGTTAACTTGAAATAAGGACAGAGGCTTGTGCAACTAAACCAATTATCCTGGTCATATGTCACTCCTCACTAACTAGGAAACATAAGACTTCTCAACAAACTCAAAATACTCACAATTACAATTGCAACATCGTCGAAGCTTGCAAGATATGAGGTGAAGGGAAAGTTAAACAACTCTGCAACAGTAGATTGGAGAATTGCTTAGCCGCTGCCACCACGAAAGAAATATCTCAAAGAATACTCGAAGCAAAATTTTTTTAGCTCTCTTCTTCGTATTGAATTAACCCACCCCATCTGAACCCACTATTTTCTTGAAACTGATCAAACCCACTATTTTTACCGGCTTCTCCTTCTATTTTAGCCACTGGTCTTCTCAAATCATATTTCAAAAGGGGTCTTGTTAAACCCTAATCTCAAAATTGAAATCTACCATTAATCCCCCCAAGGGTTGTTATTAAAAAAAAAAAAAAACTACTACCATTAAAATACAAAATCAATACTGGAGAATCCCGAATACGCAGCCAGGATTTGATTTCCTATCAGTTTAAGAGGAAAAGATTGGGTTGGCTGTAATAAGCATTGTATTTAGCCTTGTAATCCTGGGCACAATTTTTTGGCAGGTACTGGGATTTGAGACAGTCAAATCCAGCACATGTCCAACAACTTCCTGAGCGCTGCTATGCACTTACAGTGAAACATCCTTTGATGGTTGCTGCCACAGCTGATAGAAATATTATAGTTTTCAATTTGCAGAATCCTCAGGTATTACTCCTCACTTTTTATGGAATTATTCAAATCATTGGAAAGATTATAGTGGTGGCCAGCATGCCCTTAATGCTGAAGAATACAATTTTACCAGTTTCAAAAAAAAAGAAAAGATTTTAGCGGTTAGCTGTAAGCAATTAGGTTAATCTTTATCTTAGCTAATTAGTATTGTTGGCTGGCAATACATACTATGACGAATAGGACACGTTGGTAGGAGGTATTAATCAAAATAGTCATTAAAATTTAGTCCAACAAAAATATTGTTTGGTTACTTTATTTAACTTAATCCATGGATTAGTTATACCTCATTCATGGGTCGTTTGGTAGGGAGTATTTGGAGAAATAGTCCAAGTATTATGTGTGGTATTATTTAGTACTATGTTTGGTAGGAATTTTGGGTCTATGTATAATCAATCCATGGATTAGTTATACACCCTACATGGTATTATAGGGTGTATAACTAATACCTTCCATTTGGTGGTATTAGTAATAAATGAGATCTAATACCATGAGACTAATCTAGGTAAAGACAAAAATACCCCCTCAAATCCTTTTAATCATTTTGTTTATTTTCTTGATTTTATGTTTTATATTTATACTAATAAATTAGCTTACAAATTTTATTATTTAGATAAAAAATTTTGTTTCTAAAATATGAGTTATTTAATCTATTTATTATTAATATAAAATACTATAATCCGACTAATATGCTAATGTTGATGTATGAATTTAAGAACAATTCATAAGTCAAATATTGCCTCTTAACGGAACTCCATTAAACATTACACAAGTAGTCTAAAACAAGAGCGCGTATATATATATAAAAAATATCTCGAGTATAAAAATAGTTTAATTGCTATATTAAGTTTTTATTTTATGATAAAGAGTGTTTTTTAAAATTTATTGATACAAAACAAAGTTCAATAAATTTTCTCTATAAATTATTATAGTTGTGTGACCTTTTGAGATATTAAACTCCAATTTATTAAGATGACAATTATTTACTCTCAAATAATTTAAGTGAGAAAATAGTGAACATGGCAATAAATTTTTTATTCTCCTAGCTAGTTAAAATGCTATAAAAAAATAATATTGTCCGTCAATTATCTATCTTGACCCAATTACATGAAATAGAAAATCCCATAATAACTCAAGGGTATAATTGGAAAGAATATTTTTTTGTAGAGTTTTAAACCACACACAAAACTAGGTAAGAAGCAATGAACCAAACACTTGATAAAAATAATCCCTGCATTACTAATCCATGCATTACTTATCCCTGCATTATTGAGCTTTGTACCAAACAACCCCTCAAGGTTTTATTTTATCCCTAGAAATGGGAGGGATAACTAATCCATTGTTTAACAATCCTTGGATAAGACCCTTAAATGTCTAACTATCCCCCAATCTTTTTTCCTAAAGTTCTTTTGTAATTTAATTTCCTTTTTTATTCATATTAAAATAGTTATAAATTTTCTTTTTAATTCTCCAAATCCGTTCAATGTAATTTGATGTTTTCACATACTAATATTTTTTTTCTCTATGTTTGATTTGCTATATTGGGTTGATTTTTTTTTCCAGTTTTTTTTTTTTAAATGTAGTTCGTCGATTGACCACTTGAACTATTTGTTTTCTTTTTTTAATAAGCTTCGTGTATTTGAACAATTTAAGTAGCCTTAAATCTATGTTATGTTATGTTTAAGGTATATTTGACCAACAAAAAATTAAAGTAGTGGCATATTTTAGTATTTAACTTGACTAGTTAAATGAAATAGAAATTTCCATAATAACTTAAGGGTATAATAGGAAAGAAGTTTTTTGTAGAGTTTTAAACCAAACACAAGATTAGGTGGGAAGCAATGAACCAAACACTAGATAAAAACTAATCTTTGTATTACTAAATCTCTGCATCACTAATCTCTTCATTACCAACCCATGCGTAACTAATCCTGGATTATGCATCTTTGTACCAAACGACCCCATACTGTACTATTAACTGATGCCTTCAATGTAAATTTATTTTATAGTGTAGTGGATATTTCATTCTGATGGTACCTTTTTATTTTGTCCGCAACTCCTAAATAAGCAATTTGTTGTTTGTTTCCTTTATTAGAGAGATTAAATGCTTTCATGCAACCATTTTTGTGCATCATGTTTTAAAAAAAATAGAAATCAATAAAAAAAAACAATGCATCCTAAAGATGCAGTGGTTAAAAAACCAAACTGAAGCCCCTATGCAAAGCTTAAAGAGCATCAAATCTTAAAGATCATCTATACCATTTACATATGTGAATTTACACCAGAAATACATCCATTAAAATTTGGTGTTCAAAGAGGGAGTGGGGGTCTAAATTACTCCATTTTAAAATCTCTGATTATCCTTCCGGGAGGTCCATAGAATGCTGCCTGGAATAGTATGATACATATTCTTCTAGTCAATTTGCTCACCTTCCAACCACACCAACTGACGTGCATCTCTATGAGTGTAAGGCATAATCCACTCTAGGCATGTAGACTCGAGAAGATATCCCAGACAAGATATCCAAGACATTCTTTGCAACAAGAAACAGAGGAAGTAAATTCTTGGAGTCTCATCTCTACTTTACATGTGTAACACCTATTCAACAGGAAAACCCTTCTTCTATTTAGGTTCTCTTTTGAGTAAAGAAAGCCAGGTAAAGCTGTCCTACGGAAGCAAGCTACTTTGTCAGGGCTTTTGTTCCTTTGCGAATTCTTAATCAAGTGCCTAGAATTATTCAAGTTTTGTTGGCAAGCCCGAGCAGTGAAAAGATATCTTTTTCCACCAATCCATCTCATTTTATCATATGTCAGTCAGTCAGTGTGCATTGTTTTGCCTCCTGCAAACTGCTTGACAATGCCATTAATCTTTCCACCTCCCAATCTTGGCAATTCCTCCACAAATCTTCCAGCTTCCACTACTACAACCTGCAAATTGTAGAATCAGGACAAGAGATAAACTGGAAATGTCGGGGAATTCATTTTTAGTGGAGTCTGCCCTATATCCGAAGATATTAATTGCACTACAAGTACCTTCCAGCAGTTGTAGTTTATTGCTACAGTCATTCCGTCTGTTCTTTATGATTTTACTGGAGAGACTAGTTTGTCAACTCTTGGTTTTTCTACAATTTTGGCAGCCAACTATTTTCTATTTTTCGTGGGCCTAAAGTAGTAGAAGGGGCCAGGTCACTCTATGGATAGAGTGATAAAACTAGTAATGTGTGGTATAATATTTAAAATAATATGTTAATATATTCAGACCTTCTAAATTTGATGAAATATTGTCATATTAGTAAAACCTTTTGAGGGAGCATTTTCAGTTCAGAAAATTGATGTTGAAGGCTTGCAATTTAACCAAAATAAACATTTAGAATGTTAACAACATCGATTTCATAGATTTTGGTCCATGTTTCTCTTTTTACTCTTACTACTCACTATTTTTTTTTTAAAAAAGGAAAGATCGAGGAAACTTAAGGATAATTTTCTCATTAGTTTTTAGAAAGAGGTTGTGTTTGATATGGAGGAATTTTCTCATATTTGGTTGGCCAAAATGTTTTGGAAACCCACCTGTTTTCCAAGAATATATTTTCTAGGAAAACATTTCTTCCTACCAAACACACCCTTGTAAAGCCAAGTTTATACTCACAAAATTTTTGTTGTTGTTGGATATTCAAGTATTAATATTGCTAGCATTTCCTTCAAATTGCTAAAAACTTGTATTAATTGTTACAGACTGAATTCAAGAGAATTGTCTCACCCTTAAAGTATCAAACTCGGTGTTTAGCTGCCTTCCCTGATCAACAAGGTTTCTTGGTGAGTAGCTATTTTATGATCGAATACCTTCTTGTGTATGCTATATTAAATTGCTCAGTCTTATTTTTTGCCCACCTTATACAAATGCTAGAGTCCCATACAGGGAGTGAGATTAGTAGAATGATCTCAGAGCTTAATATTTTGAGCTGATACAAATTCCTTCTTATATCAAACTAAAGATGAACAGATACAGAGAGCCTAAAAGAGTGTTATTACCTTTGTTTTGGAAAGTTCTCCATGCTTATGGTGACAGTGCTCTTGCATAATTTCTTCCGCTGGAGACTGGAGCTGGTTTGCATAAGAAACTTCCTGTTACACGAGAATTATGTGGTATTTGGAGAATTGGTAACATACTCGAATCAACGAATTCAGACTGTTCCTCAAAGTTTTAGACCACTTGTGCTGCCTGAAGAAGGAGGTAAATCACTTAGTTGGTTCTCTCCTAAATTGGGAGATGCAAGCTGATATCGCAAAGCCTCTCTGTTTGTGATGCTCACAATATCTTCTTTATCTACCCAAGCACTTCATCCATACATGGGCCTTCTTTCTTTAAATAGCTAGCTATCTTATGAGACAGTCCCAGCTCTTCAAACTCCTTTGACCTCTCTCTAATAAATTTTCTTTTTCCCGTTTCACCTTTTCTGTTTGGTTTGGGGGGAGAGGGTGACGGAGGAAATGATTGGACTTTCTTGAATTATTTAGCAGCCTTGAGAGGAGCAACCAAGGAAGCTTTCTATCAACAGTGAGCTGAACACTTGTAGATGGTTTGTTTGTAAAGCATTTTGGATCTTTCATAACAAGGTCCAAGAAAGGAAAAAGTAATGAATGTTACAGGCTGATCCAAGAAAGACACTTTTACTGAGTCTTCCTCCTTAAGAAAAGACACTTCTACTGAATCTATTTTAGTTATTTTCTGAAAGGGAGTTCTATGGTGTGTTTGGATTTTGCTGTCCAAGGCATTCATGAATGGTTTCCCTATGGTAATAGCTTATTTTCATTCTTACATGTGGATTGTGGTCTGTAAATAATTCCTGATATTGTGAATACATTACATCAGATGCATCTAGGTTCTAGACTCATTTGAGACATGTATCATTATAATATTTTACATCCTATATTTAGGTTGGTTCTATTGAAGGACGGGTTGGTGTTCATCATCTTGAGGATTCTCAACAAAGTAAAAACTTCACATTCAAATGCCACAGGGAGGGCAACGAAATTTACTCAGTCAACTCTCTGAACTTCCACCCTGTAAGATCTTTTTCTCTTTTTATATTTTTATTCATTGCATTCTTCCCGCCTTGTTCTCTATAAAGTTTGCTGTCTTCTAATGTTGCATCTTTTGGGAGGTAGAGGATGTGTAGCTGTCTCTCATATCCTTTTTTTAATGTCTGGTGGATATAGTGTTGACAACGAGAAACTGCCAGTCAATTGCTGTGTGGACAATTTTTAGCAAGTTATTGTTAGAAGAACCTATATATGATGCATGCACATTTCTGGTCTTAGGTAATTAAAATCTAGAAGCTTTATGATTGTGTACCATTTTAGTTGTCCTTACCTTTGGACTGGTATTCTTAGTTTAGGTGGAGTAGGTGAACTGCTAAATGTAAGATCAAGAGACCTGAAAATATATAGCAAGCTTCTTGTATACACAAACTAAACATAAAGTTGATAAACACAACGTTGGACCTGCTTCTTAAAGTTGGTCTTTAGGGAAGTTGTCATTGTCAAATAGACTTTATACTATTGCTAAATACTACTAATATTTCTACTTCAACTCATTCGTCATGTGTTACATCTGCCTCACCCAGACACATGGAACATTTGCAACCGCGGGATCTGATGGTTCCTTCAACTTTTGGGATAAAGATAGCAAACAGAGGCTCAAGGTATCCTTGATCCTTTTTAAAGTGCAAATTTCTATGAAGTTCAGTCATTTTCTTTATTTTTTATGATTTCTAGCATGTGTTCTTTATGAATGGAATTGGCATACATTTAAATGCATGAAATTGATAAAGCATCTTTCTTTGTTTAGAACATCCTAGTTTCTGGACATTAAAAGCTAAATATCTCTTTTCATTTGTTGTTTATTCATTCATTTGATTATGACAAAATAAAAATTGTCATGTTGCAAAAGAGGATTGCTCTATAAGACCTTACTTGGTTGACATAGACCTTTCTGAATATTAGGTTTTCCAATCTAGGAATTTCAAGGATTTCTTGAATCTTCCTCTGTGTTATTTGGTACACATCAGCTTTATAGAAAATTTAAAACTTTCTAGTTTGCATCAGGTGACCAGTAAATTTTAGCAGATAGTACTTGTGGGTTTTTCATTTATGAGAAAACCATTATGTGATGTCCTCTGGTACCTTTTAATTTTTATTGCTTAAGATACAAATTGTCTTCCTCTTGAAGAAACTTTTATGGCTTTCTCCAAATTGGTGATGTATGGAGTAACATTTTTAACCTTGGATGTATATTTTCTCTATCAAACAGCTTTTGATCATTACTGTACATACTTGTCATTTCCAAATTTGACAGCTTAAATCTGTGTCAATCAAATAGTGAAATGAAATGTGGAATGCTGGCTTGCTTTGACACTGTTTTGACACTGGCTCATTCTTTATAGTATGTTTTAATTCTTTAATAGTGCAAGAACACAAAAATATTTTAATATTTAACATCTGTAGCCGCTTTTGGCATCTTCCATTAAGATTTTTTTGTGTGTGTTTTCTTTAGGCAATGTCAAGATGCAGCCAGCCCATACCTTGCAGCGCGTTCAACAATGATGGCTCAATCTACGCATATGCAGTATGTTTTTGGTTACTTTTGTTCAGTAGAACCTTCACTATGAATAACTTTTGTAGTTCACACTCATACTCTTGTGTGGGAGTGTTTCTCTGTGCCACTTAGAAAACCATTACTCGGATACTTACCCCAGTCCACCATAGCTTTTTTTCTTTCCAGCATTAACGCAGGATGCCCCTTTTTTTGTTTCTCTTCTGCCCTCTAATTCTTGAATCTTCTGATGTCTTGATTGTTGCTGAAGTTTCTGATTTTCTCTTAGTCTTGCATGCAAATTTGCTTCAGTTTTCAATTTGTTTATCCGATTTTGTGTATAGGTTTGTTATGATTGGAGCAAGGGTGCAGAAAATCATAATCCATCAACTGCAAAAACAAACATTTACTTGCACTTCCCACAGGTATATTCCATAAACTGTACCCTTGGTTTCTTTATGTTTGAACCATATATATCATCAATCCCCAAACGAAAAAGAAGTATATAAACGGTTTACACATTGTATTTGTCATGCAGGATTCTGAGGTTAAAGGCAAGCCACGAATTGGAACTAGCAGTAGAAAGTGAAGTCAGCAGGGAAGCTTCTTGTCACAGTTTCAGAGAAAGTTTGTTTTGTTCTGTACATGGCTTTTTCTGTCTGCAGTCGTGCAATTAATTCGCGGGAGTAGAAGTTTGAGTTTTGAACAGTCAGTAGATAGTGATTTGAGTCTGATATTCCTTATTTGTAGGAGCTTGCTTGTGGTGGCAATACTTGTAATCTCCTTACAGAATTAGATAGTTGCTTAGTCTCCATCCGGTGTAGCCTCTGAAACTTCGTGGCAGTGATTGATAGCTATCTCTGCATTTTTGTCTGAATAGCCGTTTTATTTCTAGAGTTGGTAATTACTTCATGAAGTAGAGTCCTCAATGTGTCTTGAATTTAAGGGCTGGCAAATGGAGCATTTTAACTGAACTTTGGTGGTTAAAGATTTGTTACAATTGCTCAAATCCTGTTCAAAAGTTTCTTGTTTGAGATGGCGCAGGTCACGAATGTTAAATAATGGTCATAATTTAATCTGTCTAAGTTGACATAGAGCCTGTTTGGATGGGCTTTTAAGCTGGTCAAACTGGCTTAAAAGCCAGTTTTTGACTTATTAGAGTGTTTGGCAATTATCAAAGTGACTTATTTTAAGTCAAAAATGACTTATTTTAAGCCAAAAGCTAAAAGCTAAAAGCTAGGGGGGAGTTTTTTTTTTTTTTTTTTTAACTTAAAAGCCCTTTTATGTTGACCAAGTATATTACCTTTTTGCCCTTAATTCTTTTATACAATTGCCCATATTGAATTATTATTATTATTATTATTATTATTATTATTATATTATTATTACTATTACTATTATTATTATTATTATTATTATTATAATAATAATAATAAATATTATTATTACTATTACTATTATTATTATTATTATTATTATTATTATTATTACATTATTATTATGTTTATTATTATTATAATTATAAATATTATTATTATTATTATTATATTATTATTATTATTATTACTATTACTATTACTATTATTATTTTATTATTTTATTATTATTATTATTATTATGTTTATTATTATAATAATAATTATTATTATTATAATTATAAATATTATTATTATTATTATTACTACTATTACTATTATTATTATTATTATTATTATTATTTCTGAAATATGAATTTATATTCCTCTTATAAGGTGGTAAAGAAATATGTGAATGATAGAAAAATATTTTTACTTATGGATGTAAAACATAAATTAATTTTGTTTTAATTTTTTTTTTAAGTATAAAAACCTTAAATTAATCAACTTTTTTATCATGTTAACAGCTTAAAGGGTATTTCAGACATTTTGATAAAAAAAAGTGTTTACCAGCACTTATTTGCCAAACACATCAACAACTTTTTTTTCAACTGCAACACTTTTATCTAAACACATAACTACTTATTTTAAAAATAAGTTCCAGCACTTTAAAAAATTACTTTTTAAAAGTTACTTTTTTTAAGTCAATCCAAACGGGCTCATAATCTAACCCGTCTCTTGTAGAAATGAAGGTAAGATTCTTGTGCAAAACACTATTTACGGTACGTGCTTTGCACAAGAATCTTTATCTTATTTATGAGTGACAATTTAACAAATAAAAAGTTAAAAACATGCAAGACTTTTAAAATGATGAGTTATGATATTATTTAGTTGGCATTAAAGGTTGGAAGGAAGGAATTCTAATATATTTGTTATATTTTCAATTTAAATGTACCCCTGTTAGCTTAGGAATAAAATAACCTACCCCAAATTTAAATATCCAAATACTTTTAGAAACCCACCCATTTAGCTCATTTCCAAATTCCAACGCGTTCCTATAGGCTATAGTCATCCACTCTCCATCTGAAATTTCTTAAAATGAACACTCAACACTTAATTTTGGCACATATCCCCTGCTTGTATGATGGTAAAATCCATAAGCATGACTTAATCTTTTTGTTAGAGTTTGGGGTATTTGTTGGTTCAAGAACCACTGATGAATACAAACAACAACTCAAGTTAATATCTCAGATGATTACTCAATTATGTACTCTTTTTTCAGAAAGTCACTCAACTATGCACTTTTCTCTCAAAAAGTCATTCAACTACGCACGTTTCTCTCAAAAAGTCACTTAACTTTGAATTTTAACTCAAAAGTCACTTAATTATCCACTCTTCTCTCAAAAAATCACTCAATTTATTTTATTGTTTTTTAAAACCGTTTAATGACCCGCTCCACTTAACCCGATCCGCTAAAATATAATATTGACCCATTTTATTTTGCCCTTACTCCTAAATCACTCACTCTCTCTCCTCTACTCCTCTACACCTCTACATTTTTTTCGTTCTCCATGGCTCCATTGTTGGTGCCTCTTCTTCCCCTTTTAGCTAGGTTTTAATTTGAGCATCTCGACTTCAAGGTCTAGGGTTTATTTTTTTCTTTTAGTTATTTGTTGTTGAATCCAAGAAAGACAAGTGAGGTAAGGGTTCTTTATCCATGTGGGTATTAGATTTTTCTCCATAGATAAGGTTAGGATTTATTATTTTTAGAACCTTAGAATTTTATCTGTTTTTTATCTACATTGTGTTTAATTTGTGTTTTTAGGAAATATCATCACAATGTGAGCATTTTTTGAGGGTAGTGTTGGCTGAAGAAGTTCAGGGTGGTAATGTACGGAGATATGTATGCACTTTTTCCTTTATGAAGCAAGTTAATGAATTTAGTAAGTTTCCTTGTTGCCATCTCTTCTATGGTCTGCTGCAACTTTCCTTGTTGTCATCTCTTCCATTTTTACTCAGGTTAGCTGTCATTGAGTCTAATTCAGAATTACTAAGAGTGTTACCAATAGAATTTCAAAATCAAATTAAAATTGAGATATGATATGGAAAAAAAAAAAACCATGCATCAAATTCCTTTAATTTCCTACCTAATATAGAGCTTGAATTTGAGATGCCTAAATTAAAACCTAACTAAAAGAGCAAACTAAAAGAGGAAGAAGAAACATAATGGCGAACCAGAAAAAAAAAACATACAGGAGGAGGAGAAAGAGTCATAAAATAGGTCAATATTATATTTTAGTGGATCGGGTCAAGTGGAGCGGATCATTAAATGGTTTAAATGGTTTTTTTTTTTTTAAATTTTTATTTGTTATACAAACAATTAATATCAGCAAATTTTAATTAAAAAACAATTAAATAGATTGAGTGACTTTCTGGGAGAAGAGTGGATAGTTGAGTGACTTTTGAGTTAAAATTCAAAGTTGAGTGACTTTCTGAGAGAAAAGTTCATAGTTGAGTGACTTTTGAGTTAAAATTGAAAGTTGAGTGACTTTCTGAGAGAATAGTGCATATTTGAGTGACCATCTGCGATATTAACTCACGACAACTCCGATTAATAGCATAACACTTTTAAGTTGTGAAAATTACAAAAGTATTCTACTTAAGACTTTTATTAACAAAATATCAATATACTTATATTTAATTACAAACTAAGTTTTTAAATTACATACATAACAAAACATTTAATTTTTGTATTTAATTTAATTTTGTTTTTACAAATTTTTCTCTCTCATACTATTAGTATTACGTGCCTTTTATGTGGAGTATAATTAGGTACTTAAATTTTATCAAATATTATCTCTCCTAATACAGATTTCAAAACACACGTTTCATTAATTTTGGTTTTTTCCCTTTTTACGCTTAGTGGACCTTTTTGGGATCATAATTAATTTATTCCTTTTTTGATAAAACTTTTTTTTTTTACCAAGAAAGGAGTTATAGTTCCAAGAAATCTTGAAAATATTTTTTCCAGCAGTCAAAAGGGTTAACTCTTCCATATTCTTCTTCCATTTTTCTTAAACATTTAATCTTCTTCTTAAACATTTAATCTTCTTCACAGAAATGATTCACAATCCAACTAACCAATTTTTTTACCATTGTTCGATAATGAAAAAGACTGTGTAAAAATCCTAGACTTAACAAATTTGTGGTAATCGTTGATAGCCCACCGATCAGTTGTTCAAGACCATCTTATGAGTTGAATACATTTACGCAATCACCTGTCAAAGTTGGTACTAGAGATGAAAACAAATTATCTGGTAGATCTAATGAGTGTATTGTTAAATCAATTCTTCATCATCCTACAAAGTTAAAAAAAAAGATGATTATGGGGTTGATACAAAGTCGAAGGGCAAATAAAAATTGCTAGAAGTTCTTTCGCCGAATATGTTTGTCGAGGAGATATGGATATATCTGTTGACACCCAATTTTGGCTCTCCACATTTGTTTAACTAAAGTTTTAATAATAATAATAATAATAAAAATAAAAATAATAAAATATTTATATGTTACGAAATTGTAGGAATACGAAAAGATTTTTAATTATTATTTATTTTATTTGATAAATTTATTTCATAAGTACTATTTTTTTATAAAAAATAAATATATTATATAAATATTACTACTTTCTCATTTTTAGATTTCACGTCAAATGAATATTTTTCTTAAGGGTTCGCTCGATTTTTTCAATTAAATATAATTTCTATTATTGCGATGAATATTTTTTTTTGACATTTTTCAAATTAGGAAGGCTTAATTAATTATTGAGTTACTAGTTTATATTAATTTTATTTTTCAAATGACTAATTTTATCAAATAAGCTAGTTTTGTAAAATAATTATTTTTAATTTAATAAATTATGGTTATTTAATAAACAAAGGGCTATAATTTAAATGGACTTAATTTGAGCAAAATTTGGCAATTCAATTTATTTTAACTCGGTCAATCCGCGCGTGCCACATAAGAAGCACATAGATTGTGCTTCTTTAGATTTGATCCCAACCGTCCGATTTAATCAAAGGGCCCAATTTAATTCAACATTTATATATATATATTTATTTATTTATTTAACTCTTGATTAATTTTGACCATCCGATCAAACGATTAGACAGCCCAAAATAACCAAGAGTTTTCAGCCTTCCCAAAATAGACTCCACCGCCCCTATTTTCTACTTTCCCAGAATTGCTGCCCTATACTCTATATTTTTCTCAGAGATCACGATTCACCTCCCCTTCAATCTTCTCCATAGCCTCGTTCCTCTCCCATCACTTCCTCCTCATACCCTATGCTAGCATCGCCGTCCATCACCGCCCCACGTGATCCCCATCCCCCTGTCAGAAACGGCTCTGAGCCACCGGAAAAATGTCAATTCCGGCGGTTCCTTGCCTCATCTGTCACTCACCCTTTTCAATCAATCCGTAAAAGTAAGATTTTCCAAGATTTTTCTTCTCCTTCATAATTTCTTTGATGTTTCCTCTAAGATTGATGTTTCCAAGAATTCAAAAAAATCGACTATAAAAGGAGGACTTCGGTCCTCATTCAGGGATGATCGGATAAACAGGAAAAGAGATCCATAAACGAGGAAATCATCCACTAACGTCCAAAAGCAATCCAGAAAACAGGGGAAATCAGTGAGAAAATCCAAGAAACGATTTAAAAAAAGAAAGATCCAACAATAATCCAGCGAGTCTGTTTTAGTGTTGAATTCAAGTTGAAGGAAGTTCTAAGTTGAATCTTGACGTCAAAGCTCTTGTTTGCTGCTACAAATAAGGTAATCTCTTTGTTTGTTTTGTGTTGTTTCGATTAGTCTAATTATTTTCTTGTCTTTTCTTTGAAATGTTCTGTATGTGGCTGATTTAATTATGCGAAACTTGGCTGATTTAACTCATATGGTTCTTTTTGCTTCCGTTTTGTTTGGAGGTTTATTGAGAATATCATACATTTATAGTAGTCGAAGGTTTATTGAGAATTTCATACATTTATAGTAGTCGAAGTCTGGCATGTATACGTTCTTGCATATATTGATAGTATCTGGACTTAGACTCTCTCACTAATGCATTTTATCCTGTCAAATTGATTCATGAATCTGTTAGTTTTAAGGTGTACCTTTCTCGGGCCAAATTTATAAACCACCTTTGCTTATGTTCGACAGTCATGTGCTTCCATATCTTTGATCCTAATTTTTCTCATTGTAAGACTATCATCTAGATATGTCCTGTCTCACTTTGATTTATTTCTTCTTCTTTTTTCCAACTCTTTGTTATACAATTTGTTTGTATGGTTAGACGTAGAATCTGTTAGTTCTTCAAATCTTTTTTTTCTCCCTTTGTTCCCCTTACCTGTTAAGCGATAGAAAATCAGTCGATTTATTCTAGACTCCATCACAATTCTATATTATTTGAGAATGATGTAACTTAGTTCATAAAAATTAATGAAACCTAAACATGAGAATTTTTTTTTTCTTTCTATTTTACCTGTCACCTCTCTGTTGGAAACCTTATTTTTAAGTTACAGGTTTCCTTGAGTTTAGCATCACAACTCATTGTAGCTTCACTTGTTGGTTGTGAAGCTAGAATTAACTCTTGATTACAAGTACGATCAAAGCGCTTCTAAAGTTTAGATTCATATTTTTTGCCTTCCATTGCGTCCTGTCTTGCTTAAAGCTCCCTCACATTTGCTCGCGTTGAGTCCTTGCTACTAATACAAGGAGATTTACCCTTAACTGTTTAATATGATTGATGTCATGGTGTGATAACTTAAGTTAGATCCATATTCTACCCTGTTTAAGATGGTCTTGTCGTTTTCAACTAAGTGATTAGAAGGATCCTACGATAATTTTGTACTATATTGGATTAAACAACTGCATTTCTTCTCTTGAGAAGGTCGACACATAACAAATCTGCCCATGTTTCATGAAAAGTTGAGGACTTTAGATAAGAATTTACTTGTCAACTTAATGCAAGCTAAGTGTGTTTAGTTAACTTAGTCCGCCACTAACGTGTTGGCTCAACGACTTTAACTTCTTATGTTTGATCAAGTAGTGCAGTCATAGGAATATTTATCCCCTATAATGACGAATTGAATATTTACTTAAAGCTTTCATATGTCTCAATTTACTTGCTGTTAAGAATTCTAAAAATGCCAAGTTCAATTTTTTTAGAAAACAGAATTGTTTACCCAGAATAATGTACAGCCCTTTTATTTTGTATATGTACTTTAGATTCTTATGCATATAACATCAATACTACATAGTACATACCGAAACAATCTACAGTATCCTCTCTTGTTCCTTAGAAGAATAATACTCATTTTTTATTTAACTCATCTGGAATTAAGACACTAATCTTTTATCTCTTTATTTTTCTTATGTTTCATGTACAATCGGAGAGCTGAAGTTTCTACTTTGGATCTCGTTATTGGCCTAAAATATTAGGCCAACAACAATTAGGATCATCGCAATACTTGGAGTCTCATAAATTGGAGCCCAACATTCTTAGCCTTTCCTTTTTCGAGTTTGATTATATTATTTTGATATGTTGACTAACCTTTACTTATGCCTACATAACTCTTAAGTTTTCGATACATTGCTTGTCTTTTTATTTTGAAGATTATTTATGTGAGCTAATATTATTTGTTCGTGAATTTTGTGGAGATACTTTAGAATAAATGATACAAAAATATCTTTTTTTTAAAAAAAATGGGTTAACATTTTTACCTATAACATTCGTTTTAGGCCTTTCAAGTTGAGGAAAAGGGAATTTATAGGTTAAGAGTTTCCAAAGGATGTTTAAAAAGCGCTAAGATAATATTCATTTAGGCCTACCCGTCGCTTAGGACTACCAAATAAATTTGAAACTAGTTTAAAAGACAAAATAATCAATTGCCCTTTAGAGACATATTTTTTAAAACAAGTAAGGAATTACGCCCCTATATTTTTATTAGCAAGAGAATAAATCGTAAGTTGTAAGATAGGTCCCAATAGTTAAGCCTATTTCATTTTTCTTTAAATTACTTCCATATCCCTTTATACATTTGCGAATGATTTAAACCATGATTTATTATTAGGTTATTTATTAACATTTTCCTTTCATTTATAAAGGCGTAACTTTTCAAAGGATTTAACTTAGAGCGACATTTTCAAATGTTACGTACCTATTTTGATTTGTTTTAAACCATGTATTCGAAGTTTAAGTTTAAACAACTTAAAAAAATACAGGTTTTTGGGTCCAAAAGAGTAGGATTTCAAGCTTAAAATGAGAAGGTTTCCAAAAGCCCTACGGTGTAGTAATTGATGTATTACAAAAATACGAGAAAACTCATCAATTAGGATTTCCAAATGAATTGGAGATTAGTTTAAAGGCTAGAATAATTACCCTTTAGAAATTGCTTATGGCTAAGATATTTACCTTTAAGACATACATATTTTTAAGAAATAAGTATGGAAGTAGGCCTATATATATTTTAACAAATATAAATGCAACTATAGAATAAAGTCTCAATAGTTAGGTCTCTTTTTATACTCTTTACATCACTCCTTCATAAAATATATTGACTATTCTTACTTTTTGGATCAAACATTGCTAAAAACATTTTAATCTTTTAACATGCTATTTCAAAATTTTAGATATGCCAACATGTTCAAATACAAGGTACATACATATATATATCATACACATAAAGATATATATTCTATATTTTTCTCTACATAATCTATTATTTTTTTTTATCTACTATCCCGAATGTTATTTATTTATTTTTATAATTTATTCCTACACTTTACACATATTATTTTACTAAATCTAATCTATCGTTAACTTATCCTTACATGTAAATAAAATAATAAACATTCACATGTTTTAAACAACTTACATATATATACTACACTTTATAATAAACATATTTAAGATCACAAACCTTTATATAATATTTTAACATCTAGTATCATTTTTTTTTTAGAAAACTCCATTCTATATATTTTCAATCAAATTACACATCACATACTATTACATATTTACACTTGACTACTATCTTATTTTATTTTCTTTCACGTCTTAATAAAACGACATATTTTCATAAATTCAACATCTATATATATTTTTTAGGATAACATCACTATGATACATCTATATTTTCCAACACATAAAAATTAACATACATTTAAGTACATTTATTTATTAATTTATTTTACTACTATTAAATTTATTTTATAAATGTATATATGTAATACCTTGTATTTTACTCTTTCCTTAAACTAATGAGATTTAATTATCATTGATTTTTTTTAGCAAATAAATAAACAAGTTTTCCTAATTATATTTTCTTAAATTGAGTTTAAGGACTATCTTCGGATAGGCTCTGAGGGATGCTTAATGCCTTCCCCTCGAGTAACCAATACCCTTACTCAGAATCTCACTGGTTTCGTAAATCAAAACAGAGTTTACATTTACATAAAAAAATGATTTTCCTAATATTTTCCTTAAAATTTAGGTGGCGACTCTAAGACAAACAAAAACAATTTTTTTCAAAAATCAGAGTGGCAGCCATATTATGTTGTGAACTATTTCGGCCAGTTCGAAATAGGGGTGTGACAATATCAATGTCAGTTTTTGATTGTGAAAATCTTCGTTTGCATTATGGAGAATTGTTGTGGGATTACGAAAAGAGGAAAATCGATACTGGTACTGTTAGTGAAAAGGAAGATTCCTGAAAATGTGGACAGTTGATCTAGAGGGGGAAGAAGTATTAAAAATTTACATTTTTATTAAGACAATGTCATGAATTTTTTTGTTTGATTATTTTTAGTTATAATTCTGGAAAATACTCTAGTTGTGTTTAGTTTTTGTTTGGTGTTTTGAAATACCATTGTTGGATGTTGTGTGCTTTTAAGAGAAACTACTTTTATTTGGTTTATGTTTTTGGTTAATTGTTATAACTTAATTGTCACGCCCCAATTTAGGGGAGGTCTGGCAGGCACCTGGTGCCTCACTTGATTGAGCGAACCAACTAAAACATAAAACAAATGAACAACGAGGGTTGAGAAGGCCGCCACAATAACCTACTGAAACAAGATAACTAGATTGGCGAGGTCACACCAACATTAAAGACATACAATAGGCTGACAAGACCAACTTAACTAATAAAGAACTAGCAAGCCGACAAGGCTGCATCTGAAATCATAAATACAATAAGTCGACAAGGCTACAATACAAGCTGAGAAGACCTAACAAAGTATGTCCACAAGTCTCTACGAATACTACATCTCAAATGGTTCGAAAAAGTCTCCAATGATTCCAACAACTATATGTAGTACTCTAGTATGCAAACTCTATCGACAACCAACAACCCCAGGAAGAGTGGAGCTTACAAATCCTTGAGACAACACCCCTATTGCAAAGGCCAATCAATATATCTGTTTAATCATGCAGCACGACATGCAGCATCCCAAGGCAATGGGACATTAGTACGAATGAAAATGTACTGGTATGTAAGACAGAGAGTGAAATCATAAATAGTTGCGATAAAAGGGTAAAAGAGATACCACCTGAAACAAAAACTCTGAAATCCTAAGTAGCAGACGTTTGACCTCCTAGTAGTCAGATATGCATGATATGCTCGTGTAATCGTATGTCATGATTACATATAT